>NC_080383.1:84480683-84793599 GCF_014773155.1 Arachis stenosperma
CAATATTCACATATACACAACCTAAGCCACAATCATCATACCTATACACAACATCTCAAAACTCAAATATCATAGAACAACAAAATTACACTAGGGTTGAGAATCTTACCACACCCAAGGTCCAAGGAGACAAGATTAGAAAGAGAGTTGGGTCCTATAACATCAAAGAGCCCAAAATCTCAACATCTTTGCTCATAAAACTCGAAAATAAGGGCTGGAATTTCGAACAGCAACACATGACTTACCTCAAGATTGATTGTATGAGTTTTGTAGAGCTCTCCGCGGTGAACGCGTGGCCACAAACGGAGCGGCAATCGGAGCTCTAGATCAAAACTTATGGTGGTTTGAAGATCAAGTGAGAGATAGAAGTTGAGAGAGTGTTCTTCCCTTCCTCTCCACCATTTCAGCGTGTTTGAGTGTGTTGTGAGGAGAGAGAGTGCTGAAAACTAGGGTTTTGGTTTAGTTATGTTGGGCCAAGGGCCCACTTTGGGTCCGGTTGGCCCGGTTTGGCCTGTTCGGTCCAATCTTAGTCCGAATTCTATAAAATTGGTACCAAAATTCTCGTCTCAATCTCCTCTATCACATTTAGCCATAAAAATCACATTTTAGGCTTTCTAGAATAAATTCTCATTTGTAGGTTAATTAGCCGTTAATTAACCGGGTTTTACATTCTACCCACCTAATTGGGAATTTCGCCCACAAAATTCAAATGCAATTACCTGAGAATAAATGCGGATAGTCCGTTCGCATCTCCGATTCAAGTTCCCAAGTGTGTTCCTCAACACCGCCTCGACTCCAAGCTACTGTGACTAATGAAACCTCTTTTCCGCGTAACCGTTTGATACTAGTATCATCAATTCTGACCGGAGCCACTAGAAGCGTCAAATCTTCCCTTAACTGAACCGACTCAGGTTCCAACACATGGCTAGCATCAGGAGTGTACTTCCGAAGCTGCGACACGTGAAACACGTCGTGTAGATTCGAAAGATGAGGTGGTAGAGCCATCCGATACGCCACCGGTCCAATCCTCTCCAGGATCTGAAATGGACCAATGTATCTAGGATTCAACTTATTTGCCTTAATCGTCCTACCTACTCCCGTAGTCGGAGTAACTTTAAGGAAGACATGGTCCCCTTCCTCAAATTCTAAGGGCTTTTGCCTTTGATCGGCATAACTCTTTTGACGACTCTGCGCCGTAAGCATCCTATCTCGGATTTTCTTGACTTGTTCAGTAGTCTCAGCTATCATTTCTGGCCCCAACAAGCTTTTCTCTCCAGCTTCATACCAACATAGCAGAGATTGACATTTTCTCCCATACAAGGCCTCATACGGAGCCATTCCGATGCTCGCATGATAACTATTATTGTATGCAAACTCCTCTAATGGCATATACTGATCCCAACTCGCCGGTTGGTCCAAAACACATGCTCTCAACATATCCTCTAGTGTTTGGATTGTCCTCTCAGATTGACCATCTGTTTGAGGATGGTAAGCCGTGCTCAAGCTTAATCGGGTTCCAAAATCTTTCTGAAATGCACCCCAAAACCTTGAAGTGAAACGAGGGTCTCTATCAGAGATTATAGTAGCAGGTACACCATAGAGTCTCACAATCTCCTTTATGTATAACCGTGCTAGCTCCTCCAGGGTGTAAGTCATACGAATGGGCAAAAAGTGGGCTGACTTCGTCAGTCGGTCCACAATCACCCAGATAGCATCAAAACCAGCCCTAGTCCTTGGCAATCCTGACACAAAGTCCATTGCAATACTTTCCCACTTCCATTGTGGAATCTCTAAAGGTTGCAACATCCCGGAAGGTCTTTGATGTTCAATCTTTACCTTTTGACAAGTTAAGCACTTTGAAACATATTCCGCCACATCATTCTTCATACCCGGCCACCAAAACATCGCCTTTAAATCATGGTACATCTTAGTACTTCCCGGGTGAATGGAGAATCCACTTTTGTGTGCCTCCTTTAAAATATCTTGCCTCAAAGTGCCCAACATCCGGCACAATGATCCTACCCTTGAATCTCCATAACCCATCTTTTTCTTCCGACACTCTCCACTGTTTTCCTTACTCAATAGCCGGTAACACCTTCCATAACGCTTCATCATTTTGATGAGCCTTTAGGAGTTCGGACTTAAAGTCACTTGAGATTTCTAATCTGCTCAAACACAAAGTTCCGGATACTTCTCGAGCACCAATTTTCAGACTCTCGAATCCATTGAGCAACTTCTCCTCTTGAAGCATCATCCAAGCCGCATATAATGACTTCCGACTTAACGCATCCGCCACTACGTTCGCCTTTCCCGGATGGTAGTGCAACTCAAAGTCGTAGTCCTTCAACAATTCCGTCCACCTTCTCTGCCTCATATTAAGCTCTTTCTGATCAAAGAGGTACTTCAAGCTCTTATGATTGGAGAAAACTTGGAACTTAACCCCATAGAGATAATGCCTCCACACCTTCAAGGCAAACACAACCGCAGCGAGTTCTAAATCGTGCGTAGGGTAACTAACTTCATGAGGTCTCAACTGTCGTGAGGCATACGCCACCACATTACGATGCTGCATCAGCACGCACCCTAAACCCTTTAATGAGGCATCACAATACACCTCAAATGGCTCATTCGGCTCAGGTAACACTAACACAGGTGCAGTGGTCAACTTTTTCTTCAATGTCTGAAAGCTCTCCTCGCACTCAGGAGTCCAAACAAACGGAGCGTCTTTGCGGGTTAACTTTGTCATTGGCAAGGCTATCTGTGAAAAGCCCTTGATAAACCTTCGGTAATAGCCAGCTAAACCCAGAAAACTCCTTATCTCTGTTACGGTGGTTGGTTGCTTCCAATCCATCACAGCCTTCACCTTAGTTGGATCTATGGTTATTCCCTTCTTACTCACCACATGCCCCAAAAACTTCACCTCACTCTTCCAAAACTCACACTTAGACAGTTTTGCATAAAGTTTCTTCTCCTTTAAAATCTGCAACACGGTCCTCAAGTGTTCCGCATGCTCTTCTTCAGTCTTGGAGTAAATCAGTATGTCATCAATGAAGACAACAACGAATTTATCCAGAAACGGACGGAAAACTCTATTCATGTAATCCATGAATACCACAGGAGCGTTCGTCAACCCAAAGGACATCACAATGTACTCGTAATGACCATAACAAGTCCTGAAAGCGGTCTTAGGGATATCCTCACCCCTCACCCTTATCTGGTGATAACCGGATCGCAAATCGATCTTGGGAGAAAACTCCAGCTCCTTGTAACTGATCCATGAGATCATCAATTCTCGGCAATGGGTACTTATTCTTTATTGTAACCTTGTTTAGCTGCCTGTAATCCACACAGAGCCGCATACTCCCATCCTTCTTCTTCACCAGTAACACTGGAGCACCCCACGGAGAAACACTTGGTCGTATAAAATTCTTACCCAACAAATCCTCCAATTGAGACTTCAACTCAGTCATCTCTAACGGTGACATCCTATAAGGAGCACTTGAGATTGGTCCCGCCCCGGGTACCAACTCGATAGCAAACTCAACCTCTCGGTTAGGTGGAAACTCATCAATATCATCGGGAAACACTTCCAGAAACTCACACACAACCGGAATCTGCTCCAACCTTTGATCATCACCTGAAACACCCGCGGTTAACAACAGGATATCCTGACATTTGATTCCAGAACAGTTCACCATCATCGAATTCAAGTAATAATTATTTACCACGACCGGCCCTTCTGTATCTTCCGTCATAAAGTACATCGACTTTGTAGAACAATCTAGCAGAACATGGTTCTTAGATAACCAATCCAATCCCAAGATAAGATCAAGACCGATCATCGACAAGCAGACTAAATTATGCACAAAATCACGCTGCTTGAACTTAAAGGAAACTTTCGGGCATCCTAGCCTAGTTACCGTGGCTTCATGGGTAGCATTGTACACTCTTAGATCATAACCTAAGGTTACAATCTTCAAGCCTAACTCATGGGCTTTCTCAAATGCAATGAATGAATGCGATGCTCCCGAATCAAATAAAGCATTTAAAGTTTGATCAGCTATTTCACAGTTACCTCGAATAAGTGTCTTGCATCCCTCGGCACCTATAGCTGAAGTGGTGAACACCCGACCAGTCTGTTGTGCCTTCCCAGCACCTTGTTTCTGCCTCTCCAGACAACTTGCGGCTTTATGCCCTGCCTTTCCACAATTGTAGCACAAACCCCATCCGGCCTTGCATGGTGCTCCCGGATGGTGACTTCCACACCTAGTACAAGCTTGATCATTCTGAGGTTGCTTCCCAAACTTCTTCCCTTGGAAATTGTTGTTGTTGTTGGGCCTCCTGAAAGAGTTTTCCCTCTTGAAAGACGGACCTCTAGGTGCAAAACTCTTCCCTCGGTTCTGTGGGAAGGATCCTTTGTGACTCCCTTTCTCAGCGGTTGCCCTTTTCACACACTCTTCAGCAACCCTACACTTGTTCACCAATTCGGAGAAAGTCCTAATCTCCATTGGTCCCACTGAACTGAAGATATCACTCCGGAGTCCTCCTTCATACTTAAGACACTTCCATTCCTCATATTCCACCGGAGTTTCTTGGCACATACGGAAGAACCTGAACAGCTCCTCAAACTTGTCAGTATACTATGATATGGACATAGTACCCTGCTTCAGCTGTAACAATTCAAGTTCCTTAGCCGTTCTAGCAGAAGTCGGAAAGTACTTCTTATAGAACTCCTCTTGAAAGACATTCCAAGTGATATAGTCATCACCCTGCTGCAGAAGACGTCGGATACCTTGCCACCAATGCGACGCTTCACCTATGAGCATATAGGTAGCAAACTCGACACGCTGCCCTTCAGGTACCACTTGTGCTTGCAGTGCTCGCTCTATAGCCTGAAACCATGTATCAGCCTCAGTCGGGCTAGTAGTTCCCTTGAACTTAGGCGGATTAACCTTCAAAAAGTTTGCCAAGGTCATCGGGCCCTGAACTCCACCTCCATCGTTACCATGGTTGTTCATCTGTTGACCAAGAGCCTCAGCAGTGGCTTGCATAGCAGCAGCCATGTTCTCCAACGCAGCCATAAAGTTCACCGGGTCATTAGGGTTATTCTCCGGTGCACGAGCATTCGTACGACCTCTCACACTACCTCTACCGCGTCCACGAGGCGCCATCTGGTTCCTATACACACCAACAATCGATATTAAGTTGATCAGTCAATATCGGAAGTCTAGTGCTTCAAAGTCCCAAATGCATGCTCATGAATGTTTATGCCAATATATCAAGCAGATATACTAATAGCACATAACACACATACAGAGAATGCACAGAAGCATAGTCAGTCCATCCCTCAGGCTCTACAGGAACGAACTGCTCTGATACCATAATGTAACACCCTACCATACAGAGTCTTATGCTTAAGTCATAATTCAGAGATGGCAAGGTATTACGACCTCTAAAATAAAATTTAGTACGTGTATATGTAATGATTGATTATAACTAGGAGCCTTTGTAGAAAAAGGGGTAACAAAATCGCAACTCAAAAGCGCAACCCCGATCGATAACGTAACGAACAAGGGTAACCAACGCGTGATTATATATATACAAAGGAGTGTCAAAAATAGGAATATCAAGACTCAAGATCCGGCTGCGAAGATAACCGGTCCGAGCATAGCAATATACACATATGATAAATAAGGAAAACCCCAAAGGAAACCCAAAGGGACACAAATACATAAAACCTATTCTCCAAAATCTCGCATAAAAGGAGTCATCACAGTTTGTATTATTTAATGGAGATAAAAGTATCTAAGAAAAATATATAAACCAAAACATAGTCCCGAGAACAAAGGATCTTCGCAAATCTAGAAGTCTCTAGCATGCCTCAACGGGACACTTCACGTCCTGCATCTGAAAACCACAAAATCCGCATGGGTGAGAACCAGAGGTCCCCAGCATGGTAACAGCTTCCACATATATAATACATAATAATGGAGGAAAGCCGAAGGCAATCCTAGAACTTCCTCCAAATAATATCAAAGCTTATAAACAAGCTAAACCATAAAGGGCATCTGACTAAAGATCCTTCAGTCTAACTAATACTTCCCTTTCCAATTCCTTCAAACCTCCCAACCGCCAGTAGGAGTATAATGTAGCAAACACAGTTATATCAAACAAGAAATATATAATTAGGAACAAGTAGGGCATTTAGACAATTAATGAAATGCCTATCCCTAGTGGCAGATGATATCATCTTGTCGGTTATAGAGCCAACCCGACAAGTCCTGGTCGCTAACCATTGGACTGTTCCTCTGTCACGTATCCCCAACTCGAGTTATACTCGTTATAAACTTGATCATAATCATGATCCATATCCATCCCCTCACTGGTGAATATCACGGGGCGAGCTCATCCGGGTCTTTCACAGCCCGGCCACACTTAGCTTACGACATAGGTCAACAGAGTATCAAGTCTCAACCTGGAGCACGTGGTGGCTAGCCACTGCTACTACCCAGGGAAACTCGTATCTCAGATAGTGGAAGTGCAAATCACAATTATCAATAATTCAGCATAAACATGCATGAATTCTCATCCATGGATCAACATCAGATCAGCCATCCGGCTCACGGTTACAGCCTTTCGGCCCATGGCATAACAAGTACTTCCACCACCATCCTCCGCATCTCACATAATCATCTTTGATCCTCATTGATCATTCATTTTCCCCTTGCTTCACTCACAAGTTACCACATTCACTAGCCTTTCTTCTCATAGCTAGACATATCATAATGATATAAGACATAAATGGTGAGAGCGGAGGCTTAGAAGTATGAGATTTGGCTTTTAAAACTCAAAAATTAACTTTGGGATGAAAATAGGGCCACGCGTACGCGCACTCCACGCGCACGCACGGATGGCCTCAAAACTCATCGACGCGCAAGCATCATACACGCTAACGCGTGGATTAAAATTTGCCAATCGACGCGCAGCGTCAACCACGCGTACGCGTGGGTGTTCTGCCCCAGGCACAACACTGGCACAGTTCTGGCATAACTCTCTGGAAAATGGCTGGGCATTGGGTGCAGCACAATCGGCGCGCGCACATCACGCACGCGTGGATGGCGTTTCTGGAAGATCGGCGCGTACGCGCCAGTGCGCCTACGCGCAAGGGTTATTCTGCTAAAAATTTCTAAGTTAAAAGTTGCAGAATTCACAGATTCAAACCCCTATCTTCCAATGGACAACTTCCTCATTTTAAATCGTTTCTCACCGTTCTTGAACGGCATGGACTTCCCGGATCCAATTTCATTTCTAAATAGATTTGGCACAAAACGGAGATCCGTAGTCCAAGTTATGTCCCACGAAAGTATGCCCAAAAACCATATTTTCATATAAAACCACAATATGCCATTTTCAAAACAAGCCATTTTCAACTCTTTTCAAAATCAATCAAAACATGCCAATTTCATCCCTTTTCTTTGAAATCAATCAAAATATATCAAATTCAACATCAAGCCTCCTCAACTCACACATTGACACTTTACCACAATTTACAAAATCACTATCTCATCATTTTAGCCCACTTCACCCAAGGGCTCAAACTCAAACAATTGACATATCATATACTATTCCTCATGCCAATTCTCAACAACACTAATTCCAATAAATCCTTATTGTACACAATCAACATCATATTCACCATCAACATGGTTCAACCCACAATTCAACCATAACCAATCATCAAGCATATATCACAACATGCATATTCTCATACATCATACCACCAAGGCATCAAATATCATCATCACATATGACCACATCATATATCTCAATCATTCAACAACATCAACAATTCAATGCCTATCTTAGGGCCTCTAGCCTAAGTATTTCCTAGCACATTACATATTAGATACGGGAAACCGAAACCATACCTTAGCCGATTTTCCCAAGCTCCACCGGAGCACTTCTAAACCACTTATCCACAAGCTCTCAAGGCCTCAACACCCCCAAGAACAGATTTTTCACCACCAAACCCTTTCCAAGCTTTTCAAAATCACCAATCAAGCTCCAATATTCACATATACACAACCTAAGCCACAATCATCATACCTATACACAACATCTCAAAACTCAAACATCATAGAACAACAAAATTACACTAGGGTTGAGAATCTTACCACACCCAAGGTCCAAGGAGACAAGATTAACCTTCTCCTTCAAGAGAGTTGAGTCCTATAACATCAAAGAGCCCAAAATCTCAACATCTTTGCTCATAAAACTCGAAAATAAGGGCTAGAATTTCAAACAGCAACACGTGGCTTACCTCAAGATTGATTGTATGGGTTTTGTAGAGCTCTCCGCGGTGAACGCGTGGCCGCAAACGGAGCGGCAATCAGAGCTCTAGATCAAAAGTTATGATGGTTTGAAGATCAAGTGAGAGATAGAAGTTGAGAGAGTGTTCTTCCCTTCCTCTCCACTATTTCAGCGTGTTTGAGTGTGTTGTGAGGAGAGAGAGTACTGAAAACTAGGGTTTTGGTTTAGTTATGTTGGGCCAAGGGCCCACTTTGGGTCCAGTTGGCCCAGTTTGGCCCGTTCGGTCCAATCTTAGTCCGAATTCTATAAAATTGGTACCAAAATTCTCGTCTCAATCTCCTCTATCACATTTAGCCATAAAAATCACATTTTAGGCTTTCTAGAATAAATTCTCATTTGTAGGTTAATTAGCCCTTAATTAACCGGGTTTTACATAAGTCTATGTATATAATGCTATGTGAATATATATATATATATATATATATATATATATATATATATATATATATCTTTGTGATTAAGTGATTAAAAGTAAAACCTTTCCGTTTTCTTAATTAAACTTTTGGTTTGTACCCGCGAAGGCTTAATATTAAATATAGTATATAATTAAAGGAATAGAGGTACGTAACGCTCAGAATTTTAGTGCGATCATGAGATGCTAAAAGTTAGGATATTACAGGTTCACTTTTGGTTTGACCAGTTCGTATCAATTCTATACCTTAAATGTTCATAGCCTTGGACCGGACCGGTGTAGGGTCTAGTTCAGCAGTTTTTCGGTCAAATTTAAACAACTATGGTTAAAATTATTTAAAGACATGTTTGGTGTGTGAAAAATAAAAATGACATTTGGAGGAGGATTCTAATTATAGAGGAAACTCTGCCAGAGTTTCTAAAAAATTAATAAGTTGTGTTGTTAGTTGAATTCTAGATTGTTTGTCGCAAAATAATTCCAATTCATTGTTTGTGGATGTACGATAGGAATAATGGTTAACGGGTGTTAATACCTGAGTTCTTTGAGAGGGTTAATTAGTTTGTTGTGTATGTCTTCAACATGAAACTGTTTAAGTCTCAAGAAATATCTAGCTGTTCGTGCTATAAATGTTGGCTGACTAAGTGGTTAGGACCTATGGGTATATACTTTTACTTTTATTGTAATAGGTTCAAGGATTGAATACAAAAATGTTGATGAGCCGGGAATCAATTGGTCTACATTAAATTTCAATAGGTTTGAGGGTCGATCAAGGAGGGTTAAGGTGGTTAGAGAAGTGAACTTAGAAGAGATGAATTGGGAAGGTAACCAAGAGAGATACAATGAGATTATATTTGATACAATCAGTGTTAATGTTAATGGAAAACCTGCACGCAAGAAGATTTTATAATTTGTTAGAATCTGCAGCATAACCGTTGTTTGATAGGTGCATTCACTCGAAATTGTATGTTTCTGTTAGAACTATGAGTATTAAGTTTGAGTTAAATCATATCCAAAAGTCTTTTGATAAGTGGCCCACCATTTGTAATGAATTAGTTCTAAATTCGGTAAAAATTGTTTGTTACTCGAATGATTGTATGTTGTATTACAAGGGAATATAAACCTCATCGCTTGTAGATTTTGCAATGCGCCAAGGTATCTAGTAGAGAGAAAAGGTAAACGAAGGTTAAAGAGAATTCCAAATAGCACCTGTACTAATTAAGATTTTGTTTTACTTTGTTTAACAGTATTGATAGTTTATCTCTTTTATTTTTTCTTTGGCACACTTGTTATTTCATATATAATTGATTTATTTTATAAATAATACTTGATCTTCCTTAATTAAAGATTTGAGTAGTAATTGTTAACGTATTGATAATCATATATCAGGTACTAAAAAGTTTTAACGGCTTCAAAAAAAATTAAATTTAAGTTTACTATTGGGAGAATCCACCGATATGCCTTAATTTAATTAATATCAAATAATATATATTACCATCGGATTTATTGGTGGATAAATTTATTAGTGATAAAGCGAGAAAATAGAATTTATAGAGCCAAAGTTACCGTAAAAAGATTTCCAATGATACAACGATAACCACCTCCATAATTTTGTCAATCAATTATTCAAATCTGCCACTAATTTTGCTAGAAAATTTTGTCAGATTTAAAAATCTACTGGTAACACAAGGGTTTTACTACCTAATTTCTTTTGCTGCTAAATCCAATAGTAATAAATTTTTTAGCAAATTTTTTGGTAGTTCTATCGATAAATCCGATAGTATTCGACAATTTTTTTGTAGTGAATTATTAACAATCCAAATAAAGTAATACCCTGAAACTTACTTCATTATCTATTTTTAAAGTAATTATGAACATTTTATTTTTCTAATTATTTTCTAGTTTTAATTATCATTCATTTTCAATCAATTATAGTATTATAAAAATAAATTAAATTATTTTAAATACGGCAATACTTGTACTAATCAACATAACTTTTGAATTTGGGATTAACTTATGTTTAATTTAGTATTTTTTGTAAAAAATAATTATTAAACCTAAAAATAAATATATTAGACAAAAAAACATTTTTAAAATACCAAAATATAAAGGAACAATATTCAAAAACCTAAAATAACAAATAGTGAAATATAAAATAATAGGAACAATCACAATAAAAAGTTTAAATACATCATCTTCAAACTCTTTTCAAATGCTAATTTTTTTTACCTAATTCTCCAATCCATGTTCTTATCTTTTTCCAAGGCGTTAGCTATTGTAATAAGCATATATATTTATCTATTCTTTAGTTAAGAAAGGTTGCACCTTTTAAATGTCCTTTATTAAAATGTTTGGGTCCAACATAAATTTAAGGTAATATTTGACTATGAAAACTAATATACTAGGCTAAATGAAGTAACCATCGAATAATTATAATTTTTTTTTAAATTCTACAATTGTCCACAATGATGACAAATTTATTGATCCAAAGTAATTTATAATATTTTTTTATTTAAGATAGATAATAAAAATTTTATTAAGAGAAGTAGGATATAGTTTATACTTACCCTTAATACATAACCACTATTTACTCATGATCCTTATAAAAAGGGAGGTAAGCGAAAAAGACGAAGAAAGATATGCCAAACAGTCTTCATCGATATTATTTTATCACTCATTTCACTAAATCATAAATGAAATTAAGCATGTAGAAAATATAATTTAAATAATAAGAAGACTCAACATGTTAAGAGTTATAATAAATTAACTTATATCTAATAAAAATGATAAAATTTATAATAAAAATTTTATGAAAACTTAAACAAATTGGAATAATGCATCATAGAAGGAAAAAAATTATTACTGAATGAAAGAGCAATTAAGAAAAAAAAAAGGACTCTCTTTTAACATATATGACTTTTTACACTAAATAATAAGTTATGAAATACATAAATAGGTAAAATATAAAAGGAATAAAATTATACTTTTTTAATAAATTGAAGAAATATTCACGATCATATAATTGATGGTGGATATTTCACTATTAGATAATAAGTTTCAAGAAAATATTAATAGAAATATTAGAGTTGATATTAAAATGAAAAAGAAATATAAACAATAAATAAAAATCTGAAATTTAAAATAAAAATATTTAAGATCAGTGAGAAAATAAAGAAATTTTTTTATAAACAACGACTCAAACATTAATGTGACAATAATTAAATCAAATAACATGTATTTGAAAATTAATTAAATTAAAGAATTAATATAATTAATTAATTATAATTATTTAGCTCAATAAATAAGTTAAATAAATAAAAAATATATTATAAATAGGGCATGTAAAAATTATAACATTTTTAAATATCATTAATCAAAATAAATAAGCACTATAAGAAAATGTAGCATTTATAACAAATTCTTTGTATCAAAATTTTAAAATTGTTATAAATTGTTATTTTTTTGTAAACAAGAATTAGTTATTGTTACAAAATAAGGATCTTTTGTAACAACAAAATAATTTATTGCAAAAGTTTCTATCTTTTGTAACGAAAAATCATTTTATTACAAAAGTTTAAAATGTTTTATAACAAAAATTAAAGGTGTTTTAATTTGTGGCAAACGTTTAAAACGTCTGGTAACAAAAAGTTGTTTTGTTATAAAAGTTTAATATGTTTTATAATGTAAAGTTTTTTTGTCACAAATTCAATGTTTTGTAATGAAAATGTGTCTTGTCGTAAAAATTCAACATATTTTGGTTTGAGTTTAACTTTGATATACTAACAGTGTAAAATATTTTACACAGCTACATAATTACATCAATTTTTTTAAATGATCATTTATGCGGCCAATATAAAAAATAATTAGTTAATGTGGTCAAAAAAATATTAATAATTTGATATTTATCTTAACTAAATTAAATAAATGATTAATTATAACATTTTTAAAAATCATTAACCAAATTTCGTAAGACAAAAATTTAATGCAAATTAAAACAAAATTAATTTATTTATTCCAGTCAAATTAAATAATTAATATAATTGATTAATTATAGTTAATATAGTCAAACAGAATATTAAATAATTTAATATTTATCTTAATTAAATAAAATAAATAAATAATAAAAATATATCTAAATAAACTAAATAAAATTAATCAACAAATACTTTCAAAAATATGCCATATTAGTTATACTATTAATTGATAAAATTTGATTTTAATAATATATAATAGATAGATAACCTTAAGAAGAATAAATTTTGGTATAAATTAATACTCAACGAACCATTAAATATGAAAATACTAAATTAGGATTAGTTTGCAAAATCAAAATTGCGACATGAAGGGTAAATAAATAGGTCAAATTGAAAAATCATCATTATAACTCCCTAAAAAAGTTTATAACGGTTTGTTCATCATTAAGTACCTATAAATACTAAAGGACCAATCTTTTATAAAGCATAACCATTAAAAGCACAACAAAAATAAATTTTTCAAACCAAATTAAACATCATGAAAATCTTTTTGTATTTCTCCATCCTCTTATTTGTTCTTTCCATTGGTTTTGGTATGCATCAAATCCATACAATTCAATAGGTATTGTTTTCAATAATTGTCTTATGATGATTCTAGTTTCTTGGCTAATAGTGTATTTTATATCTGAATATTTGTAGGAAATAACCAATTGCAAGTAATAGCACAATCAAACAAATATTGCGTTACAGAAATAGGCAACATTTATTGTCTTCCACCTGCAGAACCAGATGATTGTTCTAAAGAGTGCACAAGTTTTGTTGGTAGATCACCAGTCATAGGAACATGTAATAAATTTACAAATGAATGCACTTGTGCCTATCACCCACCATGTAAGCACCGATAGGAGTATGTGATTGAGCAGTCACATACATCGTTCACCTTTTTCTTCGTGGGGTATATGTATTCACCTTTTACTAAGTAAAACAATGGTGAACCAAATAAAACATCAAACAAATAAACAAAGTGCGTGATTGTACTATCATTTTCAATTTATCAAATAATAATAAAGTAGTGGTTCTATATTGTTTATCAATTACTCCTGGCCCTTTCTTTCAAATAAAAATCTATGTTTTATGTTTGTTGAACTTTCTCGTTAATAGAGTCTCTTTTTATAGTAAAAATAAAAAATATATGGTCCTAACTATATATATGTTGCTGTTAATAGATATAAAATGATGCAAATTGCGCTAGTTAATTATTTATATCTAAGGTCATATTTAGATTTCGTTTGACATGTAACACATTATTGTTAAGTAAATTTATTAATAGGAACAGGTAACGTTGTTTATTATGATTTGGGATAAAAATTAAAGCTGTCTTAACATTTTTTTAAAAGAAATTTTACTATTAAAATTATTTTTTTAATTTTTGGATAAAATTATCTTCCTGATTGTTACTAATAGTCATATAATTTAAAATAAGAGAAAAACTCACATGCAAATATATTCATGTGAAGTTGATTGTTGAGAGCCGTTAGACAATTTAACATATTTATATAAATTATCATCTAACGCCTGGTTCTCAGCTATCAACGTCACATGTTTCTTCACGTGAAGTTATTATTTGGGAACCGTTAGATTATTTGACAACTTTGTTTAAATTATCATCTGACGATTCTTAATTATCCACTTCATATGAAGACATCTACATATGAATATTCACTAACAAACAAATAAATCAATAAATGGCATCATCATTATCTTCTTCCCTTTTTGTCCCTAGTGACCAACACATCGATAAGCAGGAGCAAGAGTAACACTTTCTCATCGCATTTCACAACAAAATAAGGGTGTACTAAAGCAAACCCTCCAAAAAAAAAAACAAATGAAAATGCTACCATTTGTAAGTTCTGAAGTAGAGGAAGTTTGCATAAATAAAAATCCAACATAGTAACCATCGATGTTGGCCAATGGCCAGCTCTTCCAAACGACAAAGTAGACCTTAATCCTAGCGTCCTAAAACTTTTTTAAGAATCACTACAAGAATTCTGATAGACAGTAGTAGATATTTTTCGGCGGCTTAAAAAACCGAACATAAAGAAAGATAGTGACGGTTAATGCGGCAAATTGTGACTGCTCTGCTATGTAAGACTCCGGATTTTGAAAATTAAATAATAAATTATTTATGATTTATTATATTTATTTAGAATTGTACTTTTAAAGATTTTTATATTAAATTGGACAATTTCTTTATTATAATTTAAAATTTTAGTAATTGAAAAATAATGAGAATTTTATATGCTTAATTTTGAATATTTAGTTTTTGAGCTTTTTTTAATGATTTTAAAGAAAATTAATTTGATTATCTCTAATTATTGAATTAGAGTATTTCTTTGAAAATAAATTATAATTTGGTAATTTATTATTTTTATAAATGTTAGTGTTGGAATAAAATTAGTTTTTAATTACTCTATTATCCCTAATTTTATTAAAAGTACAAAAATTATCCTTACAATTTTTTAATTCACAAACCCTAGCACTAATATTTCTTTCCCACCTGCCAACCTCCCATCTTCAACACATACACACTAATGGGGAAGAAAAGAGAGAGCAAAGGAAGAGGGAGATCCGAGAGACGGAGGAGAGGAGCCACCACTGAATACCCACCGCCATTCAGCCTCGTCCTGCCCGTGTCTGGTCCGCTGTAGGGGGAAGCTCGCGGAGCTGTAACACCCTATCACCCAAAGCTTTACCTCATACTGTAAAGCAAAGGATAACAAAGTGTCACGATAGTTCTAAATTAAAGCTTGTACTTTGATTTTTTGGATTTTTCTTATGATTTTAGGTAATTTTTGGGTGAAATTGGCAAAATTTGGCACAGCCTTATTCAGAGACAAAGAAAGGATAGCAGATGTTGTCAAATACTGACCTATGTGCATTCCAACGAGCATATCTTGAGCTACAATGGTCCAATTGACATGGTCTTAACAGAGTTGGAAAGCTAACTTCTAAGGCTTTCCAGAAATATATAATAGTTTATACTTTGCTTTTGGAATCACTGCCCAAAATGAGCGTTGAATGTCCACATTTGGAGTTCAACGCCCAAAAAGCACCAACCTCCCAAGTTGAACGCCCAAAACTGGTGTTCAATGCCAGCCAGGGAGCACAAGGCAACGAATTCACCCCCTAATGGGCGTTCAACGCCCATTCCTCAAGTTGGACGCCAAGCCTTCAGTCCAAACACTCACCAAGTTGGCCCCAAAGTGGATTTTCTCACTCCTTAGTTTATTTTATCTCCTTTGTGTAATTCTTAATTATTAGTAATATCTTTTTAGGTCAAGTAATCATTAGATTAGTATATATAGGAGAATATCACCAATGTTTAGGAACCTTTTTTTTTGGATCTCGTCCAACATTATCACATTACTTTTCTTTTCTTGTGCGCCCGCACACGCCTTGCAATGCCCTCTGGTCGCAGTGCCAGCACAGTCTGTGCATGGGTGCTGCCCCTTTTTCTGTGACCTGTGCATGCGCACAGCTCTGTGCGTACGCACACTTCCCTTTTTGCACTATCTGTGCGGCCACACAGACGTGTGCGTCCGCACACCAATTGACAGCCCCTCTGGTGGGAGCGTGGAAACGGCCTGTGCGTGTGAACAACTCCCCCATCTTTGCTCCTGTGCGTGCGCACAGACCTGTGTGCGCACACACATGATTCTTCCCTCAAGCAATTTCTCTTCGAAAAAAAAAGACAAGCTTTCTGTGCAGGCGCACGCCCCTGTGCGTTCGCACACTTTAGTTCAACCCCTCTGGTGGGAGCGATCGCATGCTCTGTGCGCTCGCATCCCTCTCCTTTTTGTGTCTTATGCATACACACAAACTTATGCATACACACACACCCCTCTTTCTAGCCACCTCTGTGCGCGTGCTCCCAGCTGTGCGTCCGCACACTCTAATACACACTCTTTGTTTGCAGCGATCGCACACTGTGTGCATTCGCACCCCTCTAATTTTGCCTTCTGTGTGTGTGCACAGGCCTTTGTGCGTACGCACACGACTTGTTTTGGGCGTTAATAGGGCAACATGCCCTGTCGAGCAGCAGTTTTCTTCATTTCTTCTTCTCTTTTCTGCTGCTGCTCTCCACCTCTGCCCAGCCTCTCAGGTGACCCCGCCGCCGGCTACTGCCGCCGTCAGCCACCGCCGTCCCTCTCTCTCTCTCTCTATCTCTCTCATACTCTCTCTCACTTACTTCTCTTTTCTTTCTTTCTCTCTTTCCTTTCTCTTTTCTTTCTTCACCACCGATGAGTTTTTCTACTCCGGTGCTTTTTTGGCAAAAGCAACCGCCGCAAGCTCGCAGTGGCTATAAGGAGTGCCATTGTTTTCTTTCCCATTCTTGTTCTTTTTAACCTTTAATTTTCAGGTTCTTATTTTCTTTTTTATGTTGATTTTTTAAATTGTCTTTGTTTTCTTTTCATGTTACTTAGATTAATTCTATTGCTTTCTTTGTCTCTCTTTGTATTGCAAGTGTTGATACTTGATTGTTGGGTTGATTATGATTGAATTGAGCATTGATTGTGATAGGCTTGCACATTGCATACCACATGTTTGATAAAATGCCTCTATGAATATTTTGTTTGATTCATATGACATGGCCATCATATACATTCAATTTATCTCTTGTTAGGCATATTGTATGAATTGTGCACCTTCAATTATGACATTTGATGTTAATCAAGTTGGATTCACCAATGCATTTCCTTGTTTGTATGCTTGAAGTTCCAAACACCCATATCTTTCATGACTTGTGTACTTTGTTGATGGGTGATTTTGGTTATAAATGCATTGTGTTGTTAGAACTCAAATTTTATTGTTCATCTTGGAATTTCGATAAAGTAATCACTTTACAAATGTTCAACTTTTGATGATGTATTGATAAAAAATCTTTTGGCTTTAAATCAAGAACATTGTACATGTGATTACCACTTCTTGAGGATGAACAATTGACAAGTCACTTTGAGTGAATGGTTATTGTTGTTGTACAACCTTTTTGCTAATGAACTTTTACACTGACAACTTCAATGACCATTCTACTCAAAGAATTTCAATGAATCATTTGGTGCTTGCTTGAAGTTGCTTTTGTGTCCATGCTTTATAGTTGCAACTTAAGTACTTAATTGAGAAGCATCGAGCTTTGATCAGTTAAAAGTGTGATTGCCGTTGTAACTAGCCGGTGTGTGTGTAATCCAACCGTGCGCACCATTGGAATATACACACCGTCTTTCTTGTAAATCACACTATTTTAAAAAAAGCTTCAGAATTCAATTTTTCTGACTTTATTTGTGCTTCCTCATTGATCTTATATTATCGTTGCCCTATGATCTTGAAAATCTTTTGTTTTCATTTTAGGATGCAAAAGAAAGGAAAGGCACTGGTCACTTCACCGGTTATGCAACCTATAACTCGTCCTTCCAGACCTTACTTCATGGATTGCCCAAGTGATTACCCAAATGTCTTGGTTAACCAAAGAGCTGACTTTTGATACGAAAAAATTGGAAAGAGAAAAATCCATTGGGAGCGGACGCTAAAGGTTCCAAACAAATACAAGGCGCTCATCCATGAGCGGATTGCCTCGCTTCATTGGGAGTTTCTTGAGCAAGACCCAATTGAAGTTAATGAATCCATGGATACTTCCAACCGAGCTCTAGAAGCTATTCTGAAGATCCCCCACATTCCGCCTGAGAGAAATGATTATCTGAGAATCAAAGCGAATGTGTTCAAGAGAAGGATGTGTTTGGCTCCTATTCTCAAGAGAATTGGCTGTCCCGGTGCTTCATGGGAGTTTAGCAAAGGGAGGAATCTGTTCCCACTAGTATTGCTTACTCCGATTTGAATGCCGAGGCTCGTATTTGGCATCAAATTGTGGCGGACTACATCATTCCTAGCACCCACACTACCCATGTCAGATTCAATACTGCTTTGCTACTTTAGGCTATTATGGAAGGAAAGAGCATAGCCATTGTGCCTTTGACACGCACATCAATTTGGAAACTGATTGAGAAGAAGAAGATCAACATTCTTTTTCCATCGATGGTGATGCGTTTAGCAATAGCAGCGGGAGTAGAGAGGCATCCAACGAACATCATGTTCAAGGTTCCAAGAGGCAACAAGTTCATTCCAAGGGGAGATCTAGAAGGATCAACAGAGACAACATCCTCCAAGAGGAAGGCACCCACATCACCACCATCAAGTTTACCAACTTCATCAACTCCTTTACCATTTCTCTGGCCTCTTCAAGAATTATTCCAAGACATCTTGCACGATATCCACCACCTGGAGCAGCTGGAACAAAAGCGTTTTGAGTGGATAGTGGCAAAGCTAGAAGGAAGAGACCCCGGCCCAACTCCTGAAGCTTCTTCCAAGCTAGTTGGGGAGGAGTATGATGAAGGTGACCAACCCAATTCCGAGACCACCGGCTGAAGGTGGACCCCCAAGATTCTCATTCTCTCAAATCATGAGCATGCACGGAGGACCATGCAAGAACTAAGTGTGGGGGAGGATTGACGACTTCGAGGGGGGTAAAATTTTCTTCTCAAGACACTTTGCAATAATCTTGTAGTTCTTTTCCTACATTTTGAGTAGCTTTATTTCTGTTGCATCTTGTTTGGTTTGTTTGTATATATTTCTTTATTGTTTATAGTATATGGTAGTTAATGTTTGCATGTTGCATGATAGAGTGAATAAGTTTTGTGAAACACTAGGAAATTTCTATGAAATCTTTCTTAGGGTGTACCATTGATTGAATTGAAGAAAAATTTTGTATTTTTTCAACTTGCTTTAAGTATTCTGTTTGTAGAACATAGAAAAAGAGCTAGAACAACATACCTTGTGAGATTTGAGCTCTAATAGATGGTTACATTTTTTAACCATAATGTTTGTTCTTGTGTGATTATACCCCTTTTTGAGTTTGATCATTGATTTGCATGATTCTTTATGTCCTGTATTTGTTCTTTGGATGCATTCAGCATGATTGAGGCCATCTTTGATGATTAACTCACCAACCTATATGGCCAACCTTTGCATTCACCTTTGTGAACCCCTTTTGAGCCTGTAAATCCCCTTTTTTATGATTTTTAGCATATTATTCCCCTTAAGCAAAAAACCATTGATGTCCCTAAATTACTCTTTGATTAGCTTGGGTGGATTAGTGTGTATATTCTAAGTGTTGAAAAAATTTTTGGGAAGCATTGGTGATGAAGGCATGGACTCATTGTGAAAAATTTGGCAATTAGGTAATGTTCATGCATTTCATTAATTAAGACATATGCATCTCTAATCCAATTAAAAAAAAAACTTGTGCATAATAGAGTATGAAATAAATAAAAAGTTGAAATAAAGGATGCATATGTTCATATTTTGAAAAGAAAGTGCATGAGTAAGGTGAGATAGGAGAAAATGGGTAGATAGGTTATATTGTTACGTGTATATAGGTGATATAGGATTAGGTGGACACTTAAGCTAATCAAAGAACCAATTTTTTAAGTCCACTTAACCATATTTTTCCTACCTAAACCCTAGCCCCATTACAACCCTCCAAAGACCTCATGATATTTATTTTTCATGCATCAAATACTAGTTGATTGTTAGATGACTTGCAAATCTTTGAAAAGTATGATAAAAGGAGAATTGAGTGATTAAGTCCTAACACTGAGCAAATTGAGTGAATAAACATCCGGTGAGGGGTTCGATCGCTCAATTCTATGTTTTTGTATCTCATATTGTATCTTCTTACAAGTTGTTTGTTGGTTAGTTTTGAAAATTTCAATTCAACTCTTTGGACATTGATTTTAGTGCATAAACTCTTTGCATTGGCCCTAAAGCTTTCTTGTGATGAGTTGGAATTTCATGGTTTGTTTTACCAACTCTTAGCATAGTGCATATTAGTAAGTAACCTCTAGGATAGTTGCATGCATTTAGGTAGTACATAGAATAAATTGTTTTTCCTTTCATCTATCTCCTTTGAATGTGTTTAGCATGAGGACATGCTAGTGTTTAAGTGTGGAGGAATTGATGAATCCATATTTGATGATTATTTTTGGTTGAAATTGAATAGATTTCATCATGTAAACTTGTACTTATTCCCTTAAATAACATGCTTTTGAAATTTCCTCCTAATTTGTGCTTGATTATGAAAACATGCTCTTTTGTGTCTAATTTGATCTATTGTATTCTATTTGCCTTCCATTTGATGCCTTGATGTTGTTTGTGAGTGATTTCAGATGTATAAGGTAAGAATGGCTTGGAGAGAATGGAAGAGGAGCATGTATAGAGGAGGAAGCAAGAAGAATCAAAGGAGAAGAGGAAAGCGATGTGTGCGTACGCACAACCATCAAAACAGAGCCACGCGTGCACGTGAGTCGCTTTGTGTGCGTCGCACGCCCATTCAAGCATTGCCTAGTGTGCGTGCACACAACCTCCTGTGCGTACGCACAGGAAGAGATTTTGGTAGAGTGTGCGTGCGCACATGTCTGTGCGTACGCACAGGTGTCCGCACATGCCTTCATTAAAATGGCACGTGACTCGCAATTTTGGTGGATTGGAGGCCCATTTCTGAAGCCATTTAGCTCATAATGAAGTGAAAATGAAGACCATAGGATAGCATAACATTAGGGTAGCTTAGGAGTAGTAGTAGTAGGAAGCTTTAGTATAGTTTTTCTCTAAGTTTTTCATCATCTCCATTAGGGTTTATACTAGGGTTTTATATTCAAGTGCCATTTCCATTTTTGATCTTGGATTTTGCTAGCTTCTAATGTAAGTATCTCTTTGTTATTACTCTTTTTAGCTACATTGTTCTTACTCTTTCTTATAATTCAAGTTATAGTTCAACTTTACTCCTCTTTTGCAATTTCAATTTCTTATTGATGAATTTGATTATTGATGATTGTTATATGCTTTCTTGAGTGATTATTGTTGATTGAGATCATTTGTTGTTTTTAGTTTCAAGCATTTTCTCATTTTTTCCATGTTTAGTATTTTTGCCCACCAAGTGTTTGACAAAATGTCAATTATGATTTTGGGATAGTTTTCTATCTCTTGGCTTGGGAAAAGTGAGCAATTGGATTCCTAGAGTTGGAACATCCAACATTTAGTGTCAATTCTTAGATTGTTAATTATTCTTGTTCCCACCAACACTAATTTGTTGCTAAGGCAATTAGCAAGCAATTTAAAATTTGTGGGTTAAGAACACTTATGCTCATTTAACTTACTCTTTGATGTGAGGGTTAATCAATTGAGATTAATCCATTCTAATTGTCATAGTTATGGTTCCAACAAGGAAAGGACCCTTAGCTCATTCCAAGCCAAGATACCTTTCATGCTTTAAATCTTTCATACACATTTACATTAATCCCTTTTATACCTTACTTGTTTATATTGCATAGTTAGTTCTTTAATTGCTTTATTAGTGCATTTATTACAATTTTTCATGTTTTTTTTATTGCTTTATATGTTTATCTCTTCATTGAAAACTCCATGATTACCACAACCAAAATTGTACACTCATTGGTCTCAAGTCTCCTTGGGAGACGACCCGAGAACTAAACAGTCCCGGAATTGAATTGGTTTTGAATAGTGACATCTTTGAATTCAAACTTTGATTGTGAGTCGATTGTGGGTTAGGAATATACTTGCAGCGCCAATTCTATTTTGAGAAAAATTCCTAACCCGCTATTTGGCTCGCATCAATCAGCAAGCGTGCCTATGCACAACTTCTGTGCGTACGCACACACCTGTGCGTACGAACAGGCCCCTGCGCGTGACTTCATTAAAATGTCACGTGGCTCGTGATTTTGGGGCTTTCTTGGCCCAATTTTGAGTGTGCTGAAGCCATTTTGGATGCTATATGAAGGGGACTTCATTCCATATCAAAGCATTAGGTTTTAGATTAGTTTAGGGAGCTCTCTTAGATAGAAAATGCATTAGGAGTAGGAATAGTGTTGATAGAATGCTCTCTTAGGGTTTTTATATAGTTCTCATTGTAGCATTTTATAGCAAGCTTTGATCTTGGATTTTGCTCAACTCTTTTGTAAGTACTTTTTAATTTCTCTTTAATTACATCATTTTTACTCTTATTTTCTTTTGGTTCAAGTTACTTTGTCAATATATGCAATTTTGGTTTTTTGAAGTTTTGATTGATGAATTTAGTGTTTTATGCTTTATATATGCTTGATTGAGTTTCTATTGTTGATATTGTGAATATTTTGGTCATAGTTTTTATTATCTTTTGCAATTTCTTATGTTTTGGTTTTATACCCACCAAGTGTTTGTGAAAATGCCACTTGATAATTTTGAGTAGATTTTCAAATACTAAGCTTCATTCTCTTATCCGAAAAATCCTACCTTGTATGTGGCGTTTTAAGTAGGATCAATAGGGATTGAATTGCGTGAGTTTCATCCTCGTTCAAATTAAATGACCTTTAGCACCGGCGTTTGATGTAGATTAGAGGAGATTAATTGACCACTAGCCCCGGCGTTAATCATTTATAGCCTTTCCATGGAATGAATCATTTGTTGTTAAAGTAGTCGGTAAGAAGTACTAATCCGGAAGGATAAGCATCTCCGAGGCCTTAACTGATTTCTCATTATTGTTTCTACACCCATTCTTTACTGCTTTCTTTATTATTTTGTTTTATGCGTTTACAACAACAACTCTCTTTTCTATTCGCCTGACTAAGTCCAGCAAGATAACTATTGCTTGCTCAATCCAGCAATTCTCGTGGGATCGACCCTCACTTACCTGAGGTATTACTTAGATGACCCGGTGCATTTGCCGGTTCAGTTGTGCGAGTTCAAATTTCACGCACCAAATTTTTGGTGCTGTTGCAGGGGATTATTTATGATTGACAAACTACCGGTTGTCATGTTGCTTAGATCAGGTATTTTTATCAGGTTTTGATTATGTATTTCCTTTTGAGTTTCTAATTTTAAGTTTTACTTATTTTTATATTTTCAAAATTCTTCTTATTAATTTTCTATTAATTTCAAAAATTTAAGTTTGGTATCTGTTAGTTTTTCCTCTTTCTTTCCTTGATTTTCAAAAATTGTTCTTGTTTGCTTTCTTGAACTTACAATTTCTATCTTGTCTACTTCTTTTCTTTCTTTCTGTTCGAATTTTTTTTGGTGTTTCTCTTATTTGATTTCAAAATTTTTAAGTTTGGTGTTCTTTAGTGATTTTCTTTTCTTTTTGAATTTCAAAAATCTTTAAACCCTTTCCCTTAATTTTCGAAATTTTAATTTAATCTTTTTGCATCTTTATCTTATCTTTATTCAATTTCAAATTTTAATTTTGGTGTCTTTTTAGTGTCTTCTTTTCTTTCTAAATTTCAAAAAATATATATTTTTCGAAAATTCTTTAATTCTTTTTCTTATCTTGGTTCAAATTTTGTGTTTGGTGTCCCATTAGTTGTCTTTTTGTTTAATTTTCTTATTTATCTTTTTCTCTTTAATTCTTTATCTTATCTTATTATTCAAATTTTAAAAGTTTAGTATTTTGTTAGTTTTTCTTTCTTTCAAATTTAAATTTCAAATTCTCTCTTTGACTTTCTCGTTTTAAATTTCAAAATAAAATTGGAGCATAGAGTATTAATTTGAAAAACTAATTTAATCTCTAAAATTATTTAAAAATATTATTTGTGGTACTAATTAATTCTCAATTAATTTCTTTAATTGAAAATACATAGTAATATAATTAATTTTTTTTATCCCTAAAACTTAAAGTATTGAATTATGAAAATATAAAGTATCTAAATTAAGTCATATAAAATTCTTATTATTTAACAACTACTAACATTATAATTTAAATATAGATAATAACTCAATAATTATAAAATTAGATAAAATTCTAATTTAAAAAACCCAAACCTCATTATTTTTGAATTTCTAAAATTTTAAGTCATAAATAGGAAAATAATCCATAGTTCTAGAGTTTAGATAAAAACCTTAATTTATTTAAATTCCAATTAAGCAAAGCCGCCTTTGATTATCTTTAATGAAATAATTTCAGAAATTAAAACTACAAATAAATATATAATTTAAAATTAGATCATAATAAACTTTTCAAAAGTTCTGGGTCTTACAGATCGACCACCAAACCTATCGAAATTCGAGGTAGACTGGTTGATTTTCTACTCATCCATATCTCTATGTTTGATCCACATCCAAGACCCATCCTTGACCCATTACGGTAAAGATGAAGTGTTATATTCGAATGTCCTAACCACTTATTCGGACGAAACTTATAGCACAGACACTTAGAAATCTCTTGAGATCTAAACAGTTCCATATCGAAAACATACACAACAAACTCGTCAAACCCCTCAAAATATAGGTTTTAAACCCCTATACATCTTTATCTCTATCATACATTCACAAACGATGAGTTGAAATCATTTTGCAAAAAACACCCCAAAATTCAACCAACAACACAATTTATTAAAATTTTTAAAAATTTGGTAGAGTTTCTTCTATAATTAGAGACTCTCACGAAATCGAATTATCATTTTTTCACAAACCAAACATGTTTTAAACAATTTAAACAAAAATTCGGTAGAACTTCTACTTATTTCAATGACATCCACCAAATAAACTTATCACTTTTTACAAAGAAAACAGTTGCAGGCATAAATTAGAACAAACACGCATTCAATAAAACATCAAATTCTCACCATTCTAACCCTTATTACTCTACAATTTTTCAGCAAACAAGGGTTTCAAGAAGGCGCTATTATGCAACCTTCTCCTACTTCCATCCTAAAAGTTTATCCTAGGAAAAGTAAGTTCGGCATAAAAGTTAAACAATTCATTATATTCAAAGATATAAGACTTACTGGAATATGACTACACAAACTACGAAAAAAGCGAACTCCAATCACTACAAGAAACATCTTTAAAATCGATGGCAAAATCGACGGTTAGGCCGTCGATAATATTAAAAATCGACGGCAAAATGGACGGCGGTGGTGGTCGCTATTAACCTTGTCAATTTTTCAAAATTCTATAAAATCGACGGCTTGCTTAGCAGTCGATAATAATTTAATAAAATCGACAATATTTCCGTCTATAATATGAGGTTGGGAATTTTGCCTTCTTACTAAAATCGACAATGTTGCCATCGATATTATTATATAAAATCGACAACATTTCTGCGATATTTGATTTAATAAAATTGACAATATTTCCATCCACAATATGAGTTTGTGAATTTTACCTTCTTAATAAAATCGACAACATTGCCGTCAATATTATTATATAAAATCGACAACGTTTTTATTGATATTTGATTCAATAAAATTGACCAAATAACCGTCGATTTTAATAGCTATATTTGATTTAATAAAATCGACACGATGGCCGTCGATTTTAACAGCTATATTTTTTTAAGCATTTTTTCTATTTGAAAAATAGTAAACAATTAATGCAAATAAACTTTTAAATATAAAAATAAAATTTATACAGAATATTAGATAACAAGACAAATAAAATTCATATTAAATATTAGATAATGAGTTTACAAACTTATCAAAATAATAAATAATCCTCTAACATAAAGACTCAAGACAAGATAAATTAACAATTAGAACCGAAGAAGAAACATAACTCTTGAGAAGCTAGTTAAGAAACACATACATCTTATACAACAAGTCAAGCAACACGAGCATCGACAATAATGAGCCATTGTATTGAACCTCATTGTGCCTCTGGAAACCACATCACAGAGCTGCAAAATAATCATAACAAACGTTCAACTCCAAATTTAGCATGATTGCAAAGAGAAGAGACAAATTGAAATCAGAATTTCATCACACTTACGGGAAATAAACTGTATAATCCATCCAAGAAGAGGGATATGATAGAGGAACACTTTGATAGATGACCAAAAATGACTGCAAGCAAAATCATGAATGATAAAATGAAAGTTGAATGAAGTGTTAATTCATTCATATAAAGATAAAAATGAAAGTGATGAACTAACCCGAAGAGAACAAAATAGCCGTATATTTCAAAGATAATGCCAACTATGGACTACCTCACAAAAATGAAAAAGAGGCCAAAAAGAAATGACGCGGTACCCTGCAAAAACGAAAGTAAGTAAGTAATGGAAAAAATAGAATGACTAATAAGAATTAAGAAATGGGGAGGGACCTTATAGTTTGCTGGATTTGTAAAGAGACTCAACATGTAACGCCATCTAAACAAAATGGCTACGCCTGCCAACCAAAATATCTGATTCCAATATTTTCGAAAAGAGTGTCATAGAAAAATTAACTAAGTTTTAAAAATAAGTTACTACTTGCATCAAAATCAAGGTTGATACCAATATGATAGCTTTATTTGAATCTCTAAATATTCAAGAAAGAAAATACTCGGAGAGAGTATTGAGTACACCTGCTCTTCCATTCCAATCATGACCCTGAGTGAAGTAAATAACGTAGCTGAATCTTTTTACCATGGATTAATCCAATAATAATTAACACCAATTAGAAATAATTCATCTGAGGGGAACTAAAAAACATTCTAGCAGACGGCAATGCACAGTAATCATATTCTAAGGGTTCACAATTCACTACTAGTGTAATGCTACGGTGTATTCTATATAAAGGAGCATATCCAACTACACAAAAATTCAACAACCATACACAAATTATAAACATCGATACATGCATGATCTACTAATTTCCATGTATGAATCAGTACATAGAGGATTATGAATTAAATCAAAAATTAAAGTAAAATGAGAGGAGAATGGGATACATACGCCTTCTTCTTAAGATCCTTCCTTTCCTTGGAGAATGGAGATACGCTCTCAGCTTCAGTTGTTCCTATGACTCTTTTGCAACTGCCTTAGCCAACCCTATTGAACAACATCAACAAGAACAAGAGTCAATTTTTGTTTTGACAAATATAGGCAATAAAACAGCAATATAACTCTTTCATGAAATTCATTTAAAGGGTTTCATCTTTCTGTCTACCAAAACAAAAAGAAGAATCCATTTATAAACATCCCTGGAAAAGAATAAATTAGTTTGTCAGGGATAAAGTTACATGAATCCATCCAAAATTAGTTTTAGTTTCCTTTTTTCCCAGCCAGAGGAACAGTCCTTAATCTATATACATAGACTCCATTAATCTTGGGGTACTCAGTACTAATTCCACATTGATACCAAAATTTAGTCATAAGACTGCACAAAAGATAGAAAACAACGAAAGTGTCAAATAATGACAATCTTATCTTGATTTTGGTTTATGCATATTTTAACCTCCCACTGGAATCATGCTAGTTTTGATAAAAATGAGATATTAAATCAAACACTCCTTAATCCTTGCTTAGAATTTTATATACACTAAGACTACTTCTCCCTGCAATATAAATTTTATGTTTATCTCATAAAACTAGGAACATCTAAATTCTTTTCACTCATCAGCATGAGGCAACTTCAACTGACCAACTTTTCAATGAATTAAAATAACCAAATTAAGCTAATCAGATATGATTTCTCTTTTGCATGTTGATATAAATACATATATATTTCTATTCCTATATAATTAACACAGAATCTTTATCTCAACAAGAATAGAAAATATTAAACATAACCAGATAGAGAAACATGTAATGCCTTTTAATTTTTTTTTTAATAACTAGGTAGAGAAAATGATAGGATTCTTTTGGTCACACAGTGAACCCCAGCAGGGAGGCAATAAAGATGGCTCGAACACACACCCCCCTCATGAACTTGAATCACATTCACTAAGTCAAGGTAGCACCAATCATATCCATCATCTTCTAATAGATTCTAAATTAATTCACATAAACAACATTCAAACTTCACTTAGTTAACCACATACACTTCACTAAAATAATATATCATAATCAGATTGAAATTAAAAATTAATAATCATAATAATAATGCAAAGATTAAAAATTACAACAGGCTAAGTTGTATTATATATTTCAGAAACCACAAAATAAAAAATTGCAAAATAAATAACAATTTTCAACTAGGAGAGCTTCAATGAAAAAATCTACAAACCAAATCAACAGAAGAGCCTCCTTATAATGCAGCAACGAGAAAGTTTAACTCTGTTGTGGTTCATCATTGAAGCTTAAAAGATGGCTTTGAATTCTGAAATTGATGAATTTTAGGTCAATCGTCAATGGAGGTTTTGCATTTGTTGTGCGAGAGAAAGAAAAGATTAAAGAGACCAAAGTTAGAGTTGAAGAATGAAACTGCAGACAGAAAAAGAGAGAGAGTAACTGAACGAGAGTGACAATAGAGCGAGTGTGACGGAGCAACGACGAACGCAGGAGCAGCGGAGTGAAAACGGTGCGGCAGCACTGGAAAGCGAAGGTTGGTTAAATGGCGGAGGGAAAATGGAGAAGGCGCGAATTGTAACACCCTAATTATCACAAAGTCACACTTCCGGCTGTGCTACTCTAATAGCTCGGGTATTATGACGACTCTTATACTATTTAATACTAAAATATGAGCTTGTTTAAAACTTTAAACTACAATACTGCTCCAAAAATACTTTTGTTAGGTAACGTACATACATACATACCATACATCTTACAAAATTCACAAAGAGTACATATATATATATATATATATATATATATATCAAATAATTTTACAAGAATTAACTAACACAATACCTATTCCACTTACAGAACGTATAACGATAAAGGCGAGGGAACAATAATTAACAACTAAAGCAATACAAAACATCACAACAACAACTAAATAAATTCTTCGTGACTTCTGCATCCATATCCTGAAAAGGGAAATTTGTAAGGGGGGTGAGAACATCATCCTCGAAAAGGTTCTCAGTAGAGGGTTTTTGAGAATTACTATAATAGGAAACGTGAAGGTAAAACCGCTCCAATGATTAATAACCACCTTATGCATCTTTTCAAAAACAAAGGTTTACTATAAAAGAAAAATCTGAAATCTTTTCTGAAAGAGGAACTGTTCATTTCTTGAAAATTCAAAAGCCTTTCAAAAGGTTCATCGATGTCGAACCAAATTAGTTTTTCATACTTTTCCAAACCAGAAACATCAACTAGACTGGCCTTCGGCTCACCTCATGACCAACCACGGCTCTAGGCCCAAACAACCCAAACAACAATCAATCACCACAGTCCAACAGAGTCTTGATCGCAAACACAAATAGGAAAGTTCAAGCACAAACAAACAGTTATTGCAAATAGACCAATTAGCAGTTAATCACACGTAATCACAAAGGCAAACCAGGTACAATATGCACACCCAAATAATGTCACATAGATGCATATGATGAATGCCTGTCCTAGTGGCTGATGATATCATCTCTTGGTTATAAAGCCAACCCGACAAGTCCTGGTAGCTAACCATTAGACTGTCCCTCTGTCGTGCATCCCCAACTCGAGTTATTCAGAATCATAATCATGATTCACATCCAACACCCTCACTGGTGTATATTCACGGGGGCCAGTTCATCTGAAACTTTCACAGTGTCTGGCCACATTTACGACATAGGGTCAGCAGAGTATCGAGTCTCAATCTGGAGCATGTGGTGGCTAGCCACTGCTTCTACCCAGGAAAACTCGTATCTCGGATAATTGGAAGTGCAACAATCACAATATCAATAACTCAACATATATGTATTTATTCCCAGCCATAAATTAACATTCATCTCAGCCACCCAGCTTAAATTCATGATTCATAGTCAGCCATCCGGCTCATAACATATTCCACAATCAACCATAATTCATTATCATACACAGCCGTTTCGACTCATAACAAAATAGCACTTCAACCATCCAACGTCACCAAATTCATAAAATCATCATTCAAGCCATAAATTACTTTTTCTCAAATCACTTCACTTTTTCTCAACTCTTTTCAGACTTGGCTTTATAGTTCCCATTCATCAAATCATCTCAGGCTCATAAGCCACTTTTACTCAAAGTAGGTTCCCTTTTTAAAAACAAAGCCACCCTCGGCATCCTATTTCCAAAACTTCCAAAACCATGGCAAATTAAAGATCTATTTCGAAATATTCAAAATCATCCATCCAACAATGGGATTTTATAACAAAAGTTCCTCGGCAGAGTCTCAAGTCTTTAGGGGAGAATAACATAAATCATTTCCTCAATTTCGCTTAAAATCTTTGAAACCTTGGCTTCCTGATTTTTCTTTTGTTTTATTATTGATGTATAAGTCAAGTGAATTCGTCTCAAACAAAATTTTGTATTTTCTTTTTCTTTGTAAGTCACTTGAATTGTGATTTTATTAGTTTTGTTGCATCAAGATAAAATTGTCTTTTGTCATGTTATGAGATTTACTAATTCCACAACTCTTTTTTGTAATTACTTCTTGGATTTACAACTCAACTTCGTAGGAATATTTCTTTGATTATGATCACTACAAAAAAAAGGCCTATGGTCACGGTAAAAAACCATGACCATAGCTAGTAAAAAGGGTGACCATAGATCTATGGTCACGGTTTTGGACCTATGGTCACGGTTTTTTACCGTGGCCTATTCTCTCGTGGCTATAAGTCTATGGTCACGGTTTTTTTATCTATGGTCACGATTTTTATGGTCACGGTTTCAATTTTCAAAATCTGACACTTTAGGCCACGTTTTTTTACCGTGACCATAGATTAACCTATGGTCACAGTGAAAACCGTGACCATAGCCTTATCTATCCGTGACCATAGCCTCTATGGTCACCCCTCTTTAAAACCGTGACCACAGATAAGGCTATGATCATAGTTTTCACTGTGGTCATAGCCTCTATGGTCACCCTTCCTTAAAAACGTGACCATAGCCCTATCTATGGTCACGGTTTTCACCGTGGCCATAGACTCTATGGTCACCCCTCCTTAAAATCGTGACCATAGCCCTATCTTTGGTCACGATTTTTCACCGTGGCCATAGACTCTATGGTCACCCTCCTTAAAACTGTGACCATAGCCTATCTATGGTCACGATTTTTCACCGTGGCCATAGCTTCTATGGTCACTCCTCTTTAAAACCATGATCATAGCCTTATCTATGGTCACAGTTTTTCACTGTGGTCATAGCCTCTATGGTCACGGTTTTTTAAAACGGTGACTATAGCCTGTTGTTGTTTATGAGATTCATTTTTTTTTAAATTATAATCACATCCCAAAATGATAATAATCACAAAATAAATCTAAAAATAAGAAATTCAAGAAATCTAAATCATAAAAGTTTTATTATAAGATAGATATGTTTAATTTTTAGTCTAAACAACACAAATCAAAATAGAGTGTAATTTTTCCAATTACATATAATACCTCAAAAAGTACATAACACATCAAAATATTGCATTTACATAACTAAGGTCATTGTAAGACCCATCCCATGTGATATTTGTATGGAACATATTTTCTTCATCAAATCATGCCTTCCTGCACGTAAAAGAAATAAATATGTTAGATATCTTGCAAAAATACTTTTGATGATGCAATACACATGCAGCAAAAGAAGAGAAACATTCATCCACAGCAACACTCAAGAATTATTCACATAGTATAAAATATTTAAAAAAAACGTGTCTTAAAGTACGTAATTCAGATATCTAAATTGAGAAATTCAAGTTGAATATAATGGAAGAGAGAACAGTAGCAATTAACACTACATAATACAAGTAGGAAACTAAGGCCCAGAAAGAAAAGTTGATCAAGTAATAACTCTAGATATCAAGACAGACCTTCTTTTTTGGCTCGTCATCACTTTCATCCGAGCTCTCTTCTTCATCAACATCCATTTTTCCCTATTATAGAGAAGTGAGTCTTTTCAACAATCAGCAAAAGTTTTCCTATTAACTCAAATTTTGAAGTTAATACTATCACCAGTCATGATCTTCCACAATTCTCAATAGACAAATGATAATATTAACAATAATGAATCCATAACATAAGCTTGTAAAACATGCCACATTAATTAAAATTAATATTAATATCTATATACACTTCAATGTTAGGTCAAGTGTATATGGTGAATTACCTTACCAGAGCTTTTAGCAGTTTTCTGTACCAATACAATGAATAAAAAATGAGAAAGTAATTCAAATAATAGTGAAGCAATACATAAATAAGGTAAAGACAAATTACAATAGTAGTACAAGAAGATAACACAAACACACCTTTTCATCTTCAGATTCACTATCAGATGAGTCCTGTAAATTCAGATTGGAAACACATTTAATGTACAAGGACAAAACATTAACAAGTAAATATGGGAATCAAGAATAAACCAACTAACCTCTTCCTCATCCGACTCACTCTCACTAGAACTACTAGACTTCTTGGCAGGCATTGGCACAGGTGCTGACTTGGCATTGGAAACAGTCTTGGGAGCAGGTTTCTGTAACACTAAAAGGTTAACTATTGTCATACAATGATACAATGGTACCTTAATACAAATACCAACCAAGTTAGGGATAAAAAATCTAATTAAGCACATTTTGAGAGCACGTAGGACATCATGGTACAAAAGGGAGCTTCAACTCAAAAGGACAACTAAGAATTTATTAAAAACAATCAACAAACTATAATATTTACCTTCTCATCTTCGGAGCTGCTATCATCAGAATCTGAACTGTCACTGTCATCATTCTTCTTGGCTATAGCAGAAGGCTTGGAAGCTGCATTTGCAGTAGGTTTTGCACCCTAAATGACATAAATGATACAACACATTCCAGAAGTTATTTACAATAAGTGAACAGGTTTATCCCCTAAAGAGTAAAGACTGTGTACACAAAGTTACATTTTCTTATTCATCAGAGTTTTCACTTGAATCATCATCTAAACTTTCAGTTGTCTCAACTTTCTTACTTGGAACTGCAGATGATTTGGCTGCAGGTTTTTTCTTATCCTGGAACAAAAATTTATACATGAGCATCAGAGTGCATTAAAAGAATAATTAGAGAATGGGACAAAATAAAAATAATAAGACTTACTTCTTCATCAGAGCTACTATCATAGGATGACTCTAATTCAACCTTCTTAGCAGGCACCTTTTTGGTTGATTTTGCTTTCTGAATGATTCCAACATCCAATTCCTCAATTATTATTTTATCCAAGAAAAAGATAATCATTAAACAGATATGTTAAGTGAGTTTTTTTTTACCTTTTCCTCCTCAGAGCTGCTGTCCTCAGACTCAGAGTTTTCACTTGGTTTCTCTCGCTCAATCGTGTTCTGTCTCATCACTCCTCTTCCTCTCGCGTACAGTGGCAGTAGTGACGATCAGGTTTCCTGTCGGTAAAGAAATTTATAAATATAGTCGCGTTGTAAGTATAGCTTCTAAACCAACAAAAAATTCTTTCGTACAAACGTTTTGGTTGTCACAAGTAACAAACCCAATAAAATTTATAAACCGAAGTATTCAAACCTCGAGTCGTCTTCTCAAGGAACTGTAGGGAATTATGATTTATTATTGGTTATGGAAAACAGTATTTTTGGATTTTTGAAAAGGTTTTGAACAGGAGAAAGAGATTGCAGGAATTAATAAATTACTAACTAAGAAATCTCTTGGCAAAGTATGAAAACTGGAAGTCCTATCCTAGTTATCCTTATCAATGGTGGTGAGAATTATATTTTTTCTCCCACTAAGTCAACCTCTAACTATGAAGGTCAGTTAAGTGGACAAATTAATTTAACACCTAAAGTCCTAGTCAACTCCTCAAGGAAAGACTAGAGTTATAGGAATCTAAATTAATCAGCAAAGATAGCAATTATCAATCACGATGAGTTTGACAACTCAAGAGTTACCAATTAATCAACCAAAGCCAAAAGGAAAAAATCTAAATTATTTATATAATAAATAGAAAGAAGCAATCATGAGTCTGCAATACCTCAAATTATATTAATTAAGAAAATCATATATAACATGAATGGTCCATAAGCCAATTTGGCAACATAAGTAATTAACAAATAGGAGAAGTCAAAATAAAGGAATATTAAACCTGATATGAAGATAAGATAATCCTAAAATTAAGAGAAATTCTAAATCCTAAATCTTAATCCTAATCCTAAGAGAGAGGAGAGAACTTCTCTCTCTAAAAACTACATCTGAACTATGAAAAGTGTGAATTATGAATGAATGTATGTTGTATGAAGTATGGATGCATTCTCCCACTTTATAGCCTCTAATCTGTATTTTCTGGGCTAAGAACTGGGTCAAAAATAGCCCTGAAATCGCCGTTGGTTCGTACATGTCGCGGCAAAGTGACACGGAGGCGTCGTCCACGCGTTTGCGTGGATTGAAATTCGCAGATGCGATGGGTGCGCATTATCCACGCGTCCGCGTCACCTAACTTCGGGGAGCTATGGAAAATTATATATCGTTGCGAAGCCCCGAATGTTAGCTTTCCAACGCAACTAGAACCGCATCATTTGGATCTCTATAGCTCTAGTTATGATCGTTTGAGTGCAAAGAGGTCAGGCTAGACAGATTAGCAACTTCTTCAACTTCTTGTCTTCCTTCCACTTTTGCATGCTTCCTTTCCATCCTCTGAGCCATTCCTACCCTGTAATCTCTAAAAGCACTTAACACACATATCAAGGCATCGAATGGTAATAAGAGAAGATTTAAATAAAAGAAAATAAAAGCCAAAGAAACATGTTTTCAATCATAGCACAAAATCAGGAAGGAGAATGTAAAATCATGCAAATCATATGAATAAGTGGGCAAAGACTTGATAGAAACCACTCAATTGAGCACAAGATAAACCATAAAATAGTGGTTTATCAACCTCCCCACACTTAGACATTAGCATGTCCTCATGCTAAGCTCAAGAGAAGCTATAAAGGAGTGAAGAGGAATGATAGAGAGTATGCAATGCAACCTATCTATGCGGATGCAACTACATGAAAAATGTTTCTACCTACTTGGTTAAAAGAAAATAAGTTCTTCAAGACAAAAATAATTCAAATTCCACTAATTCAAATTACACAATAAAAGACAAGTAAACTTGTAAGAAGATAGCTAATGAAAGCAGGAAACATAGAATCAAGCATTGAACCCTCACTGGTAGTGTATATCATTATAATCTCTCAAGTGTCTAGGGTTAATCACTCTATTCTTCTCTAATTATGCTTTCTAAACTTTGTTTTTCATCTAACTAGTCAACAAATATTTAGTATACCAATGTAAACATCATGAGGTCTTTTCAGGGTTGTAATGGGGTTGAGGTAAAGATAAGGATATATATATATATATATATATATATATATAATATATATAATATTATATATATATATATATATATATATAGGCTAAATGAGCTAACAAAGTGAATCCTTGATTAGTCTAAGATCTCACCTAACATATACATACTTTATATAATTTAAAATGCTTTACCTAGCTACCCAAATTTTTTTCCACTTTTGTATTACATGCTCATGTATCAAACTTATTTTTGAATTTTGTCCCATGTGCATTGATTCTTTTTATTTTGCAATTGGGGTAATATATTTTTTTTTGTATCCCCTTATTTAATTAAAAATTTTATTTTTTTATTAATGTACATGGTAATTTAATTATTTTGATTTCACATGAGCATGCTTCCCAAATTTTCAAATAACTTATTCAATTTAATTTCCTACTTTTTTTCTATCATCCCATGTTCCCATAAAATTTCTCACACTTAAATTATACACAATATCTATCTTAAGCTAATCAAGGATTCAACTTGGAATTTTTTTATTTTGTTTTTCTGCTTAAGGCTAGTAATGTGGTTATAGAATAGAAAGAGATTAAAAAGCTCAAAGTGGCTAACAAGGGTGACATAAAAGGGTAGGCTTACTTGGGATAAGTGAGCAAAAACAAGTAATGGCCTCAATCATATGCAAGCATGTAAATACACTAAATAATAGACATATAGACTGGAACAAAATCTAGATTGCAGTTATAGAGAAGAGAACACACAATAATAAAATTCATGGTTTAAATAGTGTAACCGTGTAAATAAGCTCAAAATCTTACGGGTTATGTGTTCTTAGCTTTTTAAGCTATGTTTCAAATACAACTTCAAACAAATTTAACAAAAATTTTTCAATTTAAATTAGTGAAATATTATAAAGATTTCTTGAAAAAGAAAATATTACTTCAACCAAGTAGTAACTAAATGCATAAAATCAAACAAACATGCAATGCAACATGAAAATGCAACAATGAACTAACAAAGAAAATAAAACAATGGTGTTGAAAAAAAGAAAATAGCTAACCCATGGAGATCGGTATCGACCTCCCCACACTTAAAGATTGCACCGTCCTCGGTGCATGCTAAGATGTGTAGGTGGATGGGGGTTGTGGTTCCTCAGCTAGTGCTCTTTTTGTTCCTTTCCTTGCTGATGGTTTGGAAGTAACTCTTTCTTTTCCTTTCTTGGTGGCCATCCTAAAAAGGAAAAAAATGTAACTTTTTAAATTGAAGGGTTAGAGCAAGGGAGGAGATGATATAGGTGATAATCAATGCACGGTAAAGAAGGATGTCGTTTAACACATGGTCTAGACTACATGTGAAAAGTCCATCAATGGAAATATAGCAAGTGCATGTAATGACAATTAAATGCAAGATGTTTATTGGCATGCTGGCAAAGGCATGAGTAGCATAGATCAAGCACTAAATGTTCAGGTTAGATTATCATCTCTTTCAAACTAACAATCTGTTTGTATTGACAATTATATTTTAATTAATAAAATATAAAAAGGAGTTTTGTGAAAAATAGGCAGTAGAGTAGTAGAATAATTTAAAATAATGCACATTGCCGTACGGGCTTTTTCACAAACACATAGCATGCATGGTAAATAAGTTATTGAAAGTGTTAAATTGAACATGCAAGCAACCCTATAAAAAGTAATATATAATTGTCAAAATAATTCCTTAATAATTCACGAGCAAAATATGGAAAATAATGACCCAAATAAATTTCTAACACCAATGAAAAGAAAAAGAAAGAAAAAAAGAAAGGAAGGAAGAAAGAAATAAGAAAGGAAAGAAAAGATTTAGATTTGGGGAAGAAAAGATAAGATATTTGTCTGCTTTGGATAAGTTGTGCGGCGCAGGCGACGCAAGCGCATGGGGTACGCGGTCGCGTGGATAGCGCTTTGATGAAGTGACGCGAACGCGTGGGTCACACATTCGCGCGAAGTGATTCGTGCCTTCAGCGCGAGTGCAGCCTCGCGGCCGTGCAACTCTCTAGTGAAAAACTTATTTTGCCAAAACTTTGGGTGACGCGATCGCGTAGTTGGCCTTATTTTAAAGAATGGTGTGGACGTGTGGGGCACGCATTCGTGTGGTAGGGCTTGTGCTACTAGCAGGAGTCCAGCCCAATTCCAGCTCAACTTTCGTCCATACACTCTTTTTACGTCGATTTTGAGGCACGCGTTCGCGTGGGTGACGCGGACGTGTGGGAGACGTTTTTCCCACATGACGCGGATGCGTAAGCGACGCGGTCAGGTGAACCAATTTGTGCCAAAGGCACGCCTCCAGCCGCGCTTTCGCGTGACTCTCTGTTCAATCTTGTTTTCTTCCCAACGCACCTATGACGCGGACGCGTCGGCAACGCTGTCGCGTCGCGTGCGAAAGTTTTTTTTTGATGCATTATGCAGAATGCAATGAATGTTATGAAAAATTCCAAGTTCAATCAAAAGTTAAAAACAGAATAAAATTTAAACTGAAAAAGGAACGATCATACCATGGTGGGTTGTCTCCCACCTAGCACTTTTAGTTAAAGTCCTTAAGTTGGACATTTGGTGAGCTCCCTGTTATGGTGGCTTGTGCTTGTATTCATCCAAAAATCTCCACCAATGTTTGGAATTCCAGTAGCCTCCGGGATCCCAAACTAGGCGCAAAAAGCCTTCAAGCAAGTTAAAGCAAGTGACAAGGCCCCAAGAGTGTTGATTTCTAGACTGAATTTCGGGGTCCCAAACCTTGCTTTTGCAACCGTCTTCTTGTTGATCATTAGTGTTCTAACCGGGTGGCAGGCAATCTAAATTCTCATTAAAGCAGCCAAACAACTTTCTAGACCCATTCAGTTGAGCTTTACACTAACCTTTGCGTTTAAATTTTGAGCATACAACCATGTTGAACCTTGCAGGACAACTCTTACCACTAACCATCTTCCTTTTACTCTTGATGCCACAGAGAGCTCTAAGTTGACCATCCGTCTCCAATAGCCCATATTCAAGTGAGAAAGTAAAGGTCAAGGATAAGAATCTTACCCACTTGAATGTTGTGTTGGACGGTAATGGCCTTGGGAGAGGTGTTTCTAATGATCTTGCAAGTTCCACTCCCTTGTGCTTTTTTTTGACAACTTTCACCTCTTTGCAATCTCCTTCAATATCAACCTCTTCTTCTTGGTAGATTTTTTCCAATTCAATCTCTGCTTCATTGTTCACCAAGGGCATGAGAGGTTGTGCTTCTTCTTCTTTCATCTCCATGTCAAGTCCAATGGGAGAAGACACAAATGTAGATAAGAATTCATCAATGATCGAATCCATCTCTTGATCATCCCTTTCAAAGTCTTCAATCATGAGATGCCTTGGAGGTTGTACACCTTCCTCAACATCAGTTTCAAACGTCTTTGAAGGAGGCTCTATAACTTGACTTTCCCATGGAGGTTCAGCATCTCCTAAGTCTTGAACCACTTCTTCTTCTTCAATAATTCCGGCTTCCTCCACTTGTTCCAGTACAAAGTCACGCTCCTTATTGTCCACTGGAGTTTCTAGTGCCTCCTTCATGCTACCTTCGTCATTAGATTCTGCATATGAAGCCATGGGGGTTCCTTGAATGTCCGAACGTCGAAAAGGTAATCAATTTATCGCTTGATCCAGGTGTTTAAGTATGAAATCGTATTCCTCCTTGATGGCTTCTTTTCTATGATAACTCCCTTCAACTACTCCTTCATTTGCAAAGGTCTCTTCTACCTTCACCTTTAGTGCCTCCTCTAGCTCCTTATGAAGTATGGATTCGCGAAGATGATCCCTTCTCTCTTGTTCCATGTCAATAGCATCATTGGGATCATGTTGCTCTTGGATTGATAGATGTAGGTGCTCTTCCATGGATGGTGGTGATGGGATAGAGAGATCATTCTGTGGTTGAGATGAAAGTGCACTAGAGCTCGAGGGTTGAACATTGGAGGTGGAGGGTTGGTCCACACGGGATATAAGATTTTGGAGTTTAGAGGCGAGACCAATGAGAGAGATAAGTGTGCTCTCCATGGGGGTTTGTGGTGGATAGGAAGGTTCATTCTTTTTGGAAAACAGGTTCATAATATGGTGGTGGTTCTTTTTTATAAGGATATGGAGATGGTGAATATTGAGGTGGTGGTTCGGGGTATGGTTCATATGGTGGTTGGTGTGGTGGATAAGGATTAGGATCATCTGGAGGTGAATGGTGGAAAAGGGCTTGTGAGTGTGGTGGTTCAAAGCTATGTTGAGAAGGTGGTTCATTGGCATATGATGGGGCTTGTTGGTAACTATAAGGGGGTCCACTAAACCTATCATCTTGGTATGCATTATAGAATGGTCTTCGTCTAATCTTGGAAGGTGTTGTCGCCTCAAGGGTTAATCAGATCCTCTTGGCTCCGTCCATCTTTGATTGCTTTGACCTTGATGCATATTCCTGTTATAGCTTCCTCTTCCTGCAACATAGTTGTAACCAGACTCACAGCCAAAGGGGTGAGAGTTCATAGTAGTAGGAGAAAATTAGAAACAAAACCAACAAAAAGAAAATATTTTGAAAAAAAGATATGATTTTTAAAAAAAAGTAAGATATGATTTTTGAAAATGGATAAGATAAGATTTTGAAAAAGATAAGATAAGATTTTGAAAAAGATATGATTTTTTTTTAAAAAAAGATTTGAAATTTGAAATTTGATTTTGAAATAAGATAAGATAAGATAAAAATTTTAAAATAAAAATCTAAAAAAATTTTGAAAAATGTTTACAATAACCAATAATAAGGCACACGTTTGCAATTTCCCGGCAACGGCGCCATTTTGACGGTCGGGTTTTCTGTCAGTAAAGAAATTCACAAATATAGTCGCATTGTAAGTATAGCTTCTAAACCAACAGAAAATCTTTTCGTACAAACGTTTTGGTTGTCACAAGTAACAAACCCAATAAAATTTATAAACCGAAGTATTCAAACCTCGAGTCGTCTTCTCAAGGAATTGCAGGGAAGTATGATTTATTATTAGTTATGAAAAATAGTATTTTTGGGTTTTTGAAAAGGTTTTGAACAGGAGAAAGAGATTGCTGGAATTAATAAATTACTAACTAAGAAATCTCTTGGCAAAGTATGAAAATTGGAAGTCCTATCCTAGTTATCCTTATCAATAGTGGTGAGAATTATATTTTTGCTCCCACTAAGTCAACCTCTAACTATGAAGGTCAGTTAAGTGGACAAATTAATTTAACACCTAAAGTCCTAGTCAACTCCTCAAGGAAAGACTAGAGTTATAGGAATCTAAATTAATCAGCAAAGATAACAATTATCAATCACGATGAGTTTGACAACTCAAGAGTTACCAATTAATCAACCAAAGCCAAAAGGAAAAAATCTAAATTATTTATATAATAAATAGAAAGAAGCAATCATGAGTCTGAAATACCTCAAATTATATTAATTAAGAAAATCATAACATGAATGGTCCATAAGCCAATTTGGCAACATAAGTAATTAACAAATAAGAGAAGTCAAAATAAAGGAATATTGAACCTGATATGGAGATGAGATAATCCTAAAATTAAGAGAAATTCTAAATCCTAAATCTTAATCCTAATCCTAAGAGAGAGGAGAGAACCTCCCTCTCTAAAAACTACATCTGAACTATGAAAAGTGTGAATTATGAATGAATGTATGTTGTATGAAGTATGGATGCATTCCCCCACTTTATAGCCTCTAATATGTGTTTTCTGGGTCGAGAACTGTGTCAAAAACAGCCCAGAAATCACTGTTGGTTCGTACAGGTCGCGGCAAAATGACGCGGAGGCGTCGTCCACGCGTTTGCGTGGATTGAAATTAGTAGATGTGACGCATGCGCGTCATCCACGCGTCCGTGTTGCCTAACTTCAGGGAAGCTATGAGAAATTATATATTATTGCGAAGTCCCGGATGTCAGATTTCCAACGCAACTGGAACCGTGTCATTTGGACCTCTGTAGCTCAAGTTATGACCGTTTGAGTGCGAAGAGGTCAGGCTGGACAGCTTAGCAATTTCGTCAACTTCTTGTATTCCTTCCACTTTTGCATGCTTCCTTTCCATCCTCTGAGTCATTCCTATCCTGTAATATCTGAAAATACTTAACACACATATCAAGGCATTGAATGGTAATAAGAGAAGATTTAAATAAAAGAAAATAAAAGCCAAAGAAGCATATTTTCAATCATAGCACAAAATCAGGAAGGAGAATGTAAAACCACGCAAATCATATGAATAAGTGGGCAAAGACTTGATAAAAACTACTCAATTGAGCACAAGATAAACCATAAAATAGTGGTTTATCAAGTAGCATCGACCAAGGTTTGGTGGTGGAGACACCCAAAACGGCGGTGAAACGCGGCGGCTATGAAAGCTCGGCGACGGTGGTAGGGCGCGGCGTAGGCGGCGGGACAGCTCCATCGCGACCTCTGTCTCCCTCTCATGCGTCTTCCTCTCTTCGTGTCAGGTTCTCTCTCGACTCCTCTACTGCGAGTGATGAGCGGATAATTTGTATACTTTTTGGCATTGTTTTTAGTATGTTTTTGATATCTTTTAGTTAGATTTTAGTATATTTTTATTAGTTTTTATTTAAAATTCACTTTTCTGGACTTTACTATGAGTTTGTGTGTTTTTCTGTGATTTCAGGTATTTTCTGGCTGAAATTGAGGGACTTGAGCAAAAATCTGATTCAGAGACCAAAAAGGACTGCAGATGCTGTTGGATTCTGACCTCCCTGCACTCGAAGTGGATTTTCTGGAGCTACAGAAGCCCAATTGGCGCGCTCTCAACGGCGTTGGAAAGTAGACATCCAGGGCTTTCCAGCAATATATAATAGTCCATACTTTATCCAAGATTTGATGGCCCAAACCCGCGAAGCAATCCGGCCTCAGAAATTCCAGCGTTAAACGCCGGAACAGGATTAAAAGTTGGAGTTAAACGCCCAAACTGGCATGGGAGCTGGCGTTTAACTCCAGAAAACGTCTCTACACGAATTTCCTTGATTGCTCAGCCCAAGCACACACCAAGTGGGCCCGGAAGTGGATTTTTATGTCATTTACTCATTCTTGTACACCTTAGGCTACTAGTTTTCTATAAATAGGACTTTTTACTATTGTATATGGAGAGCCTTTTGATCATGTTTTTATGATTGAACTCACTTTGGAGGCTGGCCATTCGGCCATGCCTAGACTATGTTCTTATGTATTTTCAACGGTGGAGTTTCTACACACCATAGATTAAGGGTGTGGAGCTCTGCTGTACCTCGAGTATTAATGCAATTACTATTGTTCTTCCATTCAAATTCCACTTGTTCTTTATCTAAGATATCACTCGTTCTTCAACCTATGAACAAGGTGACTGACAACCATTCTTGTTCTACAAGCATTCGAGGCTTTAGTGAATATCTCTTGGATTTCTGATTGCATGATGCATGGTTGATCGCCTGACAACCGAGTGCTCGCCTGACAAACGAGCCAGCCATTCCATGAGATCAGAGTCTTCGTGGTATAGGCAAGAACTGATGGCGGCATTCAAGAGAATCCGGAAGGTCTAACCTTGTCTGTGGTGTTCTGAGTAGGATTCAATGACTGAATGACTGTGACGTGCTTCAAACCTGTAACCTACTGGGCGTTAGTGACAGACGCAAAAGAGTGATTCTATTCCGGTAGGGGAGGGAACCAAACCGGTGATTGGCGGCACTGTGACAGAGTGCTCTGCATTAGCTTTCACTGCGCGGATGGGAGGTAGCTGCTGACAACAGTGAGACCCTACACAAGTTTGCCATGGAAAGGAGTAAGAAGGATTGGATGAAGACTGTAGGAAAGCAGAGACGGAAGGGAAGGCATCTTCATACACTTGTCTGAAGCTCATACACCAATGATATACATAAGTATCTCTATCTTTACCTTTTCTGTTATTTTCGTTCATCATCATCATATACATTTGAGTCTGCCTGACTAAGATTTACAAGATGACCATAGCTTGCTTCAATACTAACAATCTCCGTGGGATCGACCCTTACTCACGTAAGGTTTTATTACTTGGACGACCCAGTACACTTGCTGGTTAGTTGTGCGAAGTTGTGTAATGCCATGGTATTAGGCGCACCAAGTTCTTGGAGCCATTACCGGGGATTATTTGAGTTGTGAAAAAGTATTGTTCACAATTTCGCGCACCAAGTTTTTGGCGCCGTTGCCGGGGATTGTTCATGTTTTGAGCAAGCTTGTGGTAACATCAGATGCCAAGATCCGGCAACAACATCAAGTTCTTGGTGTTATTGCCCGGGATTGTTTAGGCTGGACAACTGACGGTTCATCTTGTTGCTTAGATTAGGTATTTTTTTTCGAAATTCTTGAAGGTGAATTCTAGAGTTTCATGATGATTTGTTGAAATCTGGCTGGCTGAGAAGCCATGTCTAATCTGATTGGACCGAGGTTTCAACTTATCACCACAAGAGCTTGTTGATTTCGTATCAATCTTGCTCTTGGAGCAGTGATTTGCTAAGATTTGGCTGACCTTTGGTCATGTCTAGTGTTTTGGACCGAAGCTTTCCTTGGAAGCTTGGCTGGCTGTGAAGCCATGTCTAATTCCTGGACCGGAGTCTTAGACTAGCATTGCACTGATTCCTGGAATTCTCATTAAGAATTTTGATGCCTTTTTCCACTTAATTTTCGAAAAACACAAAAAAAAAAATTTATAAACCATAAAAAGACCAAAAAGATTTTATGTTTCTTGTTTGAGTCTAGAGTCTCATCTTAAGTTTAGTGTCAAATGCATGTTTTTGTTATAATTTTCGAATTCATGCATATATTTCTTGTTTTGATCTTTGAATTCTATTGACTTGAAGTATTTTGTGTGTCTCATATGCATTCTCATATTGTTAGTGTCAGTAGTGCACAAACTGCTAAGTTTGGTGTCTTGCATGCATTGTTATTTGATTCTTGTTGCATTTTGATTAATAGAAAAATCCAAAAATATTTTTAATTTGAGTCTTTTCAAGTCAATGATACAAGGAATTGAAGATTCAGAACCAACTGCAGAGGAATTATACAGAAAAAGCTGAGCATTCAAAAATGCCCAGTGAAGAAGGCAGACTGGCGTTTAAACGCCAGCCAGGGCACCTGGTTGGGCGTTTAACGCCCAAAAGGGGTGCATTTTGGGCGTTAAACGCCAGAATGTATACCATTCTGGGCGTTTAACGCCAGGATAGTGCCAGGGGGAAGATTTTGTTTCCAAAATCAATTTTTCTTAGTTTTTCAAATCAAATCTTTTTCAAATCAAATCTTTTCAATCAAATGTTTTCAAAATCAATTTCTTTCCTTTTAAAAAGATACTTACCAACAATTAATGATTTGATTGAACATCACAAGATTGTTGCCTTTTCTGTTGAGAGAGGTTTAAATGTTTCAATCATATCTTTTCTGTTAGGCAAGTCATCAATTTCAAAATCATATCTTTTCAAATTGTTTTCAAATCATATCTTTTAAAAATGTTTTCAAATCATATCTTCTCAATCACATCTTTTTAAACCCATAACTTTTTAATTAAATCTTTTTAACCACATCTTTTTCAAAATAGTTCTCAATCAAATCTTTTTAATTTCTAATTTCAAAATCTTTTTCAAAAATCACTTTATCTCTTTTCCACTTTGATTTTCGAAAATCAATTAACATTTTTCAAAATGTTTTCAAATTTTTTTAATTGAATTTTCGAAAATTCTCTTCCCTCCTTCCCACATCCTTCTATTTATGGAGTACTACTCCTTCTAAATGCACAATTCGAATTTTATCTATTAAAATTCGAAATTCTCCTTCTCCTTCTTCTTACTATTTCTCTTTTCCTCTGACATTTCAAGGAATCTCTATACTGTGACATAGAGGATTCCACATTCTCTTCTTCTTTTTCTATTTCTTATGAGCAGAAGCAGAGACAAAGGCATTCTTGTTGAAGCTGATCCTGAACCTGAAAGGACCTTGAAGAGAAAGCTAAGAGAAGCCAAAGCACAACTCTCTTTAGAGGGCTTGACCGAATTCTTCAAGGGAGAAGACATGGCAGCCGAAAACAACAACAATGCCAACAATGCAAGGAAGGTGCTTGGTGACTTTACTGCACCTACTCCTGATTTCTATGGGAGAAGCATCTCAATCCCTGCCATTGGAGCAAACAACTTTGAGCTTAAGCCTCAATTAGTTTCTCTAATGCAACAGAATTGCAAGTTTCATGGACTTCCACTGGAAGATCCTCATCAGTTTTTAGCTGAGTTCTTGCAAATCTGTGACACAGTCAAGACTAATGGGGTTAACCCTGAGGTCTATAGGCTGATGCTATTCCCTTTTGCTGTAAGAGACAGGGCTAGAATATGGTTGGATTCTCAACCTAAAGAAAGCCTGGACTCTTGGGAAAAGCTAGTCAATGCCTTCTTGGCAAAATTCTTTCCACCACAAAGATGGAGTAAGCTTAGAGTGGAAGTCCAAACCTTTAGACAAAAGGATGGAGAATCCCTCTATGAAGCTTGGGAAAGATACAAACAATTAATCAGGAGATGTCCTTCAGACATGCTTTCTGAATGGAGCATCATAGGTATTTTCTATGATAGTCTCTCTGAACTATCCAAGATGTCTTTGGATAGCTCTGCAGGAGGATCTCTTCATTTGAAGAAGACGCCTGCAGAAGCTCAAGAACTGATTGAAATGGTTGCAAATAACCAATTCATGTACACTTCTGAGAGGAATCCTGTGAACAATGGGACTGGTCAGAAGAAAGGAGTTCTTGAGATTGATGCTCTGAATGCCATATTGGCTCAGAACAAAATATTGACTCAACAAGTCAATTTGATTTCTCAAAGTCTGTCTGGAATGCAAAATGCACCAAACAGTACTAAGGATGCTTCATCTGAGGAAGAAGCCTAAGATCCTGAGAACCCTTCCATGGAAGAGGTGAATTACCTAGGAGAACCCTATGGTAATACCTATAATTCTTCATGGAGAAATCACCCAAACCTCTCATGGAAGAATCAAGAGAGACCTCAACAAGGTTTCAATAATAATGGTGGAAGAAACAGGCTTAGCAATAGCAAGCCTTTTCCATCATCTTCTCAGCAACAGACAGAGAGTTCTAAGCAGAATAATTCTGACTTAGCAACCATGGTCTCTGATCTAATAAAGACCACTCAAAGTTTCATGAATGAAACAAGATCCTCCATTAGAAACTTGGAAGGACAAGTGGGTCAGCTGAGCAAGAAAATTACTGAACTTCCTCCAAGCACTCTCCCAAGTAACACTGAAGAAAATCCAAAAGGAGAGTGCAAAGCCATCAATATGGCCGAATTCTGGGAGGAAGAAGAGGCAGTGAACGCCACTAAGGAAGACCTCAATGGGCGTGCACTGGCCTCCAGTGAGTTCCCCAATGAGGAACCTTGGGAATCTGAGGCTCAAACTGAGACCATAGAGATTCCCTTGGACTTACTACTGCCTTTCATGAGCTCTGATGAGTATTCTTCCTCTGAAGAGGATGAGTATGTCACTGAAGAGCAAGTTGCTAAATACCTTGGAGCAATCATGAAGCTAAATGACAAGCTATTTGGAAATGAGACTTGGGAAGATGAACCTCCCTTGCTCACCAAAGAACTGGATAACTTGTCTAGGCAGAAACTGCCTCAAAAGAGGCAGGATCCTGGGAAGTTTTCTATACCTTGTACCATAGGCACCATGACCTTCAAGAAGGCCTTGTGTGACTTAGGGTCAAGTGTGAACCTCATGCCCCTCTCTGTAATGGAGAAATTAGGGATCTTTGAGGTGCAAGCTGCAAAAATCTCACTAGAGATGGCAGACAACTCAAGAAAACAAGCCTATGGACTTGTAGAGGATGTTCTGGTTAAGGTTGAAGACCATTACATCCCTACTGATTTCATAGTCCTAGAGACTGGGAAGTGCATGGATGAATCCATCATCCTTGGCAGACCATTCCTAGCCACAGCAAAGGCTGTGATTGATGTTGATGGAGGAGAGTTGATCATTCAAGTGAATGAAGAATCCATGGTGTTTAAGGCCCAAGGATATCCCTCTATCATCATGGAGAAGAAGCATGAAGAGCTTCTCTCAAAACAGAGCCAAACAGAGCCCCCACAGTCAAACTCTAAGTTTGGTGTTGGGAGGCCACAATCAAACTCTAAGTTTGGTGTTGAAACCCCACATTCAAACTCTAAGTTTGGTGTTGGGAGGTTTCAACAAGGTTCTGAGCATTTCTGAGGCTCCATGAGAGACCTCTGTCAAGCTAGTGACAGTAAAGAAGCGCTTGTTGGGAGGCAACCCAATGTTTTATAATTAATTATTTTCTTTTGTTATTTTATCTTTTTTGTAGGTTGATGATCATAAGAAGTCATAAAAATAATGAAAAAAGCAAAAACAGAATGAAAAACAGGAAGAAAACAGCACACCCTGGAGGAAGATGCTGCTGGCGTTCAAACGCCAGTCAGCCTAGCAGATGGGCGTTTAACGCCCAGTCTGGCACCTTTCTGGGCGTTTAACGCCAGAAAGGGGCACCAAACTGGCGTTAAACGCCAGTAAAGGTATAAAACCTGGCGTTAAACGCCAGGAATGGGCATCAGCCCGGCGTTTAACGCCAGAATTGGCCCAAAACGTGGATTTTGGTGCCAATTGGTGCAGGGATGCCTTTTCCTTGACACTACAGGATCTGTGGACCCCACAGGACCCTACTACAGGATCTGTGGACCCCACAGGACCCTACAATCACTCTCTCTTCTTCCCCCATTCACCAATCACCTCAACACCTCTTCCCCAAAAACCCCACCAACCTCACACTTCAAATTCAAACCACTTTCCCTCCCAAACCCACCCTCAAATGACCGAACTTTCATCCCCCTCTCTCCTATATAAACCCCTCTTTACACCCTTCATTCCCACACAACCTAAACACCACTTCTTCCCCCTTTGGCCGAATACACCTCCATCTCCCTCTTCCTCATTTCTTCTTCTTCTACTCCCTTCTTTCTTCTTTTGCTCGAGGACGAGCAAACATTTTAAGTTTGGTGTGGTAAAAGCGTTGCTTTTTCGTTTTTCCATAACCATTATGGCACCAAAGGCCGGAGAAACCTCTAAAAAGAGGAAAGGGAAGGCAAAGGCTTCCACCTCCGAGTCATGGGAGATGGATAGATTCCTCTCAAAGGTGCATCAAGACCACTTCTATGAAGTTGTGGCCTTGAAGAAGGTGATCCCCGAAGTCCCTTTTTCACTCAAAAAGGGTGAATATCCGGAGATCCGCCATGAGATCCGAAGAAGAGGTTGGGAAGTACTTACCAACCCCATTCAACAAGTCGGAATCTTGATGGTTCAAGAGTTCTATGCCAATGCATGGATCACCAAGAACCATGACCAAAGTGTGAACCCGAATCCAAAGAATTATCTTACTATGGTTCGGGGGAAATACTTGGATTTCAGTCCGGAGAGTGTGAGGATGGCGTTCAACTTGCCCATGATGCAAGGAGATGAGCATCCTTACACTAGAAGGGTCAACTTTGATCAAAGGTTGGACCAAGTCCTCACAGTCATATGTGAAGAGGGCGCACAATGGAGGCAAGACTCAAGAGGAAAGCCGGTTCAATTAAGAAGGCATGACCTCAAGCCCGTGGCTAGAGGATGGTTAGAGTTCATACAACGCTCAATCATTCCCACTAGCAACCGGTCCGAAGTGACCATAGACCGGGCCATCATGATCCATAGTATCATGATTAGAGAAGAAATAGAAGTTCATGAGGTTATAGCTCAAGAACTCTATAAAGTGGCGGACAAGACCTCCACTTTGGCAAGATTAGCCTTTCCTCACCTCATTTGTCACCTCTGCTATTCAGTTGGAGTTGACATAGAGGGAGACACCCCCATTGATGAGGACAAGCCCATCACTAAACAAAGGATGGAGTACACAAGAGAGCCTTCTCACCATGAGATCCCTGAGATACCTCAAGGGATGCACTTTCCTCCACACCACTATTGGGAGCAACTAAACACCTCCCTAGGAGAGTTGAGTTCCAACATGGGACAACTAAGGGTGGAGCACCAAGAACACTCCATCATCCTTCATGAGATTAGAGAAGATCAAAGAATCATGAGGGAGGAACAACAAAGACAAGGAAGAGACATTGAGGAGCTCAAGCACTCCATAGGACCTTCAAAAGCAAGGAAGAGCCGCCATCACTAAGGTGGACCCATTCCTTGATTTCCTTGTTCTTTATTCCCTTGTTTTTCGATTTTTATTGCTTTATGCTATCCATGCTTGTGTCTTATGATCATTAGTGTCTTAGTGTCTATGCCTTAAAGTTATGAATGTCCTATGAATCCATCACCTTTCTTGAATAAAAATGTGCTTAATTGAAAAAGGAAGAATTGCATGAATTTTGAATTTTATAATAGTTTAATTATGATGATGTGGTGGCAATATTTTTGTTCTCTGAATGTATGCTTAAACAGTGCATATGTATCTTGAATTTGTGGTTCATGAATGTTGGCTCTTGAAAGAATGATGAAAAAGGAGACATGTTACTGAGGATCTGAAAAATCAATAAAATGATTCTTGAAGCAAGAAAAAGCTATTCAAAAAAAAAAAAAATCGAAAAAAAATCGAAAAAAAAAGAGAAAGAAAAAGAAAGAATAAGAGTTGTGATCCAAGGTAAATAAGAGTGTGCTTAAGAACCCTGGACACCTCTAATTGGGGACTTTAGCAAAGCTGAGTCACAATCTGAAAAGGTTCACCCAATTATGTGTCTGTGGCATGTATGTATCCGGTGGTAATACTGGAAGACAGAGTGCTTTGGGCCACAGCCAAGACTCAATAAATAGCTATGTTCAAGAATCATCATACTTCACTAGGAGAATCATTAACACTATCTGGACTCTGAGTTCCTAAAGAAGCCAACCATTCTGGATTTCAAAGGGGAGATTGAGATGCCAAAACTGTTCAGAAGCAAAAAGTTAAAAGCCCCGCTCATCTAATTAATACTGATCTTCACAGATGTTTTGGAATTCATTGCATATTCTCTTCTTTTATCTTATTTGATTTTCAGTTGCTTGAGGACAAGCAACAATTTAAGTTTGGTGTTGTGATGAGCGGATAATTTGTATACTTTTGGCATTGTTTTTAGTATGTTTTTGATATCTTTTAGTTAGATTTTAGTATATTTTTATTAGTTTTTATTTAAAATTCACTTTTCTGGACTTTACTATGAGTTTGTGTGTTTTTCTGTGATTTCAGGTATTTTCTGGCTGAAATTGAGGGACTTGAGCAAAAATCTGATTCAGAGACCAAAAAGGACTGCAGATGCTGTTGGATTCTGACCTCCCTGCACTCGAAGTGGATTTTCTGGAGCTACAGAAGCTCAATTGGCGCGCTCTCAACGGCGTTGGAAAGTAGACATCTAGGGCTTTCCAGCAATATATAATAGTCCATACTTTATCCAAGATTTGATGGCCCAAACCCGCGAAGCAATCCGGCCTCAGAAATTCCAGCGTTAAACGCCGGAACAGGATTAAAAGTTGGAGTTAAACGCCCAAACTGGCATGGGAGCTGGCGTTTAACTCCAGAAAACGTCTCTACACGAATTTCCTTGATTGCTCAGCCCAAGCACACACCAAGTGGGCCCGGAAGTGGATTTTTATGTCATTTACTCATTCTTGTACACCTTAGGCTACTAGTTTTCTATAAATAGGACCTTTTACTATTGTATATGGAGAGCCTTTTGATCATGTTTTTATGATTGAACTCACTTTGGAGGCTGGCCATTCGGCCATGCCTAGACTATGTTCTTATGTATTTTCAACGGTGGAGTTTCTACACACCATAGATTAAGGGTGTGGAGCTCTGCTGTACCTCGAGTATTAATGCAATTACTATTGTTCTTCCATTCAAATTCCACTTGTTCTTTATCTAAGATATCACTCGTTCTTCAACCTATGAACAAGGTGACTGACAACCATTCTTGTTCTACAAGCATTCGAGGCTTTAGTGAATATCTCTTGGATTTCTGATTGCATGATGCATGGTTGATCGCCTGACAACCGAGTGCTCGCCTGACAAACGAGCCAGCCATTCCATGAGATCAGAGTCTTCGTGGTATAGGCAAGAACTGATGGCGGCATTCAAGAGAATCCGGAAGGTCTAACCTTGTCTGTGGTGTTCTGAGTAGGATTCAATGACTGAATGACTGTGACGTGCTTCAAACCTGTAACCTACTGGGCGTTAGTGACAGACGCAAAAGAGTGATTCTATTCCGGTAGGGGAGGGAACCAAACCGGTGATTGGCGGCACTGTGACAGAGTGCTCTGCATTAGCTTTCACTGCGCGGATGGGAGGTAGCTGCTGACAACAGTGAGACCCTACACAAGTTTGCCATGGAAAGGAGTAAGAAGGATTGGATGAAGACTGTAGGAAAGCAGAGAGACGGAAGGGAAGGCATCTTCATACACTTGTCTGAAGCTCATACACCAATGATATACATAAGTATCTCTATCTTTACCTTTTCTGTTATTTTCGTTCATCATCATCATATACATTTGAGTCTGCCTGACTAAGATTTACAAGATGACCATAGCTTGCTTCAATACTAACAATCTCCGTGGGATCGACCCTTACTCACGTAAGGTTTTATTACTTGGACGACCCAGTACACTTGCTGGTTAGTTGTGCGAAGTTGTGTAATGCCATGGTATTAGGCGCACCAAGTTCTTGGAGCCATTACCGGGGATTATTTGAGTTGTGAAAAAGTATTGTTCACAATTTCGCGCACCAGCGAGCCTCTCCCTTCTCTCGTGCAACGATGGCAACGGCGACGGCGGCGAGGTCTCAACCGGTGCTATTCCTTCCTCCTCCCTCTCCTTCCTTTCTCCCTCATCCCCTTCAAGAAACTTCCCTTGTTTCTCGTTTCTTCCCCTTTCTTTTCTTCTGTATATGTGCATTCGTAGGTTTAGGGCACGAATTTAGAAATTTGGGGATATTAGGGTTTTGTTAGAAATTTTAGGATTAGAGAAAAATATACACGAGTAATATAACAATTTTATAAAATATTTGAGATAAAATAACAATTCAGAAATTAAATATAATACTATAAAGATTGCTTTTAAAATGCACAAGATTTTATTTATCAAGATATCAATGAGTTTAAATAATTATTTTTCATTTAAATTATAAAATAAACATACTAATCACATTTTATAAAATATGGTTTAAATCCTAATATCAATTATCTAAATTAAATCATATAACTTTTTATTATTTTTCCTTCACCACAACTTTAATTTCAATTTATATGAAATAACTAATTATAATAAAAGTTGTACAAAAATATTAACCGACTTAAACTTAAAATATTTACAAAAATCCATTTAATCATTCCTAAGAAGTTAATCTCTAAGAGCTCAAAAATAAATTGTAATTTAATCACAATACAAATTTCTTAAATTAAATTATATAATACTTCTATTATTGAATTTTAGTTTCAAATTATATGAAATAACCAATTATAAAATAACACAAGAATTGTAATGAACTTAACTCAAAATATTTAATAAAACTAATCTAATTATTCTTAATTAATAAATTTCTAAAAATAAAGAGTTCATATTAATAAAACAAGTCATAACTTTTTTATAATAAAAATTATCTAAATTAGATTGTACAATTCTTTCTTATTTTTCAATTACGAAAATTATACAAAATATTTCAATATAATAAAATTATCTAAGAATATTAATTTGTTAAAATGATTAAAACTGTGACCATAAACCCCCTTAGATCACCCCCCAAAACCGTGACTATAGACCCTTTTAGGTCACCCTTTTGAAAAACTGTGACCATGGACACTTTTTGGTCACTATAAGAAACTGTGACCATAGACCCCTTTAGCTCACCCTCAAAACCATGACCATAGACCCTTTTAGGTCACCCTTCCGAAAAACCGTGACTATAGACTCTTTTTGGTCACTGTAAACAACTGTGACCACAGACACCTTTAGGTCACCCCCTAAAACTGTAATCATAGACCCTTTTAGGCCACCCCTAAAACCGTGACCATAGACCCCTTTAGGTCACCCCCCAAAACCATAACCATAGACCTTTTTAGGTTACCCTTTTTTGAAAAACCGTGACCATAGCCCCTTTTTGGTCATTATAAAAAACCGTGATCATAGACCCCTTTAGGTCACCCCTAAAACCGTGACCATAGACCCTTTTAGGCCATCCTCCAAAACCGTGACCATAGACCCCTTTAGGCCACCCCCATAAAACCGTGACCATAAACCCTTTTAGGCCACCCCCAAAATCGTGACTATAGACCCCTTTAGGCCATCCCCAAAAACCGTGACCACAGACCCTTTTAGGCCACCCCAAAACCGTGACCATAGACCCCCTTTAGGTCACCTGCCAAAATCGTGACCATAGACCCTTTTAGGTCACCCTTTTTTGAAAAACCGTGACCATAGCCCCTTTTTGGTCACTGTAAAAAATCGTGACCATAGACCCTTTTAGGTCACCCCCAAAACCGTGACCATAAATCCTTTTAGGCCACCCCACAAAACCGTGACCATAGACCCCTTTAGGCCACCCCCTAAAACCGTGACCATAGACCCTTTTAGGTCACCCTTTTTTGAAAAACCGTGACCAGAGACCCTTTTTTGTCACTGTAAAAAATCGTGACCATAGACCATTTTAGGCCACCCCTCAAAACCGTGACCATAGACCCTTTTAGGCCACCCTTTTTTAAAAAACCGTGACCATAGGTACTCTATGGTCACCCTTTCCAAAAAAATCGTGACCATAGCTTTTTTTTGTTACGGTGAAAAACCGTGATCATAGAGGGTCTATGATCATGATTTTTTACCGTGACCAAAAAAACCGTAACCATAAACCCAAAATGTTGTAGTGGATGTGGGATCTACTCATGCTTCTCTTTCATCATAAACTTTTCTAAAATCTTACTCATTTCTTATTTTATATTTGCTTTGTCTTTTTTTTTCATGATTTTCTCCCCTTTGACACTTCAAATAATTTTTCCTAGACATCATATATATAGAGTGACTGATTCAGAAATTTTAGGTCGTGAGGACAAATATATAGCACATGAAAGTAATAAAAAAAAGCGTATAAACATATCAAAATATATAAAAATAAATAACATGAAAATATTAAATAAATTTTTATTTATTAATTATCAATATTAATATATTAATAACTAATAACGTAGTTATTAATTCAATTTTTTATAAATTAACTACATAATAATAATAATAATAATAATAATAATAATAATAATAATAATAATAATAATAATAAATTTGAGTAAAAAGATTCAAGGATATAAATTTTAATTAAATACATTCTTAATTTATAATGCTATAGCTAGTAATGTTTTATTTTTATTAAATGATTTAATGAATATTTTTATTTTATATTTTTAGATATAAATTAGAGTTTAATTTTGATGTACTGACGATATAAAATATTTTATATGGTTGTTTATTTATATATATTCTTTTAGATGATCATTTACACTATTAATGTAAAAATTAGTTTTTTTATGACATGACATTACGTAATTGGATACATGTATAAATTTATTTTATACTAATAATATATCAAAATTTAGTTCTAAAAATTATATATATATATATATATATATATAAAGAGTTAGCTAATTTGTATTCTAAGAGAACATGTTTAGAGTATAATAATAAATTATAGTTAATATGTTGAAAATAAAGAAAAATCAATAAATTTTTATCAAACATTTTTATGGTATTTTTAAAATTGGCTCTTTATGGCATAGGTTAACAAAATTCTTAAAATATTTTAACACAAAATTTAATAGATCATTTCTTTTAATGTGGAGGCAAATATAATTATTTAATGGGAGTATATATATATATATACTTTGATATACTTTTTCAAAATGTTAATGAGGGCACTTATCCCCATATATATATATATATATATAACAAAGATTAAGTACACACATCAAAGTCACCAAGAACAAAGTAATTAAGAACACTGTAATTAATATTAAGTGTTTGTTACGGTACGATAATAAATTTATACATACTAATACATTTAAAATATGGACAAGTAATAATAAGTCACGTGGAATTTATTTTCTACATCGATCAACATTTAATTTTTTTAAATATATATTATATCACCACTTTTACTAAAATACCCTTTTAATTAAATAAAAATAAAAATATTTATTTGTTTAATTTTATAAAGAGACTTAAACATCCTTACTTTTTTCGATTAGACAAAAATATCCTTTTAATTCAATCAAATTTTAGAATTTAACTAGTCTCAATTTTATATTTTCAAATAATTTAAACAATAAAACAAAAACATATCTTAAAAAAAATCAAAATTGTTCGTTTGAGTTTCAAAAACTCTCTTAGATTTGTTCTTCTCTTCTCATCCTATTCTTTCTCTCTCTCTCTTCCGCTGGATCTCTCTCATCTTTCTCGGCGTCACACTCAAGCTCTCTCTCTCGTCTCTGGTCTCGTAATCAAAGTCGTTGGTGCGCGAAATTGTGAACAATACTTTTTCACAACTCAAATAATCCCCGGTAATGGCTCCAAGAACTTGGTGCGCCTAATACCATGGCATTACACAACTTCGCACAACTAACCAGCAAGTGTACTGGGTCGTCCAAGTAATAAAACCTTACGTGAGTAAGGGTCGATCCCACGGAGATTGTTAGTATTGAAGCAAGCTATGGTCATCTTGTAAATCTTAGTCAGGCAGACTCAAATGTATATGATGATGATAAACGAAAATAACAGAAAAGGTAAAGATAGAGATACTTATGTATATCATTGGTGTATGAGCTTCAGACAAGTGTATGAAGATGCCTTCCCTTCCGTCTCTCTGCTTTCCTACAGTCTTCATCCAATCCTTCTTACTCCTTTCCATGGCAAACTTGTGTAGGGTCTCACTGTTGTCAGCAGCTACCTCCCATCCGCGCAGTGAAAGCTAATGCAGAGCACTCTGTCACAGTGCCGCCAATCACCGGTTTGGTTCCCTCCCCTACCGGAATAGAATCACTCTTTTGCGTCTGTCACTAACGCCCAGTAGGTTACAGGTTTGAAGCACGTCACAGTCATTCAGTCATTGAATCCTACTCAGAACACCACAGACAAGGTTAGACCTTCCGGATTCTCTTGAATGCCGCCATCAGTTCTTGCCTATACCACGAAGACTCTGATCTCATGGAATGGCTGGCTCGTTTGTCAGACGAGCACTCGGTTGTCAGGCGATCAACCATGCATCATGCAATCAGAAATCCAAGAGATATTCACTAAAGCCTTGAATGCTTGTAGAACAAGAATGGTTGTCAGTCATCTTGTTCATAGGTTGAAGAACAAGTGATATCTTAGATAAAGAACAAGCGGAGTTGAATGGAAGAACAATAGTAATTGCATTAATACTCGAGGTACAGCAGAGCTCCACACCCTTAATCTATGGTGTGTAGAAACTCCACCGTTGAAAATACATAAGAACAAAGGTTAGGCATGGCCGAATGGCCAGCCTCCCAAAGGTCTAAGATAGCATAAAACAAAGATAGCTACTTAGATGTCGTCTCCAGACTCTATGTCATACAATAGTAGAAGGTCCTACTTATAGAAAACTATTACATAGATGAGTAAATGACATAAAAATCCACTTCCGGGCCCACTTGGTGTGTGCTTGGGCTGAGCAATCAAGGAAATTCGTGTAGAGACCCTTTCTGGAGTTAAACTCCAGCTTTTATGCCAGTTTGGGCGTTTAACTCCCATTTAGGTGCCAGTTTGGGCGTTTAACGCTGGGAATTTTGAGGCCGGATTGCTTCGCGGGTTTGGGCCATCAAATCTTGGACAAAGTATAGACTATTATATATTGCTGGAAAGCCCTGGATGTCTACTTTCCAACGCCGTTGAGAGCGCGCCAATTGGGCTTCTGTAGCTCCAGAAAATCCACTTCGAGTGCAGGGAGGTCAGAATCCAACAGCATCTGCAGTCCTTTTTAGTCTCTGGATCAGATTTTTGCTCAGAACCTTCAATTTCAGCCAGAAAATACCTGAAATCACAGAAAAACACACAAACTCATAGTAAAGTCCAGAAAAGTGAATTTTAACTAAAAACTAATAAAAATATAATAAAAACTAAACTAAAACTACTAAAAACATACTAAAAACAATGCCAAAAAGCATACAAATTATCCGCTCATCACAACACCAAACTTAAATTGTTGCTTGTCCCCAAGCAACTGAAAATCAAATAAGATAAAAAGAAGAGAATATACTATAAACTCCAAATTATCAATGAAACTAAGCTCCAAATTAGATGAGCGGGACTAGTAGCTTTTTGCCTCCGAACAGTTTTGGCATCTCACTTTATCCTTTGAAATTCAGAATGATTGGCTTCTTTAGGAACTCCGAATCCAGATAGTGTTATTGATTCTCCTAGTTAAGTATGATGATTCTTGAACACAGCTACTTATTGAGTCTTGGCCGTGGCCCAAAGCACTCTGTCTTCCAGTATTACCACCGGATACATACATGCCACAGACACATAATTGGGTGAACCTTTTCAGATTGTGACTCAGCTTTGCTAAAGTCCCCAATTAGAGGTGTCCAAGGTTCTTAAGCACACTCTTATTGCCTTGGATCACAACTTTATTTCTTTCTTTTTCTTTTCTTTTTCTTTCTCCCTTTTTTTTTTCGTTTTTCTGCTTCTCTCTTTTTTTTTTTTTTTTGTATTCACTGCTTTTTCTTGCTTCAAGAATCATTTTATTGATTTTTCAGATCCTCAGTAACATGTCTCCTTTTTCATCATTCTTTCAAGAGCCAACATTCATGAACCACAAATTCAAGATACATATGCACTGTTTAAGCATACATTCAGAGAACAAAAATATTGCCACCACATCAAAATAATTAAACTATTATAAAATTCAAAATTCATGCAATTCTTCCTTTTTCAATTAAGCACATTTTTATTCAAGAAAGGTGATGGATTCATAGGACATTCATAACTTTAAGGCATAGACACTAAGACACTAATGATCATAAGACACAAACATGGATAACATAAAGCATAGAATTCGAAAAACAGAGAGATAAAGAACAAGGAAATCAAGGAATGGGTCCACCTTAGTGATGGCGGCTCTTCCTTGCTTTTGAAGGTCCTATGGAGTGCTTGAGCTCCTCAATGTCTCTTCCTTGTCTTTGTTGTTCCTCCCTCATGATTCTTTGATCTTCTCTAATCTCATGAAGGATGATGGAGTGTTCTTGGTGCTCCACCCTTAGTTGTCCCATGTTGGAACTCAATTCTCCTAGGGAGGTGTTCAGTTGCTCCCAATAGTTGTATGGAGGAAAATGCATCCCTTGAGGTGTCTCAGGGATCTCATGATGAGAGGGCTCCCTTGTGTACTCCATCCTTTGTTTAGTGATGGGCTTGTCCTCATCAATGGGGGTGTCTCCCTCTATGTCAACTCCAACTGAATAACAGAGGTGACAAATGAGATGAGGAAAGGCTAATCTTGCCAAAGTGGAGGTCTTGTCCGCCACTTTATAGAGTTCTTGAGCTATAACCTCATGAACCTCTATTTCTTCTCCAATCATGATACTATGGATCATGATGGCCCGGTCTATGGTCACTTCGGACCGGTTGCTAGTGGGAATGATTGAGCGTTGTATGAACTCTAACCATCCTCTAGCTACGGGCTTGAGGTCATGCCTTCTTAATTGAACCGGCTTTCCTCTTGAGTCTTGCCTCCATTGTGCGCCCTCTTCACATATGACTGTGAGGACTTGGTCCAACCTTTGATCAAAGTTGACCCTTCTAGTGTAAGGATGCTCATCTCCTTGCATCATGGGCAAGTTGAACGCCATCCTCACACTCTCCGGACTGAAATCCAAGTATTTCCCCCGAACCATAGTAAGATAATTCTTTGGATTCGGGTTCACACTTTGGTCATGGTTCTTGGTGATCCATGCATTGGCATAGAACTCTTGAACCATCAAGATTCCGACTTGTTGAATGGGGTTGGTAAGTACTTCCCAACCTCTTCTTCGGATCTCATGGCGGATCTCCGGATATTCACCCTTTTTGAGTGAAAAAGGGACTTCGGGGATCACCTTCTTCAAGGCCACAACTTCATAGAAGTGGTCTTGATGCACCTTTGAGAGGAATCTATCCATCTCCCATGACTCGGAGGTGGAAGCCTTTGCCTTCCCTTTCCTCTTTTTAGAGGTTTCTCCGGCCTTTGGTGCCATAATGGTTATGGAAAAACGAAAAAGCAACGCTTTTACCACACCAAACTTAAAATGTTTGCTCGTCCTCGAGCAAAAGAAGAAAGAAGGGAGTAGAAGAAGAAGAAATGAGGAAGAGGGAGATGGAGGTGTATTCGGCCAAAGGGGGAAAAAGTGGTGTTTAGGTTGTGTGGAAATGAAGGGTGTAAAGAGGGGTTTATATAGGAGAGAGGGGGATGAAAGTTCGGTCATTTGAGGGTGGGTTTGGGAGGAAAAGTGGTTTGAATTTGAAGTGTGAGGTTGGTGGGGTTTTATGAAGGATGGATGTGAGTGGTGAAGAGAAAGATGGGATTTGATAGGTGTTGAGGTGATTGGTGAATGGGGGAAGAAGAGAGAGAGTGATGGTAGGGTCCTGTGGGGTCCACAGATCCTGTAGTAGGGTCCTGTGGGGTCCACAGATCCTGTAGTGTCAAGGAAAAGGCATCCCTGCACCAATTGGCACCAAAATCCACGTTTTGGGCCAATTCTGGCGTTAAACACCGGGCTGGTGCCCATTCCTGGCGTTTAACGCCAGGTTTTATACCTTTACTGGCGTTTAACGCCAGTTTGGTGCCCCTTTCTGGCGTTAAACGCCCAGAAAGGTGCCAGACTGGGCGTTAAACGCCCATCTGCTAGGCTGACTGGCGTTTGAACGCCAGCAGCTTCTTCCTCCAGGGTGTGCTGTTTTTCTTCCTGTTTTTCATTCTGTTTTTGCTTTTTTCATTATTTTTATGACTTCTTATGATCATCAACCTACAAAAAAGATAAAATAACAAAAGAAAATAATTAATTATAAATCATTGGGTTGCCTCCCAACAAGCGCTTCTTTACTGTCACTAGCTTGACAGAGGTCTCTCATGGAGCCTCAGAAATGCTCAGAACCTTGTTGAAACCTCCCAACACCAAACTTAGAGTTTGAATGTGGGGTTTCAACACCAAACTTAGAGTTTGATTGTGGCCTCCCAACACCAAACTTAGAGTTTGACTGTGGGGGCTCTGTTTGGCTCTGTTTTGAGAGAAGCTCTTCATGCTTCTTCTCCATGATGATAGAGGGATATCCTTGGGCCTTAAACACCATGGATTCTTCATTCACTTGAATGATCAACTCTCCTCCATCAACATCAATCACAGCCTTTGCTGTGGCTAGGAATGGTCTGCCAAGGATGATGGATTCATCCATGCACTTCCCAGTCTCTAGGATTATGAAATCAGTAGGGATGTAATGGTCTTCAACCTTAACCAGAACATCCTCTACAAGTCCATAGGCTTGTTTTCTTGAGTTGTCTGCCATCTCTAGTGAGATTTTTGCAGCTTGCACCTCAAAGATCCCTAATTTCTCCATTACAGAGAGGGGCATGAGGTTTACACTTGACCCTAAGTCACACAAGGCCTTCTTGAAGGTCATGGTGCCTATGGTACAAGGTATAGAAAACTTCCCAGGATCCTGCCTCTTTTGAGGCAGTTTCTGCCTAGACAAGTTATCCAGTTCTTTGGTGAGCAAGGGAGGTTCATCTTCCCAAGTCTCATTTCCAAATAACTTGTCATTTAGCTCCATGATTGCTCCAAGGTATTTAGCAACTTGCTCTTCAGTGACATACTCATCCTCTTCAGAGGAAGAATACTCATCAGAGCTCATGAAAGGCAGTAGTAAGTCCAAGGGAATCTCTATGGTCTCAGTTTGAGCCTCAGATTCCCAAGGTTCCTCATTGGGGAACTCACTGGAGGCCAGTGCACGCCCATTGAGGTCTTCCTTAGTGGCGTTCACTGCCTCTTCTTCCTCCCAGAATTCGGCCATATTGATGGCTTTGCACTCTCCTTTTGGATTTTCTTCAGTGTTACTTGGGAGAGTGCTTGGAGGAAGTTCAGTAATTTTCTTGCTCAGCTGACCCACTTGTCCTTCCAAGTTTCTAATGGAGGATCTTGTTTCATTCATGAAACTTTGAGTGGTCTTTATTAGATCAGAGACCATGGTTGCTAAGTCAGAATTATTCTGCTTAGAACTCTCTGTCTGTTGCTGAGAAGATGATGGAAAAGGCTTGCTATTGCTAAGCCTGTTTCTTCCACCATTATTATTGAAACCTTGTTGAGGTCTCTCTTGATTCTTCCATGAGAGGTTTGGGTGATTTCTCCATGAAGAATTATAGGTATTACCATAGGGTTCTCCTAGGTAATTCACCTCTTCCATGGAAGGGTTCTCAGGATCATAGGCTTCTTCCTCAGATGAAGCATCCTTAGTACTGTTTGGTGCATTTTGCATTCCAGACAGACTTTGAGAAATCAAATTGACTTGTTGAGTCAATATTTTGTTCTGAGCCAATATGGCATTCAGAGCATCAATCTCAAGAACTCCTTTCTTCTGACCAGTCCCATTGTTCACAGGATTCCTCTCAGAAGTGTACATGAATTGGTTATTTGCAACCATTTCAATCAGTTCTTGAGCTTCTGCAGGCGTCTTCTTCAAATGAAGAGATCCTCCTGCAGAGCTATCCAAAGACATCTTGGATAGTTCAGAGAGACCATCATAGAAAATACCTATGATGCTCCATTCAGAAAGCATGTCAGATGGACATCTTCTGATTAATTGTTTGTATCTTTCCCAAGCTTCATAGAGGGATTCTCCATCCTTCTGTCTGAAGGTTTGGACTTCCACTCTAAGCTTACTCCATCTTTGTGGAGGAAAGAACTTTGCCAAGAAGGCATTGACTAGCTTTTCCCAAGAGTCCAGGCTTTCTTTAGGTTGAGAGTCCAACCATATTCTAGCTCTGTCTCTCACAGCAAAAGGGAATAGCATCAGTCTATAGACCTCAGGGTTAACCCCATTAGTCTTGACTGTGTCACAGATTTGCAAGAACTCAGCTAAAAACTGATGAGGATCTTCCATTGGAAGTCCATGAAACTTGCAATTCTGTTGCATTAGAGAAACTAATTGAGGCTTAAGCTCAAAGTTGTTTGCTCCAATGGCAGGGATTGAGATGCTTCTCCCATAGAAATCAGGAGTAGGTGCAGTAAAGTCACCAAGCACCTTCCTTGCATTGTTGGCATTGTTGTTGTTTTCGGCTGCCATGTCTTCTCCCTTGAAGAATTCGGTCAAGCCCTCTAAAGAGAGTTGTGCTTTGGCTTCTCTTAGCTTTCTCTTCAAGGTCCTTTCAGGTTCAGGATCAGCTTCAACAAGAATGCCTTTGTCTCTGCTTCTGCTCATAAGAAATAGAAAAAGAAGAAGAGAATGTGGAATCCTCTATGTCACAGTATAGAGATTCCTTGAAATGTCAGAGGAAAAGAGAAATAGTAAGAAGAAGGAGAAGGAGAATTCGAATTTTAATAGATAAAATTCGAATTGTGCATTTAGAAGGAGTAGTACTCCATAAATAGAAGGATGTGGGAAGGAGGGAAGAGAATTTTCGAAAATTCAATTAAAAAAATTTGAAAACATTTTGAAAAATGTTAATTGATTTTCGAAAATCAAAGTGGAAAAGAGATAAAGTGATTTTTGAAAAAGATTTTGAAATTAGAAATTAAAAAGATTTGATTGAGAACTATTTTGAAAAAGATGTGGTTAAAAAGATTTAATTAAAAAGTTATGGGTTTAAAAAGATGTGATTGAGAAGATATGATTTGAAAACATTTTTAAAAGATATGATTTTGAAAATTGATGACTTGCCTAACAAGAAAAGATATGATTGAAACATTTAAACCTCTCTCAACAGAAAAGGCAACAATCTTGTGATGTTCAATCAAATCATTAATTGTTGGTAAGTATCTTTTTAAAAGGAAAGAAATTGAATTTGAAAACATTTGATTGAAAAGATTTGATTTGAAAAAGATTTGATTTGAAAAACTAAGAAAAATTGATTTTGAAAACAAAATCTTCCCCCTGGCACCATCCTGGCGTTAAACGCCCAGAATGGTATACATTCTGGCGTTTAACGCCCAAAATGCACCCCTTTTGGGCGTTAAACGCCCAACCAGGTGCCCTGGCTGGCGTTTAAACGCCAGTCTGCCTTCTTCACTGGGCATTTTTGAATGCTCAGCTTTTTCTGTATAATTCCTCTGCAGTTGGTTCTGAATCTTCAATTCCTTGTATCATTGACTTGAAAAGACTCAAATTAAAAATATTTTTTGGATTTTTCTATTAATCAAAATGCAACAAGAATCAAATAACAATGCATGCAAGACACCAAACTTAGCAGTTTGTGCACTACTGACACTAACAATATGAGAATGCATATGAGACACACAAAATACTTCAAGTCAATAGAATTCAAAGATCAAAACAAGAAATATATGCATGAATTCGAAATTATAACAAAAACATGCATTTGACACTAAACTTAAGATGAGACTCTAGACTCAAACAAGAAACATAAAATCTTTTTGGTCTTTTTATGGTTTTATAAATTTTTTTGTGTTTTTCGAAAATTAAGTGGAAAAAGGCATCAAAATTCTTAATGAGAATTCCAGGAATCAGTGCAATGCTAGTCTAAGACTCCGGTCCAGGAATTAGACATGGCTTCACAGCCAGCCAAGCTTCCAAGGAAAGCTTCGGTCCAAAACACTAGACATGACCAAAGGTCAGCCAAATCTTAGCAAATCACTGCTCCAAGAGCAAGATTGATACGAAATCAACAAGCTCTTGTGGTGATAAGTTGAAACCTCGGTCCAATCAGATTAGACATGGCTTCTCAGCCAGCCAGATTTCAACAAATCATCATGAAACTCTAGAATTCACCTTCAAGAATTTCGAGAAAAAAAAATACCTAATCTAAGCAACAAGATGAACCGTCAGTTGTCCAGCCTAAACAATCCCGGGCAATAACACCAAGAACTTGATGTTGTTGCCGGATCTTGGCATCTGATGTTACCACAAGCTTGCTCAAAACATGAACAATCCCCGGCAACGGCGCCAAAACTTGGTGTTGTTGCCGGATCAAAATATGGCACTGTTATTGCAGGGAACAAATGCGAAACTGTAGTTAGGACATTTAATTCCCCGGCAACGGCGCCAAAAACTTGGTGCGCGAAATTGTGAACAATACTTTTTCACAACTCAAATAATCCCCGGTAATGGCTCCAAGAACTTGGTGCGCCTAATACCATGGCATTACACAACTTCGCACAACTAACCAGCAAGTGTACTGGGTCGTCCAAGTAATAAAACCTTACGTGAGTAAGGGTCGATCCCACGGAGATTGTTAGTATTGAAGCAAGCTATGGTCATCTTGTAAATCTTAGTCAGGCAGACTCAAATGTATATGATGATGATAAACGAAAATAACAGAAAAGGTAAAGATAGAGATACTTATGTATATCATTGGTGTATGAGCTTCAGACAAGTGTATGAAGATGCCTTCCCTTCCGTCTCTCTGCTTTCCTACAGTCTTCATCCAATCCTTCTTACTCCTTTCCATGGCAAACTTGTGTAGGGTCTCACTGTTGTCAGCAGCTACCTCCCATCCGCGCAGTGAAAGCTAATGCAGAGCACTCTGTCACAGTGCCGCCAATCACCGGTTTGGTTCCCTCCCCTACCGGAATAGAATCACTCTTTTGCGTCTGTCACTAACGCCCAGTAGGTTACAGGTTTGAAGCACGTCACAGTCATTCAGTCATTGAATCCTACTCAGAACACCACAGACAAGGTTAGACCTTCCGGATTCTCTTGAATGCCGCCATCAGTTCTTGCCTATACCACGAAGACTCTGATCTCATGGAATGGCTGGCTCGTTTGTCAGACGAGCACTCGGTTGTCAGGCGATCAACCATGCATCATGCAATCAGAAATCCAAGAGATATTCACTAAAGCCTTGAATGCTTGTAGAACAAGAATGGTTGTCAGTCATCTTGTTCATAGGTTGAAGAACAAGTGATATCTTAGATAAAGAACAAGCGGAGTTGAATGGAAGAACAATAGTAATTGCATTAATACTCGAGGTACAGCAGAGCTCCACACCCTTAATCTATGGTGTGTAGAAACTCCACCGTTGAAAATACATAAGAACAAAGGTTAGGCATGGCCGAATGGCCAGCCTCCCAAAGGTCTAAGATAGCATAAAACAAAGATAGCTACTTAGATGTCGTCTCCAGACTCTATGTCATACAATAGTAGAAGGTCCTACTTATAGAAAACTATTACATAGATGAGTAAATGACATAAAAATCCACTTCCGGGCCCACTTGGTGTGTGCTTGGGCTGAGCAATCAAGGAAATTCGTGTAGAGACCCTTTCTGGAGTTAAACTCCAGCTTTTATGCCAGTTTGGGCGTTTAACTCCCATTTAGGTGCCAGTTTGGGCGTTTAACGCTGGGAATTTTGAGGCCGGATTGCTTCGCGGGTTTGGGCCATCAAATCTTGGACAAAGTATGGACTATTATATATTGCTGGAAAGCCCTGGATGTCTACTTTCCAACGCCGTTGAGAGCGCGCCAATTGGGCTTCTGTAGCTCCAGAAAATCCACTTCGAGTGCAGGGAGGTCAGAATCCAACAGCATCTGCAGTCCTTTTTAGTCTCTGGATCAGATTTTTGCTCAGAACCTTCAATTTCAGCCAGAAAATACCTGAAATCACAGAAAAACACACAAACTCATAGTAAAGTCCAGAAAAGTGAATTTTAACTAAAAACTAATAAAAATATAATAAAAACTAAACTAAAACTACTAAAAACATACTAAAAACAATGCCAAAAAGCATACAAATTATCCGCTCATCAGTCGTCGTCCCTCTTCTCGTTTCTGAGATCGGTCATCGCCGTTGCTCTCTGTCTCATAATCGTCTTGCAAACAGTCACGCGCCTTCGTTGCGCTCTTCGTCGCCAGCGGCAGAAACAGCAGGTCGTGGGGCTCGTCGTCTTCTTGCTTCGAGTCTCACCGTCAGCTTCCCTCGCACAATCGGAAGTTGCTTCATGATTTGGTGAGATCTAACAAATTCCCCTGTTCCTTTCATCTGTAATCGAGAACTTCGTTTTTCATATGGCCGAGCTTATAGCCAGAGAATATATTTATGTCACTGTCTCAATTCCCCTGGTCCCCAATTTTTGGATGGATACCAAATTGGGCATATTTTGTCTTAGGACAGTGACATTATGCATGTTCTATTGTGAGTGTTATCGAAAGCATGGGTGATGCAAATGCAGTTCAAGAAGGGTTTAAGGTTCATGCCATTTTGGTTAAGAATGGTTGTTTTTATGCTAGTTTATATATTAAGGTCTGTTTGGTTAGAATGTATTTTTGGTGTGGGAAAATTGAGCTTGTGCGGAGAAATGTATTTGATGAAAGTTCTGAGAGAGATGTTGCTTTGTGAGGTGCCATGGTTGCTGGTTTTGCACACCATGTGATTCGGATTGAAGCATTGCAGTATGTGAGGTTAATGGTAGATGAAGGAATAATGCCGAATTTGGCTTTGATTATGGGTGTTCTTCCCTTAGTTGGGGAGCTTGGCATATTGCGGATAGGTCAAGAGGCTCATGCTTTGATGATGGGTGTTCTTCCCTTAGTTGGGGAGCTTGGGTGCCATGATTTATAAGCATGCTTTGGCCTAGATTGAGTTTGCTGGTACCCTACAACTTTCTCTGAGCAAATTTGAATCATAAGCACACATTTCGCTGTGGTGTTTGTAATGTATACTATATTGTATATGGAGTTTCAACACTAGCATTAGTTGTAGAATGGGATAGTTCATGTTTTCTACAAATTCAAGTCCCAGTTTGGAAGCCTAGAAGTCCTACATAACATTTGAGTTCTTTGCTATGGATTGAAAACTCTTAATACGTTTTGAATTATTAAAGATATATTTAGTATTGGAATCTTTTATTTGTAACTGGTAAGGTTAATTTCTCTTCGTTTCTATCATGGATTGGTTCCAAATGTTAGTTATTACATTTCAGGTTGTCGGAGACTGAATAGGAGCAGTGTTTGGAAGCTTAGTTGAAGCGCCTCTTAGACCATCCAACAAGAAATACCAGGTCAAACCAAAATTCATTTATCCAAAGATTATCCGATAGATTGTATCTGTTATTGTATTATTGATAACAAATATTTGGTACAGGGAACAAATAGTACATTTGTTTTTACAAATATTTCTAGCCATCTTGTTATATATCGTCCAACAGGTATCTTCTTCCATCCGAGTTTGAACATGTTACTCTTTCATCCTTTTTGCTGTCATAATTATACGATGCTTAGCTAGCAATCAAAATCCAAGATTAACGAATCGGTGTTAGTTTTTCTTGTTATGTGGTGCATTGACATTTGAATCTATGGTACAAACCTTAGAAATTATGCCTATGAAGATCATTAAAAGGTTAAATTTCAGGAATTGTGTGACATATGGTGAACATAATGTCATCTTTCAACTTTATATAAGAACCATTTCCTATGCGCCAATGAGGAATGCTTGAGTTTACTTTTATTCAGAAATGTGAGAATGTCGTCTGCTACATTCAATTATTAGTTTGTCAATGAGAGTTGAATTTGCTCCATCATAATTTCACATTCATCCGAATATCTATGAATTGTTAAAGATAATAAAAATGCTATCATGTTCAATAGTTGCCTCTAGTAAAATCTTGGAACCTTGAATTCTATTGCTAAATCTTCAGCCTCAGCATGAGGCTTTTCTCAAATTTTGGAATACATTTGTTTGTTTGGTTTTTCCTTTCTCTTTTTTTCCTTTCTTTTCTTTTGCTTGGTTTAGAATTCTAAATGTAAAACCCTAAACTAATCACAACATTGCAGGGTTAAATCGCTATTTCACACTATGCAACATTGAGTTCTTAGCAATTGGAGGGGGAAGTCATTTTGCGGTTTATTTGGATGGTGATTTGTAAGAACTTTCTACTTCTATCGCTATCTCTTTGCTTAAATTGTTACTCTTATACTGCCAAAAGAAAAAAATTGAAAAATATAAAAAGGAAGAAATATGAACATGTCTTCGATCATATATCATCACCCTGTGTTTTTATTTAATCCATTTCAAACTCTTGCAATATTCTTGAAGATTGAATGGCTCAAGGTCGGTCTCGGAAACCTATGGAAATCCTTGCCTTGAGAATTCTTAAGATTTTGAAGTGAAGGAAGTAGAGGTGCTCATGCAACTTCTTTGATTCTTCTCACATGCACACAATGTTACACACTCCTTCATCCTTTCTTTTTCATCTTTTTTCTGGTTCCTAATTTCAAGAGACATTTATAGCTAAAGAAAACTTACTGGTCTTTCACTTATATACACAGTTATGGGGCTTTGTGTACGCTTCAAAGCCAGTATATATGGAGTCCGTACACATGAAAAACTCAATTTAGTTCGGGATACAAATTCTATCTCAAATTTATATTTTTGAGAAATTTTAAAGTAAAATTAGATCCTTTTTTTAAATGATTTTATAAAGGGTGATTTCACACCGAACAAAATTTTCTTATATTTTTTTCACTTAAATCTTGTGTGGGATTGAAATTACACTATACAACATCAATTCAGATTTAAAAGAAAAACACTCAAAATCTATTGATCTAACAAATAGTATTTCACAAAGAGAATAGTATATAGGAGTAAGTTGATATTCCAAAGAAATTAGTCTTGTTTTCTAATTTTTGGAAGAGGAACACGTTTAAAATAACCAAAATAGAAAAGAATCAATAGTGTGCTTCTCAAAGGCAAGGTGTCTTGAGAATGTTTATTTATTTATTTTGCATGATGTCCCAAGTTGAAAGACTCTGGAGAGTTGAGCAACCACAATCTTTATTTATTTATTTATTTCAATCCTTTTGTTTATACTTATTGTAATTTCTACTAATAGAGTCAATGACATCATGCAGTATCTAGTTGTGGGGCCTTAGAATCAAATCCAACGCAAGTCGCATCCTTGTACCATCATTAACCTAAAAAATATAAATATAAGTGTTTCAGCATTTCAAGTGTTTCAGCATATCAAAGCAACTAACATGAAATACCTTCTTTTTGGTCTTGGTTTCTTCATCCTCATCCTCATCATCCTCATCCTCATCATCATCATCCTCTTCATCATCCTCTTCAATGTCATCTTCATCATCATCTTCCAGGTCTCCAAACTCTTCTCCTTGAATGGCCTCACCAGTAAACCATGACACAGCATGAGGTATAATCTTATCCCTTATTGTTGAACTGAACAAGTGTGATATGAAAATTCATCAATCCTGGATTCAGAAAACAACATCGAAAAATATCAGAAGGGATGGAGGGAAACAAGTAAGCTCACCCAATGTCAAAGTCTTGCTCCATCTGATTCTAAAGTTCCTCGGCTTGTTAAAGAGAACATTAATTAGCTCTGGCAAATAATCTGGTCATATCTAATAGCTAAACAGCAGGTTTTCAAATTTACAAATTTTTTACTTCTGCTTGTGTTCCTCTTAAAGATTCAAACTAAAGACTTTCATAACAAATTACTGTAAAAAGTAAATAAAATGAAATAAAAAGATTTACCATATCTTCATCAATATCTTCATCATCTTCAGGAACTTGAGTGGATTGAAGAAATTGAAGAAACTCTCAGTTTTTAGTCTTTGTAATAGGTTTTGCGTTCTTTGAACATTTCTTGGGCTTTTTCTTAAGAATCTTCTGCGTCAATCATTTCCCTGGGTGCCATTGAATTTCAGTCCTACAGGAAAAAGTAACCACCAAATTTATTTAAGAAAAAGCCAGCCCATTGTGACACAATATAGAGTTGTGGATAGCAAACTGTGCAATAAAGTGGAAAAGGGAAAAAAATATCTCACCCAATTGCTTTTTCCAATATTGGCTCATCCTCATCAATCATGTGATATGTTTTTGTCAAAACAGTGTTTGTGAAATAAGGATTAAAAAAACTCAAGCTTGAATCCTTTTGGGTTGTCTATCTTGCTCCATTGAGAAACTTGAGAGCACCTTCATCATGCTCTGAAATCTATTTCACAAAGACTTAAAATTAGCTCAGTTGCAAGACATAAAATAAACATTTAAAAGAAAAAAGGAGTTACTATTGAATAGAACCAACTAACCTCTTAAGCTAACACTAAGACTTGGTTGCAAGACATAAAATAAACATTTAAGAAAAAGGAGTTACTATTGATAGAACCAACTAACCTCTTCAGCTAACACTTCATTATTTTTCATTGCATTGAGCCAAAAAGCAGGTACTCTTTTTTCTACAAAACTAAATCAAAATGTTATCAGTGAATGAATTGAAATGCTATTTAAAGAAAAAGTGAGATCTTGTAATTAGTACCTTCATCCTCTTCAGCATCTGCAATTTTCTCCTCCGTTATTCCTTCAACTTCAGTGACACCATTAACTATCTCAAAGTGCTGCATCCATTAAGAAATGGTTGAGGGATACAGATTTTTTTTTCCTTTTTTTGGTAAAAGGATTACATAAAATAGAATGTAATCACATGAAACGGCTCCATAAATCATAGTGTATTAAGATCCGCAGGTTCCTATCAAAATGTGAAACAAATGAACATTCTTGCTCTTGGTCCAATCATAGCACATTGGTCATAGCTTGTAGCTACCAGCAACGTGGCATTGGAGCCGGAGATAAAAAGTATACTGAACATCCATCATTGCAATAAAGTTCAAAACCATGATGTTTGAATTCTAATATTGCAGATGGAAGAATTAAGCTTCACAAAGTATACAAAACAGACACAGTATGCAAAATCATATGCAACTTCACACTCTACAAGAACAAATTACTTAGGGTACCTTTGTATACAATGGTTGATACATTTTTTGGTACTTGGCCTCAAGAGATGCTCTCTCCTCAGAAAATTTTACCTCTAGCTCATCATGTTGACCCTGTAAAAAGTCCAAGTAACACAAGTACTCAACAATACTAATAATAACACAATGAACACATATGAAGAATAATATACTCTTCCAAATTTAGCACCACAGCTGCCTTATGAAGTTGAATTAAGAAACTATTTTCAGGTGAATCTAATGTCCTTGCCAAACAACATTCCCAAGTGCTCCATATTGAAAAACTCACTGAAGAATGATCACCCTCTATTCATTGACATGATCAATCCAAGAACAGCCACAACATACTATTAAAAAAAGGGACCGACTAGGTAGTAAAATTAAGACATAAATACATTAACAGAACAAGATTTTATTCAAAATTAGCGTCAATAACACAATAAAAAAAACGTCGACAACATTTGTAATGATACATCCTTATGAACCACCCCTAATTTTTTATAAGGTGATAGCACAAGCACTTGAAAGGGAGATATAATCAGCAATTTTAACATGCATAAATTAAAAATTACACGGTAATCTTTCACTTAATTTTTACCCCAGAATATTATCATGGTAATAAATTTGAAGAAACCTAAGGCAAACTAATGGATCTTGTTACTTAATTAGGCCATTATTTTATTACGATTCATGCATTACATACTTCCTTCTTCTATTGTTACTTAACCGAGTCAACCAAGTGCAAAACTATTTTTGTAAAATAAGAAAATTTGTACATATTATAAAACAACCTCCTAGGTGCACTGATATCACCAACTACCTTAGTGGAAATAAGCTATCCGTTGAAGTATATCATGCAAAAACAAACTGAAATCATGAATCAATGTACAATATGAAAACTGTAGAGATAATATAATAGAGGGTGTTTGAGTAAGACAGCAACAAATTGTAAGCCCGGTCATATGAAAATTGTAACATACACAAGTAGTGCATAGAAAACATAATAGAGGGTGTTTGAGCAAGCCAGCAACAAATTCAAGGTTCGATGATAATCAGTAACAAATTCAACTCTGATGATTTTTAACAAAGAAAAAAATTTAAACTCCATGATTATTGAGTAAGACAACAAAAAATTCAAGATTCAATCACTAACAAATTAATTGATTACCAATTCAACATCATCTCAAAATACAGGAAGAAGAAAATCTAGGAAAGGGAGAACAGGGGAAGTGATTATGCATGGACTTACCAACGGCGACTAGGTGATGAAGAGGACCCGACCCCAGAAGAGGATGAGCGACGAAGCAAGTGACGACCCTACGATAGTCGACGATCCACGGTGACTCGCGACGGTGAATACTTGAACGAGTAGAGACTCTAGTGAGACCGAGAGAGACTCTAGTGGCAGTGAGAGAGAAGAGAGAGTTTGAGTCTCAGAATTGGGAATGATAGATGTTTGTTGAGAGTGTGCTGGTGAGAAACTCAGGAAGATAAAGACATGAAGTTCTGTTCTTTTATCTTTTTCTCAGTTTTTCAGATGACATTTTTTTGTATGAACAATGAGAGATGAAGGTTGGATGAGAACCCAGCAAACAAAGAACAAAGTGATTTTGTTTAGTATTTTTTAAATTTATTTAATTATTTTGGTATGAATGATTGATTAAGATTTATGAAGAGACAAATGATTTTATTAAATGTATTTTTGTTTTTGTTTTTTAGATTATTTAAATTTTAAAATAATAAAATTAAACAATTTAATTAATCTAAAAGAGTAATTTTTGTCTAATATATAAAAAACGATATTTAAGTCTTTTTATAAAATTAAAGAAATAAATATTTTTTATTTTTATTTAATTAAAAAGATGTTTTAGTAAAAGTGGTGATATAATATATATTTAAAAAAATTAAATATTGATGTAAAAAATAAATTTCACGTGACTTATTACTACTTGTCCATATTTTAAATGTATCGATACGTATAAATTTATCATCGTACTATAACAAACACCTTAATATTATATTTATATTCGTCATGTTAAAATAAAAATTTACTAGTTGAACTAATGATTTAGGAACCAAATAACTAATCCGAGTTTAATAACTATATAAATATTAAAGTAATTAAGAACAAAGAAAGTCGCCAGTTGGTCCAATTAGGTATAATTAATAATGTGGTCCAAAAGGGAGTAACAAAAATATTAATTCATTTCTATGTTCTGGTCTCGTGGTTTAAGCTAATATCTATTTTGGGTATAGGCACGTCTGCACGTATAATGCAATAAGACATGAAACTATACGCCAAAATACCCAACATTAATTCCTAACCGATTAGGTTCAAAACAAAGTTGTATGTTATTGGTGGCTAAGTTCGAACAACATTATACAAGTTTACGTGAGTTGTAATAATAAGTTGTAACTAACGAAGCTTTATTTCATATGTAAATGTCTTGACAAGCAATAATTATATAAGAACTTCAGTTCTTCCAAAGTTGCCGCTTTGCCAAAAAGGACACCAAAACTTCATTTCAGAAATAATCTATCTAAGTCATAATGCTGGTTGCATTATGATTAATTAGTTGACCAATACAATTATACATGTTGACAATGGCTAGCCATGTCGTATTTGTGGAGACATGAAGAGAAACTTTTTTCTTTTTTGAGTGTAAAGAACTAGAGCCAATGGCCATTGGTGAAGTGTCTCGATGAGAGCAGGAAAAAAAGTTATTTTATTACAATTTGTGAGAGAGAGAGAGAGAGAGAGAGAGAGAGAGAGAGAGAGAGAGAGAGAGAGAGAGAGAGAGAGAGAGAGAGAGAGAGAGAGAGAGAGAGAGAGTATTTTTCAATTTTTTTTAAATTTAAGCAAATTACATATCTAGCCAATATATATTAGTAATTTTTGCAGCCACTATCTGTGAAGAGAGGCAGATACAATGGGGGCCAGTAATAACTTTGGCCTTCCAAAATTTTGAACAATTAAATCTTTATATAAGATATGTGATTTAATAAATATGCGATTATTTTTTTATTATACGATGGGTTTTAGTTTCAATTTTTTATTTCAGTAATAATTGTACTTAATTAATTTTATATTATATATTTAAGCTTTCGTAATTTTTTAAATTAATTTTTATATATTCATCTCTATATCTATTTTTTAAAATTTTATTTGATTTTTTAATTATAATAAATATGAACATATTTAATATTTATATTATTATATGAAAAATCAATAATAACTTACATTTTTAAATTTTACTAATCACATTGTTCATTTTAAATTTTTTTTCTTGACAAAAATGTTAATTTTTCTTTTTAAACATATATTGTTAAAAGAAAAACTTTTCCCTTATCTTTTTTATCATAATTTATTTTGTCTATTATTTTATTTGAGATCTGCATCTTATATTCTGTACAGATACTAACATCTTTGAGATAATTAATAGTTTATAATTTATTTTTAAGATTTTAAAATTTTTAAAGAACCTATCTTAATTAATAAGATATATAATAATTTTTTTAACTAAAAATACTATAAAAGTATAATATTTTGTAATTTTATATAGTAGTTACTAGTTGTGTCTTTTTATCATTTTATGTAACTAACTATTGAAAAAAATTTCGAAGATTTTTTTATATGTTGATAAATATTTTTTAAAAAAATCCAATAAATACGTATATCATGCATAAATTATTTTTATATAGTGAAAGAATGTAACACACTAAGAAAGAATTAAAAAGTTTGCGAAAGTTCAATTTTTTCATATTAAAATTTTTAGATCCTCCCCATATCTACGAAAATGGGTGAGAATATATTGTTTCGCATTTTCACTACCAGTGACATACATACAATAAAATTGGTAAAACTTTGTTCCTATTTTTTGGCCAAAGGAAGCAAAATTGACTAAAATCGATCGTTTCCTTATTTTCACTGTCAGAGCCAATGAAATTGTCTAATAATTGTTCCTCATTTTCGCATACACTGATAAAGAAAATGAAAAAGAATAGAAGTGTCCCATTTTAGCATGCACCGAAACCAAAAATAAGAAAGAAAATAAGTTTTCAAGATTTTGCAAGCAGTAGCTGCGAAATTGGCAAAGATAATGCTAAATTGAATAGCTTACAGTTGAATTTTTCGTTCTATTATTTTTTCCATGTTAAACTCAAATTTTGAACCAAATGACTATTGAATCTTTAATCGTTGTTATTTATCCGAACACAACTATAGGATGTAACGATGATGGTGCAAATTTTAAATGCAAAATTTTCGTAAATATTTACCAGTTTCAATATTTGGTTGAGGTTAAAAAATATATTTTGATGATTATGGAGATAGTTAAACTTAACCACATAAAAAAAATAGGGTATGAGATTCTTTTTTTATTATAGTAACCGAAGTGTGCGATATAAAGTGGTTTGGCTAAAAGATGATGAGTATGTACCAGCTGTCATATGTTCGATTGTCATGTGACAATTGAGTTAGTGAATATTGGTGATAGTTCTTCAACTTCGTATTTAAGTCTACAGAGTTCTGGAACGGACAAAGTCGCAGGTAAAAAACCGAAATTAGTGGCCTAAGAATTGCATCTTTAGAACTACGTGGTGCTAGGTTTCTTGAAGATTCAAAATCAGACAAGGAGTGGGTCTAAAGTAGTTCTGATAATAGTAGTGATGAAGAAATAGAGTTCGTCCCAAAAATCCAACTTTCTAAAATTCTACAAGCACAATTTATCCTACTAACACCATTTTTTCTTCTTAGTCATTTGCAAGAATATTTTAGTTACTATTTTTCATTGGATCTTGATGTTATGCATGTGGATCCAACGCTTTTTGGTTCCAGTGACCCTAACGACTACAAATACAAATGAGAGTGTAGAGTTTCAAGTTGGACATAAATTCTATATCAGAGTCTATATATGTATGTAATCATGCATCAAGACCTACAGTATTTAGAGAAGTGTTAAGTATCAGATACTCAAGTGATTAGACGAAGTACTATTGTTTAAATCGTAGTAATATGATGGTAATCAGTGGCTAAGAGAATGGGAGGTTGAATCCTGACTTCTTTTAACTAGACTTGTAACTTTGCTTTCTTTTGAGAGAATACAGGAGATACATAAATTTTGTCTCCTGATGTGGTAGGAGCCAAAATACAGTTGCTTGAAAGAATAGTAATACTTACAAAGGATTTCTGAAATAAATTAGGCTTTTTCTCAAAGTCTAGCTTTCTGCCTTTTTCTTCTCATTAGCTTTTTCTTACAAACCTCACCATGTTTGTCTTTTTTTAATGAAATTCAGACATACTAAACTGAGAAAAGAACTATAAAATGAAAACCGTGAAGGAGAAGAACAAGAACAGCTCAGGAGGAGCTGTAATCGAAACCAGTGCTCTTTCTCTCTTTTTTCAATCCTTTCCCATTCACCCCTATTATAGAGGAATAAAGCTTTTAGGGCTTGAACCATCTTCACCACTTGGTTTGTCTTCTTCTCCGATAATCAGAATCCACAGCGACGTGGTCAGAGGAGAGAGAGAGGACCAAGGCATTGACATGAAACCAACCTTTCACTTTCATCCTTTTTCTTCAAGCTTCTTGAATTTGGACTGTGCTTTTTTTCTTTGTCCCAAGTTTGTTTCTTGGCCGTTGATGAATCATTGAGCACCTTTGACTTCACTATCTTCATAGTTTCTTGAATGGTGCTTAAGACACAGAGGATTTTTTCATGGTTTTTTGGTGTAGCACAAATGAAAAAATCATTTTTTTTTTGTGATCTTTTGTTGCATTGAGATCTTCCTCCGTTTGTAGCCATTTTACTTTCTCTTCTTACTTGAAAATGGAAGCTAGCTTATCATTCTTCTTTTTGCACTAGCTCCAGATCTTTCTTCTTTCTTTCTTCTCGTTTCAGATATTGATGTGATAGAAAAGAAAAGAAAGAGAGAGAAGAGAGAGATTGTTGGTTGGAAAGATGTGAGAATGGATTCAAATGAATTTCAATTTGTTTATTCGGTTAGTGACTTGGTTGAAGTGAGATGAATTTGAGTGGGACCACCGAATTAGACTTGGACTTTTATTTGGGTCAAATTTAATTTTCTTCATTTGAGTAGAGGCTTGATTTATTTCTAATGGAAGGAATTGTAATAGTAGCAGAATTAATTTTTTGGACCATTGTGTGTATATTAGGGCTTGAGTAATAGTTTCTTCGATCAGTATCAGTTAAATTAATTTTCTCTATACTAAACCAAATATATCATACAAACAATTTAATATTAATCCAATTAATAATATTTAGTGATCATTTTAATCATAGTTTATTTCACTAAACTTAACAATTTCTTTTCTAATAACAAACATTATTAAAAATAAACTGAAAGAAAGAAAAAGAATTTTAAAAACTTTCTTTAATATTTTCCTTGTCATGGGTCTCCCCCTCTTTTGATCTCAAAACTCTCCCTTGAATGTTTACCATTTATGACCTGATACCACCAATTTTTTCGTAAAATATTAATAAAAATTTGACTATTAGAACAGTGTGATGATCCATCATGATATGCCTAACTTTGGGATAGATTTAAGTTTTCCCACTTATAATAATACAATATTAATAAAAATCCATCATAACTTTTATTCAAATCCATGGAAGTGTTTTTCTTTTTATGTAATAGGTTATATAACATTAATCTTATTACTTAATTTTCCAAAAGTTTAGATGATAGAATTATTTTAAAATACTTTGACCACCCAGCGATGAACTTGTTAAAGGAAAAAAGTATATTCGAACAAACCAAATAATATTACTTTAACGACGGTCCTTTTGGATACTTATTCTATTCTCTTTGAGAAGCTACGAATATTATCTTTGGGTTTCTTAAGAGTATTGACATCCTTTTATTAGAATGTGAACGTATTCTGTTCAGACACTCAAACACACAACAAAACATACAATTATTTTATTTTATATATATACACTTCATAGGTATATATTTACTTTACTACTATTTTAGTTAGTTGAAATTGTTTTCATGTTGAAAAAGGTTGCAAAAGAATCTCCTAAATACTCTTCTTAGTCTTCCACAAATTTATTCAACGTGTGTTTCCATCCCCATTTTTAATATGTACTAGGATGAACACACGAGTAATAAAAACAAAAAAAAAAGATAAAAAAAAATAAAAAATAAGCAAATAATTAAATAAAAGAGGTGAAACCAGGCCACAATAAGTGAGTGCAATTTTGTTTTCATTGGGATATCATATATTATAACAAAATTAGCCGTCCACATAAGAACTAGCCGTCTAGGTCAAACGGGTGTTAAACAATCCAAAACATTATTCAAACTTTATATATATTTCTTTCAGAGGATAGGGTCCTCCCAAATCACTAGATAAAAAATGTGGTTTATTTTGACATATTATTTTAGAAAAAATTAGGTGACGAATATTTTTTTATATTTATCTTATATTTAAATTAGTATTAACTATTTCTTTAATTAAAAGTATTGATCCTCTGGTACTTTTATTTTTTAATTATATCTATGAAAAACTAATTATTAAATTAATTATTTATATAAAATATATATTAAAATATAAAATATATATTAAATTATATAAAATAATATATAATAATTAATTTGATAATTAATTTTTAATATACATATATTATTTTTAAATATTTTTAGCAAAAGCTTGATATCAGTAGTATATATGTACATGTTAGGAAATCAATTTGGGTTGTTCAATTAATTTACTCATTTATTTATTTGAATAAATGTCAAAATTATAAATTTTGTTTTATATATATAATAATTTATTAATCAGCGATAAATTTTTTTATTGAACTCAAATATACAATGACTGAAAATACAATAAAAAAGATCATTAGCTGCATGTTAGGGAGGAGAGGACAATGTAAAACCAAACATATTTAAACCAAATAGATAGATCAATAGATTTAGGGTGCTGAATCTAGTTTAAAAATTTTAAGGCGACGAACCTACGTACATGAGTTGTTTTATATATATATTTTTATTTAATTTATTCCTAATGAATGTAAGGCTTTATTGTGTGAATCAGAGCCCTCATAACAAATGAAAAACAGTTTCAAATGTGAAACTTTATGTAGATGTTATTCTCCATAAAATGGAATTTGGGATGAAGTGGAAAAATTGGTTGAGGAAATGCATTTCTATGGGAGACGCTTATAGCAGACTTATTTTAATTTGTATCAGGTATAAATTTTTAACTATACTAATTATATGTATAAAATATATATTAAAATATAAAATATATATTAAAAAAATTAAATTATATGTATTTATAAATAAAAATATAATTCTAATTTAGAGACCAATTTTTTTAGGCACATATATTGATAAACTTTTAAAAAGATTACACTATAAAAATCGGAATTTTTTGTTCAAATTATTTAAATACTTTAATTACTAAATTGTGCAACGTGTAAAACATTTATGTTTTTACACAGCAATTATACATTTCAAATACACAAAATAGAAGACAAATAAGTACAAAAATTAATTATTCTACACTCAAAATATGTAATACTTTAACCAAATTAAAAAAATTCTAAGTGTACTCGAAATTTGTTAATTATATCTGCATATATATATATATATAGAGGATGCTGTGCATCTGAAATTAAACAAAACAAAAATCTATCCCAATGTATCTGAGATATATTATAATTTTATTTTATTTTATTTTTTATTTTATCTAATATTATTTAAATAATTTAAATTTTTTAAATTATAAAATTTTAAATTTAAAAATTAGATGGATATAATTAAAATTGACGACTTAATTTAATATAATACAAATAAACATACACGTATTATTGTACTTGTATTAGATTGAATTAAATTATTAATTTAAATTATATTTGTCTAAATTTAAGTTAAAATTTTAAAATTTTAAAATATTTCAATAAAATTAAATGAAATAAACAAAATAAAATCAAATAAGATCATAACATATTTCAAGTATATTGGGATAAATTTAATTTTTTGTTTTATCCCGAATGCACAACACTCTAGATATGCACATCTATGCAGATGTATAATATTCCAGGTGTACTGGAGATATATATTTTCTCAAGGTGTTACACATCTCAAATGCATAGTATTCGATTTTTATGCTTATTTGTCTTCTTCTCTATGTATCTGAGAACATCATTGTTAGAATTGGACCGACACAGTTGATCAAATCGAAAAAGCCGGTGAACTAGCCATGGACCCGTCCATGCAATAAAAAACTAGTTTGATCCGTCCGATTCTAGTAAAACCTAATGAACCGACGAATTTGAAAATTTTGGACTGGTTCGATTTTTTTTAACCCCTCCCCATAAAAAAATGTTGTTTTCTAATTAATTTTTAAGAAACTGAAAACCTTAACAGAGCCTCATTCCTCCTCACTCTCTCTAATTCACTCTCACAAGGAGGCTGAGCTCTCAGCCTCTCATTCTCTCACTCTGTTTGTCACTGACAACGTACGATCGCCGGCTCCTCTGCATCGTCTTATCGTCTCCTATGCATCTCCGTCACTGCGTCGTCGCTTTCGTCTGTGGCTCGCCTTCTCCGTGTTGTCACGTCTCTTTATTTTCGTGTGTCTTTTGTTGTCATCATCACGTCCTCATCCAGTGTGGTTTGTCGTCACTACTGCCTCCCCTCGCCAGTATCTGCTTCGCTATTCTTGATTTGTTTAGTAGTATTTTTAGGTGTTTTAAATTTATATCAAATCTGATCTAATCTAATAAGATCAAATATGATTTAAATTAGTTATCATATTTTTAAGGATCTTTTAATTTAAATTATATCTAATTTAAATGTATAGGGTCAATTTTAGAGTCATATCTAAGAATATTTAATCCACTTTTAAGCTAATGTGTCCTCTTTAAATATTTTTTGTGAGACAATTTAGACAATTTTTTTATGAATAATAATTTTCAGTTGCTTTATGCACATTTTCCATTGTGTGATCAAGTGAGGATAGTGATTTGCTTATCTTGTTGCATGAAGAGAATTGAAGGATCTAACCTAAGATAATTCTATGTGTCAGATCTTTCAGTTTTCACCCTTTGATAATCTAGGTTATTAAGGGCATATTTTTTGAAAATATAGTAGAGAATCCTTTCTCGTGATTTAGGTTGCTAAGAACAAGTTTTTTAGAAGTTTAGTAGAAAACTCTTTTTTTTCTATCGGTTCTATTTTCGTTATTAAATTCGCATTTTTTGTGTTTTCACTGTGTCTGTTTTGTTCCTTTTAATTTTGTCCATATTTTTTTCATTTGGTATCAGTTACAGATCATAAATAAATTCTTATTTAACTATATATTCTTTATTTAATCTAGAATTTTTATTTAGTCTTTTTATTTTATTTTCTATTTCTGCAGATTTAGTTTAGAGTCACATTAAAAAAATTCAAAAATACCAAAATAATGATCAAAAAAAGAGGAAAGTTCAAAAAAATAAAAATTCAAAAAAAAAGAAAAAAAGAAAGAAAGAAGAAGAGGTGTTCTTGAATTATAAGGTTATTGCTTTTAACTTTTCGTGTCCATATTCCAAATTTGTTTTATATTATTTTGGGCCTTGGCATTCGAAATTTTTATTTATTTTAGAGTCTAAATTTTAGTATTGTGTCAATTTACTTTGGGCTTCAAGTAAGATTTAGAAAAAAATTAGTTTCTATCACCTTCAGGTCTTTCATTGTTTTCTTTTTTTTGTCACATACTCTAGTTGTCTTTTTATCAAATTAAAAGTCTCTATTATTCAGATTATTTTAGTTTGATCTCTCAATTTCTTATTTTTTGAAGTACAACTTGTTAAAGCAATCCAAAAATAAAAAAGGTAAGAGTAATGAACTCAAAAAAAATAAAAAAGTCACAAATTGAGTGCAAACACGAGTGTACTAATCTAAGTAATACACATGAGACGAGCATAGTGAGATATTTTTTATCCTTTTTTAAGTTTTCAAATAAGAAAGAATGAGGATTGAGAATTTTAATAGTGATCATGAAAGAATCTCATATATGAGAAAGGCTTTTAAGTTACAAATCCCTGTATTTAAATGAAGAAATGATGCAAAAACTTATTTCGAATGGAAAAGGAATGTAGAGTCGATTTTTGCACATTGCATCCTTTCAGTGGAAAAAAAGCTCCGATTGATAAAAGTAAAATTTTTCGATGATATTCATATATGGTGGAATGAGTTAGGAAGATCTAGAAACAAGTATATGAAAAGACTAATTTATAGCTGGAAGAAGATGCAGAAAATCATGAAGAACCGGTTTATGTCATCATTCTACATAATGAGGAATCGGTTTGTGCCGTCATTTACCACAATGAATATTTTGAAAAATTTCTTAAGTTCAAACAAGAATTAGAACAGAGAAGGAAGAGTGACATAGCCATATATCTTAGTTCAACTATCTTGTGCAATGTGACCTACATCTAGTCTCTACCACAACTATGATGAAATTTTTACTATCTTTTGCAAAGATTACATTCACCAATTTTTCTACGATTCAACTCAATCTTATCTAGAACAAACTCAGCTTCTACCCAAACTAGATTTGACTAGGTTCACTCCTTAGATTTTCAGCCACTAAGTGCTCACACAACTTAGCAAGGGAATCCCCTTAGAATTATGAATACAAAACAAAAAAGTATACAAAGGATATTTGAAATAAACAATTAGCTTTTCTCCAAGTCTAACTTTCTTTGCTTTTTCTCTCAATGGCTTTTTCTTAATTCCTCACATTAATGTCTTTTTCCATTGAAACAAAGAAAGCTAAAACTGAGAAAGCTGAATATTCAATAGAGAACAATGAAAAAGAAGAAGGTATAGTTTTGTAAGGTATGAAATCCAAACTTTGTTCTCTCACTCTTTGAATCAATCTCTAGCCATTCATCCCTTTAATAAAGGAGTAAAGCTTCCAAATCTTAAAACTTGGCTTCAGCAACTTTGATGTCTTTTTCAAATTTATTTAAAGATTTGAACCATTCATTTGTGCTTTGACCCCAAATTTCTTTCTTGACCATTAATTTGTAGCAGAGCTCTATAATCTTCAATTTTTTTAGTTGGTGCATGCAGAGGGAAGAAAGAAAACTTTCTTTAATATAGCCTTCATATATGATCTTTTCTTAAAGGCTTAACTTATTTGATTTTCTTCTTCTTGCTTGATTTTGGTAACTCACATTTTCATCTTTGATTTGAGCCCTAATCATATTTTCTTTTTCTTGCTTTACTTTTTGGAAGACTTTATGGGGGTGAAAGAGAAGAGAATGATGAAGGGAAGAGAGAGAACTGATTCGGTTACTTTGTGTTTTAGTTAAAATGGAAGTGAATCTTCATTTCTTTTTTTTTTGGTCGGTGGATTGGACAACCCCCAATCCTAAGTACACAATACACACCCATACACTCCTCACATACTTACCAATTTTTTCTTCTCGATTGCAGCTGATAGGACTCGAACCCGAGACCTTTGAGATAGGGAGGGAGCGAAATGCCGTGTGAGTTATAACTTCATTTCTTAGTTATTACCCTTTTTCTTGGGCCATAAGTGAATAATATGAACTTGGACTTGGATTATCCATTTGGCTTTAAGTTTGTTTTTAGTCTAAATTCATTTCTCCATGCTAGCCAACCAGATTTCTCATTACTTTAGGCTTTATTAGCTTGTTGTTGGGCTTGTTTGGTTCATTTGAATTACGGCACAATTAACAAACTAATCACACATTTAATTAGACTTTTAATCCAATAATAATATTTGATCATCATCAATTAATTGTTATTAGTTCTTCAAACTCAACAGATCAAAAGAAAGAAAGACAATTAACATAGAATATGTCTCACATATTCAACATATAACAAAGTATTGTATGTTTTGCATTTGATAGTTCAAGAAATCTTGAACAAAAAGCATATAAAGTAGACTAAATTGTTTGACTATTTTTCATATATGATTGAATAAGGTAATAAAAATGTGATTGCTAATGAGTTGTCCAAAGATTATGATTTAATCACTATTTTTACTCCTAATTTATCAGTATTTGAACATTTAAAGAATATTATTACAACTAAATTTGATTTTTATTCTATATCTATTGTTTGTGAAAATATTGATTTTAAGTATCATAATGAAATAAAAAGATGTTATAAAAAATAGTTAGACTGTTGCTTATCAAATTATTTTGATAAATCTTTATTAATAAACAAGAATATAATATGTTAAGAGAATAGACTTTTTTTTTTGAAAATTTAACAAATTAGGTTTGTTTTTTAATTAAATATTTCTTAGAAAATGTAAATTCATTGACATGATTTGAAAAGGATTGGATTCATCCTATATAAGATTGAATTAGTTATATAGTTTGCTTTTTTTGGGAGAATAAAAATTTCTTTCTTGACCATTAATTTGTAGCAGAGCTCTATAATCTTCAATTTTTTTAGTTGGTGCATGCAGAGGGAAGAAAGAAAACTTTCTTTAATATAGCCTTCATATATGATCTTTTCTTAAAGGCTTAACTTATTTGATTTTCTTCTTCTTGCTTGATTTTGATAACTCACATTTTCATCTTTGATTTGAGCCCTAATCATATTTTCTTTTTCTTGCTTTACTTTTTGGAAGACTTTATGGGGGTGAAAGAGAAGATAATGATGAAGGGAAGAGAGAGAACTGATTCGGTTACTTTGTGTTTTAGTTAAAATGGAAGTGAATCTTCATTTCTTTTTTTTTTGGTCGGTGGATTGGACAACCCCCAATCCTAAGTACACAATACACACCCATACACTCCTCACATACTTACCAATTTTTTCTTCTCGATTGCAGCTGATAGGACTCGAACCCGAGACCTTTGAGATAGGGAGGGAGCGAAATGCCGTGTGAGTTATAACTTCATTTCTTAGTTATTACCCTTTTTCTTGGGCCATAAGTGAATAATATGAACTTGGACTTGGATTATCCATTTGGCTTTAAGTTTGTTTTTAGTCTAAATTCATTTCTCCATGCTAGCCAACCAGATTTCTCATTACTTTAGGCTTTATTAGCTTGTTGTTGGGCTTGTTTGGTTCATTTGAATTACGGCACAATTAACAAACTAATCACACATTTAATTAGACTTTAATCCAATAATAATATTTGATCATCATCAATTAATTGTTATTAGTTCTTCAAACTCAACAGATCAAAAGAAAGAAAGACAATTAACATAGAATATGTCTCACATATTCAACATATAACAAGTATTGTATGTTTTGCATTTGATAGTTCAAGAAATCTTGAACAAAAGCATATAAAGTAGACTAAATTGTTTGACTATTTTTCATATATGATTGAATAAGGTAATAAAAATGTGATTGCTAATGAGTTGTCCAAAGATTATGATTTAATCACTATTTTTACTCCTAATTTATCAGTATTTGAACATTTAAAGAATATTATTACAACTAAATTTGATTTTTATTCTATATCTATTTGTGAAAATATTGATTTTAAGTATCATAATGAAATAAAAAGATGTTATAAAAAATAGTTAGACTGTTGCTTATCAAATTATTTTGATAAATCTTTATTAATAAACAAGAATATAATATGTTAAGAGAATAGACTTTTTTTTTTTGAAAATTTAACAAATTAGGTTTGTTTTTTAATTAAATATTTCTTAGAAAATGTAAATTCATTGACATGATTTGAAAAGGATTGGATTCATCCTATATAAGATTGAATTAGTTATATAGTTTGCTTTTTTTGGGAGAATAAAAATTTCTTTCTTGACCATTAATTTGTAGTAGAGCTCTATAATCTTCAATTTTTTTAGTTGGTGCATGCAGAGGGAAGAAAGAAAACTTTCTTTAATATAGCCTTCATATATGATCTTTTCTTAAAGGCTTAACTTATTTGATTTTCTTCTTCTTGCTTGATTTTGGTAACTCACATTTTCATCTTTGATTTGAGCCCTAATCATATTTTCTTTTTCTTGCTTTACTTTTTGGAAGACTTTATGGGGGTGAAAGAGAAGAGAATGATGAAGGGAAGAGAGAGAACTGATTCGGTTACTTTGTGTTTTAGTTAAAATGGAAGTGAATCTTCATTTCTTTTTTTTTTTGGTCGGTGGATTGGACAACCCCCAATCCTAAGTACACAATACACACCCATACACTCCTCACATACTTACCAATTTTTTCTTCTCGATTGCAGCTGATAGGACTCGAACCCGAGACCTTTGAGATAGGGAGGGAGCGAAATGCCGTGTGAGTTATAACTTCATTTCTTAGTTATTACCCTTTTTCTTGGGCCATAAGTGAATAATATGAACTTGGACTTGGATTATCCATTTGGCTTTAAGTTTGTTTTTAGTCTAAATTCATTTCTCCATGCTAGCCAACCAGATTTCTCATTACTTTAGGCTTTATTAGCTTGTTGTTGGGCTTGTTTGGTTCATTTGAATTACGGCACAATTAACAAACTAATCACACATTTAATTAGACTTTTAATCCAATAATAATATTTGATCATCATCAATTAATTGTTATTAGTTCTTCAAACTCAACAGATCAAAAGAAAGAAAGACAATTAACATAGAATATGTCTCACATATTCAACATATAACAAAGTATTGTATGTTTTGCATTTGATAGTTCAAGAAATCTTGAACAAAAAGCATATAAAGTAGACTAAATTGTTTGACTATTTTTCATATATGATTGAATAAGGTAATAAGAATGTGATTGCTAATGAGTTGTCCAAAGATTATGATTTAATCACTATTTTTACTCCTAATTTATCAGTATTTGAACATTTAAAGAATATTATTACAACTAAATTTGATTTTTATTCTATATCTATTGTTTGTGAAAATATTGATTTTAAGTATCATAATGAAATAAAAAGATGTTATAAAAAATAGTTAGATTGTTGCTTATCAAATTATTTTGATAAATCTTTATTAATAAACAAGAATATAATATGTTAAGAGAATAGATTTTTTTTTTTGAAAATTTAACAAATTAGGTTTGTTTTTTAATTAAATATTTCTTAGAAAATGTAAATTCATTGACATGATTTGAAAAGGATTGGATTCATCCTATATAAGATTGAATTAGTTATATAGTTTGCTTTTTTTGGGAGAATAAATACGAAAAATTGACCTGTTCTTGTGCTAGTTTAGTAGTTGTTGGGAATAATACACCCTTTTTCCTTGAGAAAATACTTTTTACAGAGAAATAAAATAGACACAATCACAACACAAGAATTTAACGTGGAAACTCCAATTACTGGAGAAAAAACCACAGCCGTTGCCAAATGATAACCAGAGAATATCACTATGTGAAAATTGTTACAACACATAGACTTCTTTCTCTCTAACACCGGCACCCCAGTACACCTACACTCTCAAAGTAAATATTTAACTACACCTCACAACACTCTCTAATCAAAATGTATAGAGGAAAAGAAAAGTCAGATACAAGCTTTAAGTGTTTCCGACTGGTGCAAAAAATATGGAGAACTTAGCCTCATATTTATAGCCTAGGCCACCCACTCCATTTGCTATCCTAAGCAATGTGGGACTAATTCAACCAAATTCTAACAATCTCCACCTTGATTGAAATAGTCACACATCTTCAACTTCCATAGTCAACACCGACAATTCTTTGCTGCCATTGTCTTTACCGACAATCATAGTTCAGAGAACTATCATACTCCACCATGAAAGTATACTCACTTGGAATTAGACCACTCCAAGCATTTCGCCTTGGTACAGATCGAAACCTTGCTGAAAATTCATGGTGCAACTTCCAAATTGGCTTTTCCTGGAAGTTCTTCAGCCATCGACATAACTCCGCCACACACCTTGCATCTCAACGCCAACCAATGCCCGTGTGCAATTGTGGACCCGATTGCCACAACTTATCCTTATCCATGGCAGTGCGGTAATACCATAAGGATACTTCTTGTCTTCTAGAGAACATCATATTCTCTCATAGAGAGAGCAATATTGCAAGTATCAGATTGAGAGCCTTTTTCTGAAACCGCATTACCTAGACAATTTCTTTTTACATGCCCAGACTTTTCACATTTTCAGCATGTTACACTCCTTCCACGATTTCCTTTTCCATAATTGTCACCTCTAGCTATAAGCGCCAAATCTGATGAAGTGCTACCCTCATTTTTCATTCTTCTTTCTTTAGCAATGAGCTTACTTGCAACTTCTTCAAAATTCAGAGTTTCCTTCCCATACATTAAAACAGGTTTGATATACTCAAAGGAAGAAGGGAGAGACAATATGAGCCTCAGTGCCTTATCTTCATCATCAATTTTCACTCTAATTGCCTTTAATTCAGAGACAATACAATTGATAGCACTAAAATGGTCGGAGATTTTCACATTGTGATCCATGCGTAGATTATGGAACTGCTCCTTCAATAACAACCGATTTGAGATGCCCTTTGCCTGATACAACCCTTCGAGTTTATCCCAAAGTTCCTTGGCTGTTTTCATTCCTTGCACATTTGCAAGAACATTCTTAGCCAAACACAGGCGAATAGCACTTGCAGCTCTCAAATCTAGTTCCTCCCATTCTTCATCCTTCATACCAGAGATCTTCTCCTTCAACGCCTTGTGCAAACCTGATTGTATCAACACATCCTTGACTTGTATTTGTCACAAGCCAAAATTGATTCTTCCATCAAATTTCTCTATTTCAAACTTCACAACACTTGAATATCCTGACATTGTTGCAACCGTATACTGGAATAGTATAACTCAACTGTAGACCGTGCACTAGGAAGGGTCCCCAGGAAAGAGAGGTGGGTCACAATGGACACACTTAAATACCAGGTCTTTCCTTAGCCAGAACCTTTCCAAACTGCACTCTTACAGTGTCACACTGCCTTCCAGCAACAACAACAGCAACCAAAGATTAACCTCAAGCTACATGACAAAATTCTTTTCTGATGTAGAAGGTCAGACTAGGCTGCAACTACAGAGCATACTAAGAATAAATCCCACCGAACCGAAGCTCTGATACCACTTGTTGGGAATAATACACCATTCCTCCCTTGAGAAAATACCTTTCATAGAGAAATAAAATAGACACAATCACAACACAAGAATTTAACGTGGAAACTCCAATTACTGGAGAAAAAACTACGGCTGTTGCCAAATGACAACCAGAGAATATCACTATGTGAAAATTGTTACAACACATAGACTTCTTTCTCTCTAACACCGGCACCCCAGTACACCCACACTCTCAAAGCAAATATTTAACTACACCTCACAACACTCTCTAATCAAAAGGTATAGAGGAAAAGAAAAGTCAGATACAAGCTTTAAGTGTTTTCGACTGGTGCAAAAAATATGAAAAACTTAGCCTCATATTTATAGCCTAGGCCACCCACTTCATTTGCTATCCTAAGCAATGTGGGACTAATTCAACCAAATTCTAACAGTAGTTATGTAGGAAAATGGATTGGAAAACAATAAGATCATTTTCATTCATTCTAAAATTACATGATCAATGTGGAATTTATGGTTGAGATTTGAGAAGATGTATTGAAGCATGGATGAGAGCAAATTGGAACCAAGGGAAGACAAGAAAATGGATGACTATATTTTCTTTGCCATTGTTGAGCAATTTTGATATTAAAAAAAAAATAAAATTATAAAATATGCTATATTTTAATTAGTGAGCCAAATTTTTTTGGTCAGTTATTTATTTTATAATTTTAAATATTAAATTATATATTTTAAATTCTAAATTTCCAAAAAATAAAGATTATAAAAAACAATTTATAATAAATAGTAATATCGACCATTTAAAAATTGATTCTCTGTATTTTTTACTATAAATTCATCATTTCTTTTATTCTTTATTTATGTTAAAATTATGAACAAAATAAAGTTAAATAAATGTATTTCTGTCTCTCCACTTGCAAATAAACTTTTAGAAAAACTAAAAAAATGAAATTTTAAAGATTTTAGATAATTTGTAAAAATTCAAAATTCTTTTTAAGAAATTATAAAATATTAATTTTTTGTTAGTTAATATTAGTTAGTTTTTAATTCTAAAAATCTTTATTTTAGAAAATTTAAAAATTAAAATTTATAATTTAAAATAAATAAAAATTTAAAAATTGACTAATATTGACAGAAAAATTAGTTTTAATATTACTCTTTTTCTAAATATAGTGAATAAATCGTATTATTACAAAATTTGCTATTCCCTTAAATAACGGGTGTATACTATAATGTTTATATATATTTACCTAACTTACTAAAAAAAGATAAAAATTAATATTTAAATTAAAAAATATAAAAATAAACAATTTTTTAATATTTAAAACTTATTACAAAAAGTAACTTCGACAATTTCGACACCAAAATTAAAGGCACGGGAGAAGTAGCCTAAATAACGTTTGTAAAGTGTAGAGCGGCGTAGAGTCACGCGGCAGGGAAGCGCGTGAAACAGAGTGAGTTTCATTAGCGAATAGGCGAAGGAAATGAAGCTTTTCTCGTCTACTACTCCTTCCTTTCTTCTCTCAACTCTCTCTCTCTCTCTCTCTCTCTAAAATCCCCGTCTATTTCTCTCTCTCTCTGTTCGCAAGATTTTAGGTACGTTTCCGATTCCCAATTTTCTCTCTTCCTGTTCGATTTTCTTCCCTGTAAGTGCTTTTCTTTCACTGTTAATTGCTTTTCAAGAAGCTTCTTCAGTTCTTATTATAGTTATTGTTCACATTCACTGGGTTCTGGCACTCAAGTTTGGGTTCAATTTGTGCTATTTTGTTGGTCTTTAATCTCTTACGTCGCGTTTCTCTTTGCTTAATTGCATATTCCAATGCGTGTTGTTCCCCAATTGGAGCTCCGCCGAGCTGCAATTAGGGTTCTTGTATTGTCGCTGTCATTTGTTTGCCAATTCCAATTCATTTGGAATGAGCTTGTCGTAATTGTTGACTGGTTATTAACGAATCCAGGAGTCTTTGTTTTTGGAACATTCTAAATGCAACCACTTGAATTGCAAGCTGGACTTTTATCATTTGTTTCGGATTTTACTTTCTTTTGTTTGCTTTTGTCGTTTGGGCAATGAATTTTAGGGAATTTGAAAGAAAGCTTGTTTGTTTTACTTCTTGAGTGATTCTATGGTAAAGTGGGATTCGCGGGTTTCTGTTGCACCATGTTTACTTGTTTTTGTTTGTGTCTGCATTATTCATAAGCCACTGCAGGGGTTTTGGAATGTGTATCTGCAATAATCTCTGTGAATTGAGCAGAAAGGACTTCTATTGATTGTATTTGTATCTTAGATTCTTTAGTTGTTGTTGGTTGTATATGTCAATCATTCTTTGTAATTTTTTGTGCCTATATGTATATATTGACATGGAAATTTGAGTAATTTTGGTGAAGAATGGTTTTTTACTCATGTTGCTGTTGTATTGCTTAGTCTCTTGAAGAATTCAAGGTGTCAATAGCAAAGAAGGAGAACTAATTTCTTTGGATGGGTAATAAACTTGGGAGGAGGAGGCAAGTGGTAGATGAAAAATTCACAAGGCCACAAGGGCTGTATAATCATAAAGATGTTGATCATAAAAAGCTGAGGAAGCTTATACTCGAATCGAAGCTTGCTCCTTGCTATCCTGGAGATGAAGAAACTGCATTGGATCGGGAAGAATGCCCAATTTGCTTTCTGGTCTGCTTTCTAACATACTTTACACATTATTGGTTTCTTTGTGTATTATTTGACGTATATAATGAACAAATTAATCAATTCATCATGCACAATTAAACTATAATTATGGCATTGGGATCACGTATATTGGGTTTAATTTATTTTTATTGACCTTCGAACCAAACGACCGAGGATGTAGCATGTCAGTTTTAGATATATATCACAAATTACTTGATCCAAAGATAAGGGAAAAAAAATATATGAGCTGTTTGTATTAAAGTCTTGAAAATTTAATCTTTGATTATGTCTCTTTCCGATTATCCAATTTGATGTTTCCCCCTTTTTCTTCTTAATTTAGTATTATCCAAGTCTAAACAGATCAAGATGTTGCACAAAAAGTATTTGTACAGGTATTATTTGGTTATTTATTTGTCTCTGGTTGTATGTTCTGTGATTACATTTATATGTAACCTGATTACTTTCCTTCTAGCAGAGTGCTTTTTGCAGATGAAAGTTCCGAATTCAACTCGGCCTACCCAGTATCCTTCACTACTAGTTTTTTCGTTTAACAATATGAATACATAACTCATTATTGTCTATACGACAGCTTCCTTCTCTTGTTGCTTTAGTATTAGAACTATTGCTTGCCTTAACAACACAAGATGTCCCTTTTGCAAAACAGCAAATTATGCTGTGGAGTATCGTGGCGTTAAATCAAAAGAAGAAAAGGGGTTGGAGCAGATTGTAAGTTATATCTACCATGAATATTGTCTAAGAATGCCATTTTTGGAAACTTTTCACATTGAATCAAGTTATACGCCCTCATTATTTTTCAGGAAGAGCAACGCGTTATAGAAGCCAAAATTAGGATGCGACAGCAAGAACTTCAGGATGAAGAGGAAAGATTGCATAAAAGACTAGAAACAGGATCTGCCAATGTGAATGTGGCAGTTGCAGATGTTGAATACAGCACAAATGCAGGTAGCTATTTGAGGAAGTTCTTCATTTTGTCTGTATGTCTCTATTTGACTGATCATGCTAATAGAAATTATTCTTGTTCTCCCTTTCCAAATTGTGTAGCAGCTGCATCTTCAGTTTCTGTTGTTGAACATGAGGAAATTGTTTCATCTCAAGACTCATGTGCCACCTCTATGTTTAGACCACCGCCTCCAACTGTGAGGACCAATAGGTAAACCAATTTCCCAAATTTGCATGATATGTTCGATGTTTCTATGTCCCATATTTTCTCACATATGGTATTAAATACCTAAAAATCAATGAGGGAATGAAAATCAGTTGACATGTCTGATTTCTTGAAAATGGTTTGAGGATTCTTCTTGGTGTTAGATTTTCCTATGAGCATTATATCAAGTATTGAGTCCAATATTAAAAATAAAAAAAAGGAAAAACACATTATCCTTCCCGAACTAGTCCGAATAGGTGATTGAGCCTACCATGTCTATGATGGGTTGGATTCATAAACCATTAAGGTTATCTTGTGACCTATTCTCAACCCACTATGATCGCAACATTACCAAGTGCTATTATATAGATTGCATTTGTCTGTGTCTAAGCTTTGGATTCAAATCATAAATTAATGAAACACTTGGTGTAGGTTCGGTGTATAAAATTAGTATTGTAATAACCATTATTGGCCTCACTTGTGTCAAAAAGTATCAACCACTAAGTGTTATTATGTATTGATTGGGTTGATATTTTTACTATCCATAAAATTTTCTGATAATGGTTGTGTTTTTATTTGGATTGGGAATGAAACAAACATTTCTAATATTGATTGGGTTGATATTTTTACTACTTATGAGGTTTGTATCCTCACGTTCTAATTTTGCATTGAATACCTACCTGTATGATGTATAATAGGCAGAGCCCCATCTCTATATATTTGGTCATTTTCGCTGATGCCTTGTTGTCAACAAGTATTAAATACTTGTATCTTGTTCACATGGGTCCTTTTTTATGTTTTAAAATTACTTTGCGGACTCACCTAATTTTCTTTTCGCCGAATGCTGTAAACTGCAGAGATGATGAATTTGATGTTGATCTTGAAGACATAATGGTCATGGAAGCAATCTGGCTTTCTATTCAGGTGAAATTTTTGTTTGAATATGCTTACCTTCAATTTTGATTGAGTGTATTAAAATTCAAGATAACCGCTTCCCTGTTATAAAAATGGATGTCAACAACTTTGTTTAATAAATCTTCTAACCGCACAGTTTATTTTTCTGGTGTCATGTTGTCAATCAATTTTGAAAATTTCCACTTGCCAGTTATTTTGCTTATGGAAAATGATGAAAATAAGTAAGGAAGTTCTTCCAAAGGAGTGCAATATCCTCTGTTTTGCATCATATTCTTTATGTTATGCTTAAAGTGATTTTAGTGTGAAAGAAAGATGTGAATATTCAGAATTGATCTTTGTCTCTAGCTTGCATGTATTCCTTTAAATGTTAATCCTTAAATTACTGCAGAAAGGATTCCTTCATATTTATTTATTTTTTTTATTATTTAATCCATGCCTTTTATTGGTTACCATCCTTCACTTTTCACATAAAAAACTTATGGCAAGGTTGTCAAGATCAAGATCCTCTTTAGGATCAGGTAGTGAGGGAAGCGTGAGAGCTTGCGAGTATTTGAGTAATAGATTGGAGTGGTAGAGGGCAGATTCTGGAGTAGAGTGAGAATAGGCTAGGAGAGAGACTGGTTCTCTAATATCAGCCCCTATCTTTCTTTTTCTACTGTTCTACTGCTTCATACAGTACTTCTGCATTTTTCTGAGTTCAATAAGAGTACAAGGGTGGGATTACCTTAATCCACTCTGATTCTGTTGAGCTGTGTGTGCCCGTAGATTTCATTGACTTAAAATATGTACGTTACACTACAGGAGAAAGGCAAGCAGAGAAATCTATCTTTCCCCGATGTTACTTCTGGACAATACGTAGCTGATCCTCACTATGCTTTACCTGTCATGGATCTACAGACTGGATCATCCTCATCCCCGTCTGGCGGTCTTGCTTGTGCCATTGCAGCTCTTGCTGAGCGTCAACAAGTAACTGGAGATTCATCTACAATCTCCACCAGTGAAAACACATCATTTAACACACAAGGTTCCAGAAGGTATTATAACAGGATTGGTAGAGATATGGTTAGTTATACACCTACAGACAACCTCAATGAGGTGCCGACAAATGATACTGTCATGACTAGGGGTCATGGTGAATGGGACATAGTTCATGGACAGGTGGCGGCTCAAACGTCAACTAGCTATGCCAGCTCTGCTGCAGCTGAAGATGGTGATGAGATATCGTTGCCACAATCTGGGGACATTGATGGAGGCCTTCAAAGTACTACAAACCCCATCGTTCCCGAGAGTTTTGAGGAGCAGATGATGCTAGCTATGGCTGTCTCTTTAGCTGAAGCTCAAGCAATGTCAAGTGGACATGGTGCTTCATGGCAGTAGTTTTTGGTTGAGGTACTGTTCAATCTTTGTTGAAAGTCATGATGCTTGTTGTGGCTATTTGGCTGGCTGAGTCTTGCGTTGGGAGTTTAAGCAGATCACACACGTGTGCAATGTGTTCGATCAGGTAGTGATTCTCTCTTCTCATGCGAATCTATGTATATAGATGTCAAAGGAAAACTATTAATTCCAGTTGATCAAAGCTTGTTGCTTTATGCCATTTTTTAGAAAAAAAAAATGTGTTTGATGCCCTGTGCCTCCCTCCTTATTGGTTTTCTGTATATAGTTTTATAAAGTTTCAATAGTTTTTTTGAAAGATGTCTTTTCATTCTTATAGTAACATGCCACATTTTAGACAATACAATGAGCAAGAAAAGAAAATCAAATTTCTACGGCATATCTTAGTAGTCGTTTGGCCCTAACCAAGGGAGTAGTGGATCTGAAACTATGATAATGGTATGTTCATTAGCCAAAATAAACCTCCCCAATCCCTCCTCTGAGAAAATAACAAAATAAAATAAAAACGAAAATCTCATTGTTTCTCAATGACATCTAAATTCTCTTCAAAATTAGCACCAAAGTAGTATTCAGCAAGTGTTAGAGCGCTTTTGTAAAGCAATTTTTTCTTTGGACAATGAAATTGTCCATATTCAAGTTGATGACTGTAGTAGTTGACAGATCTTGTTACTATCCCGTTATTTGAATGGAACATTCCTCGTGCAGGGTATTTTGGAACGTGTAAACTTGATTATTGAGATGAATTTAGTTTGGTATAAACTTCTAATTAAATTTGATTTAAATTCCTTGATTTGGAATGCACTTGTAAGAATGTTGAAACTTATTTTTTTTTTTTTTTTTTTTTTCTGGAGCGGGGTGCTTTGGAGGAGGGAGGGAAGGAAGAAGAGGGGGAGGGATAGAAAAGAGAAAATATATATTTGGTATGATTTACTTTAGTACTTTTGAAGAGAAGTGCGAGTTAGTTGAGCAGTTAGAAAATTAGTTGGTTAGAGTTAGTTTAGCAGTTAGAAAATTAATTAGTTAGAAATGCATTCTCTCAATCACAAGAATTGCTTCTCATTCTGACTCTAACCTACTCGGTTCTTCCAACCTCTGTTGCCTCCAATTTAGTTCATTTTGCTGCATCCATAGAGTGTAACATGGCTAGTTTCACTAAAATAGAACTGCATTTGGTGATTTGCATTTCAATTCTATTTAATTAATTAGTTCTAAAACAAGGAACTGATTTCAATTCTTTGATCTAGTTTAATTCCGTCTGGGCGCATCCATTTAGTGTTATATTCCTGGATTTTTTTCTTAAATAAAAAATAAATATTTTATTTACCGAAATAAACAATCTGTAGTATTTTTATCAAAATGCGTCCTATATCTAATTTCGTTTACAGTGTAAACAAATTAATACTAGATGTATTTTGTTTACACTATAAACGAAATAAATATATTTTGTTTACGCGGTAAACGAAATAAAGTACAAAACAAGAAACGTGTATATTTCGTTTACAGTGTAAATGAAATACATGCAATATTAATTTGTTTATATGGTAAACAAGATACATGAATAATTATGGCGTATACAGTGTAAAGGAGATATTTAACGGCAAATTTTCAGCAGCTATAAAAGGATGTACAATCCTTTATATTTTTCACAAACATTTCACTACTTTTTCTCTACCTTTTTCTTTTGAAAATAAATCAAAATGTCAAGTAGTAGTGTGGATATTTGGTTGTAAGTGTGTATCCCAACTGTCATATGAGAAACAGTGATAACGAGATGATATTTGAGTGTGATAATCTCATTCTGTTACGTATCTCGCGAGTAAATTTTTTGTCCGAGCTAAAAAGTCTGATATTTAGTAGCGTTGGTGATAGTGGGAGAAAATAGATCGGAAGGGTGAGGTATAGGATGCTAGCATTGATGGGAAACATAATTTTTTGGTTTTGTCTATTTTGGCTCCATGGCGACGAGCATGTGTGCTTGATGTTTGACATCAATGGGAGAATTATGGCGGAACAAGTGATGGAGTTTTCTGCGGATGTTGGTGATGTCAGCGGTGGTGGATCTAGACAGTCGGACTTTGTGCAGGATGACTCGCCTCTAGCACCACAATTGATACACGTGGCTAGCCCAGTGGAGGACATAGACGTTGACGGTGAGGACTCAGACGAGGAGTATATTGCGGATAGCAATGAAAGTGGTTCTTCTAAAGATGATGACAAGGAGGAGTTTGTACCGGAGACCCCGGTGAGCCATCACGTTGGTATCTTTTGTCTGTCCTGTATCCAATTCTAGCCTTGTCATCCGTCCCCAATCACTATCATACATTGGATCTGGACGCGATGGAAGAGAAAATGCATTTTCCAACACGGGTGAAGACGATTACAACTTAGACAGTGGTGTGGAATTTCAGGTTGGCCACATATGCAAAAGCAAAGATGCAGTGCTGCAAACAGTCAAGAATTACAGCATTCCTAGAAGTGTTGAGTACCGAGTTCTAGAGTCGAATCAATTGAAGTGCCATGTGCATTGCCGACAATATGAATTAGGCTACCCTTGGAGTTTTCGTGTTGCTCTTCGACAAAATCTCAGATATTGGTAAATTCAAGTTTAATTGTGTTTTGTATTCTCAATTATCATTGTTATGCTTGTTATACATGTCAATCACGGTTGTTCTATTCTGTTAGGGAGGTGCGTAGGGTAGGAGAAGCGTACACGTGTTTAGCCCCTACCATGTCTCAAGACCACCGCAAGTTGGACAACAGTCTCATTTGCTGTGTCATCCTGCCATTGATACAATTGAGCCCATCCGTCGGCATCTCTGTCCTACAAGGTGCAGTTAGGTAAAACTATCACTTCAAACCCTTGTACAGAAATGTCTGGATAGTGAAGCAAAAGGCAATTGCGCAGATATATGGTGATTGGGAGGAGTCATACATTAAGGTGTCTAGGTTGTTGCAAGCACTCCAGAGTTGTTGTCCCAGAACGATATGTGAGATCAGTGCTGTATCGTACTATGATAGACACGTAATAGTGCGTGATTGCAGCATGTTTGATAAGGTATTTTGGGTTTTTCCTGCCTGTGTGGAGGCTTTGGTGCATTACAAGCTGTTCATCTTCATCGATGGCACGCTTGTATGGCAAATATGGTGGTATTTTGCTTATTGGGGTGGCACAAGATGGTAACAGTAATATCCTTTCTGTGACCTTTGCAATTGTCGAGTCCGAGACGACCGAGTCATGGTCTTTCTTCCTTACTAATCTGAGGTGACACATGACCCTATAGAAAGGCCTGTTGGTTATTTCTGATAGATCTCAAGCGATCATAGCTGCACTGAGAGCAGGCGATAGTGGTTGGCATCTTCTTAAAGCGATTCACGTTTATTATGTCCGACACATGGCGGCGAACTTTATGTCTCGTTTCAAGTCTGCCGAGGGAAAGCAGTATCTTATAAATGCTGCTTACAGTCCAAGCAAGGTTGGGTACGAGTGGTACATGGATGCATTGAGGGGTTTGTCGTGGGAGATGGCGAATTAGGCTAGAAGATTCAACAAAGAGATCTGGCTCTAACACTGCGATAGCAAACGCCGGTTTAGGCACATGACGACGAACCTCTCTAAGTGCATGAATGCTGTGCTCAGAGGTACATGCTATCTACCAATTTCAGCCATCGTGCGATGCATCAACGACAGGTTGCAGTAGTTGTTCATTAGGAAGGGACGAGGCGCACATGCACAACTAACCTTGTCGCTGGTGGAGGTGAAGGAGGGGGTGGTGGTGGTGGGGAAGGCGGTGAGTCATCCTGGTCATCTGGGACATCACCGTGCTCCTCCTGTTGGTGATACTTCGCCTCCTTGTTGGACTCTATATCCAAGCGCTCCCTACGAGGCATAACCCTGTCCCTTCGGCTCCTCTGCGCTCCCCAACACCCCTGTCTCTGCAGGTAGGCTGCCGGGTGTCCAGCCGAACCTTTCTGACCCGCCTACGACGGTCTGAGACATCCATGGGAAGGTCTAGGACGTCCTGAGACTGGCTGGCAGTAGGTTGCATGTCTCTTGGTAAATCCAACAGTTTGGGATCATCAAGCACAATCTGCTCCACAAGTGTTTAACACAGTAATGCAGTCGATACCAATCCCAGTACCTCATCCTACAGTGACTGATCTAATTTCGGACGCCATTGCAAGACTCTCTGCTCGGGCTGGTCCCTATTCTGTTGTGTCATGCCGATCAACCTGTAGACAGATGTAAGAATAACCACAATTCACTTAGTTGCAAATGTTATTGAATTACGAAAACGAAGAAAAGTAAAACCAAACGGGACAGTTACATCACAGCCATCGAATACATGTAAATCTGTCTCTCAGGTGGACACCACTTAGGAAATCTCTGGTAGATCCAAGATACCAGCAGAGGAGTGCATCTTGCGATGTCTGTGGTGGAGCAGTGTGTTGTAGAGTATAGGGAATGGTACGTCCGTGCTAGCACCGCAGAACTCCAGGACAAAGAACGACACCTCTGAAAGTCATCTGGCAGTGGGAGCCACTAGAGATGGACCGTATTATTGGACTTATCAGTCATCAGGTAACCCCCGATCATCAACAGTATGTAGCACCTCGTGTACTGTCGGAGGGTGGAAGGATCATTAATATCGGGCATCTGTCGGACATGCTCCAGAAGCCATGTTAGCTTCAAGGAGAAAGACTCCTTCCTCTGCGCTCTCTACTGCAACACTACAAGAGACCTGTCACGAGTAGCCGCTCAACCAATTCCCAAGCCTCTGTCCTGTACCATGTATGGAAGTCACGAAAGCCTCCACCAACGGGTTCTCCATTAGCATGCATCCCGAGGTGGTACGCGACGTCTTGGAAGGTGATGGTGCAATCACCCCATGGCAGATGGAAGGTGTGGGTCTCTAGATGCCAGTGCTTCAAATGTGCCGTGATTAGGGAGTTGTCAAACGCGAAATCTTTGAGGGGCATGGCGTTGCCCAAGCAAGCCTCCCTCGGGTATGGGACAATGACATCCGGTGGTAAGAGTGTGTGACTAACTCTCTTGGGAAGTAGGCGAGACTTTTGGTAAACAATAAAACACCCGAATCAGGAATGTGTAAATCTATAAAGCTATAAAAATTTTAAAGTAAATAATCCTATCAACAATCGTTTACATAACAAATTAATTTGAATTATAAGTAAACTAATTTAACAAATAACTACATACATTTACATTGTAAATTCATTTAAATAAAAATATTTACTTAAGTAAGAATAACTAAATTAACAAACATCTGTATAATTTAATTTAAATAAAAATATCTAGATAAAAAATTCGTAACCAAATTAATAAACATGTTTATAATTTAATGTAAATAAAATTAATTAATTAAATAATTAATAACAACATTCATTTTCCATCTTATTCATAAGCTAAATTATGTAAAACATTTACTTAAATAACTCACAACAAGTACACCATCAACTTAATAACTTAATTTAAGTCTTAAACAAATTTAAATTGAAAAACCCAGTTACTTAAATGTTAATTAAATAGAAACATTCACATCTTCTTACATAATTAAGTTTACCAAAATTTTTTAATAACACTATTTTAATAACTAAAGTCATAAAAAATATGCTTAATAACCTACATTTTTTTTTCAAAGTTAAAAGTGAGACTCGAACCCACAATCTCTAGGCGAATATGTAAAGACTACGCTATTTGAGCTATAGCTTATTGGCCTTTATAACATATTTTAAAGGAAAACAATTCTAAATAAACATTTAACTACTAAATCCATGTCAAAGTATACCTAACATCACACTCTATCATTTAAACCATTCCTAACAATATATTCATATGTCTAACAATTACTGCATACTACTTTCATAAAAGTACCTTTTACTATGGCAACACATCTATGCTTTAACATAAACATAAAACGAAGAACAACACCAACCTCAAAGTCAGCTGCCCCCGCAATGTGCTACGTTGCGTTCAGTCAGTTGATGTTCGTATCGTGATTATCATCGCGCGCCATAATCTTGAAGTAAGTCCTATATTTGATTAGAGAAGGGTATAAGTGGGAGAAAATTGAAGAAATGGATGGTTTAAGGTACAAACAATTGCTGTGGACGAAATACTTATATGTAGGCGTCGTCTAGTCTTATTTCGTTTATATTGTAAACGAAATAAGAGTGTTACACACTACGTGCACAAACGTGATACGACCACGTCGTTTTGTGTCTTATTTCGTTTATAGTGTAAATGAAATACGTATAATATTAATTCGTTTACACTGTAAACGAAATAAGACATTATGTATTTTTGAAAAAATGCTATGAATTGTCTATTTTGGTAAATAAAATATTTATTTTATTTATTTAAAAAAATTCTATATTTTTTGTTGGCCAATAAATTATTACATACACAGAGGAATTTGGATCTCTAACATGAATAAGCTAACTATTCATGTAAGTTTTTCATTTTTAATTTTAATTTTTTATTGTTTTGTCAATCTATGGCTGGCATAGAAAATGTCAAGTTCTGCAAATCAGATCAGTCATTGAACCAACAAAATTAAAGTTTAAAGGTTTAAAAGTTTAGTTTAGTTTTAACGGAGTTAAATTGAATTTAACCAAATAATGTTTTTTTATATAAAATATATATAAATTAGATCAGTCATTGAACCAGCAAAGTTAAAAATTCAAAGGTTTAAAAATTTGGATGAGTTTTAACCGAGTTAAATTGGATATAACAAAATAATATTTTTATATAAAATATATGTAATTTCCATTTTTTAATTTAATGTTTTAATCAATTTTGTAATAAAAAACTGGACTAGTTTAATTGGTTCAGCAGTTTTTTAATTGTTTTTTTTTTGGGATATGGGAATGTTCAAATGACTAGTTATTGATTAATCTGATTGTACCAATCATTTTGGTTCGGTTTATAGAAATGTTCGTGCTCGAAATGAGGTCATGATTTGGAGAGGTGGAGACGGGAGATTCCAACTTTTTCGAGTGTAGAATCAGGTTAGGAGGACAACTTGCAAGGCACTCCGATGTTAAAGTCGATGGAGTGTGAGGTTGTAAGTGAGTTTTGTGTCTTTACCTAGTGTTGACCTTTTTCTTTTAGTCTTTGTCTTTTGGGCTTTCGTTTTTTCGGCATTAAGTGTTCATTATGGCACATTATTTACTGGGATTCGGTGGTTACGAAATATAATGGCGAATCCTTTGTGGTATCTTGCTGTTATATCATGAAGTTGATTTATAGTCTTAATCACTTGGTCGGTTATGTTCTTTTTGGTCCGAAACAAGAACAATGAAAAATGTTTGGCGGACAATTATACCTGTTTGCAGTAGTTGGCATTCCTGCTATCAAAGAAATATAGCTTCTATCATGGTAAGTTGGTAACTTTATTGAGACGCACAAAGAATAGATAACTAAAGATACCATCAGGATTTAAGGTTGTTAGGAATAGCCTCCTGCTTGTGCCTAACTGAGTTGCAATGACGCAATTTCATTTTTTATTTCATATTCTTTTAATTGTGCCATTTATTTTCTTTTCAGCATTCACACAATATGATTCTTCGGAGAACTTTTTGGCGACAATGTCCATTAACTACTTTTTAGTTTCTGTAGAATAAAATATTCATATGAAAAATTTATTAAATAAAAATATTTTGATAAATAATTTGATATGATTGAGTTTCTTAGTTGATGCAAATTTTTTTATTTCATTTTTTTTTTGTCTGTAACGTAGGAAAAAAATGTTATCAAGGTCTCAATGAAAGTAGTATACGAACCTGAAGAAAGAGTAAACTATTTGGGCTTTGTATGTAATTGTCTTTGTATATAGATATTGGCTTGTATGTATCAAAGCGGAACAATACTTTGACTTTGAAATAGGACAAACTTTCAACCAAAAAAAAAAAAAGACATAGGACAAATTTTGATGCATAAATTTATTCTTTAAAACTGTAAATCTTTTAAATTTTGAATTTTATTTAAGATAGTAAAGTATGATCTCTTATAATTTAATGAATTTATTTTATACATAGAACTAAAAAAAAAAATACAAAGGTGAGAGATCATATTTCATTTTCTAAGATAAAATTTAAAATTTAAAAGATCTAACTCTATTTTTTAAATATAATGATCACAGTCGGGTCAGCATTGCACGCCGGCAGTCTTGCTTGTTGCTTCTTGCCAGCATCTCAAAATAATGATTTGCCGTTGACTAAGTTGTACTTAATTAATTGCTATTCCTCCCCATTGATTCGGTAATTATGAAATATTAGTCACGTGAATTTACAAAATAACAAGACGAATATAATGTGTATCCCAAACATATAAAAATAAAGGATAAAAAATATTTGCATTGATGAGGTCGCCTGCAAGTGGTTACTCTGTAATTGTGGCTTCAATGTCCCTTAGTCCGTACAGATAAACAAGCTTGAGAATGAGAGTTTGGGCCTCCGATTCATTAATTTTGCAAGTGAGAACAAATCATAACCAGACATTTTGTATCAATTCATCATGCAAAATTTCATTTGAGAACAACAGCATATGATGTGTTACGTCATTATTATTTCCTAAAATATAATCAATAATAAATATATTAAATCAGTTTGGTATTAGTATAAAATAATTAAAAGTATTTAAAAATACATCATAAAATTATTAGCCATAAATATTTTTTTTCCTTAAAAACTTTTGTACCCCTTAAAAGAAAGGTGTTGTCTAATTCGCCCTGTATAAATTAATCCAAAATTTCTTAATTTATACTTTAAATTATATAATTTCAAATATTACATATATACATTTATGAATGATAAAATAAATAAAATAATTTTGAGTTATTATCTTTTTGGTATTACTCTTCATCTAATATTAAGAACAATGAAATATTACAATACAAAAAATATATTATGATTTTGCTTAGCATCAAATCTAAAAAATTTTCGATTATATAATAATGTATATATAATACACATCAGATCGATCCAAATAATAATTAATACATACATAATAATATGATGGCTATTATATATATATATATTGATTTGGTTAATTGTATGTAAGGCATGGCCGTCGACATATAATGAGGTTGGTCCAATGGAGTGGTTGAAGAGATATCATAAGCATTTAAGCTTCACATGCATTGTTCAAATTCTCCAAATATATGATATCCGATATCCACTATCCTTTTACATGCATGATCTTTTGCCCACTTCAAGTTATTAATGTAGCATTTTTGCCCACTTCAAGTTTCTGTCCTACAAAACCTTATAAGATTATTTTCACTGGATTACATATTGTTAGGTGGAAAATATATAAAGTCGAAGACATCGAAGACGAAGTTCGATGGATATTTTTTCGAAGAATGTAATACTTATCGAAAAAGGATTTATCGACAAAAAGAGGTAAGATTGATCGATAAGTCTTATCGAAAAAGAATATTGAGTGAAGATAATTAATGGCAGTTACTCATACTGTACAAAGAATAGGAACAGTTACTTAAAGATTAATGAACGTGGGAGTTATATTTGAATTTAGTTGGTCAAAGACTCTTATAAATAGGTGAAGATTTGAAGAAATAGAGGTTAGAATCTTGTATCAGAAAATACTCTCGCACACTCATATCCCCAGCAAATTTCTGAGCTTGATTAGAGTTTTTTTTCCTGTAAAGTTCCTTCCATTGTCTTTTATTTTCAATTTACCTTTCTTGTAATCTTTATTTTCTTGTAAATTTACCTTTCAAACAAGTTTACTCTTTCCGTTTTCTTTTAAGATTCAACTTTTTGTATTTGATTTCAAAGCCTTTCGATCTCATCGAAGGCCATTTCTTGCTTCTTTGAATTAAATGTTATTTTATTCATTTTTAGTCATTTTACTTTCAATTTTACTTGCTTTCTTTTCAGATTTTCTTTTATTAGTTTAACCAATTGGAATAACTTTTGATGCATTTTTAAAAACTAGTACTCATAAAAGTAGTAGGTTTCGCTTCCAAATCATTAGATATCGAACCACTAAGATTTACGAAAAATCTGTAATATAAATTGGCACGCCCAGTAGGACAGTTTTGAAAATTAAGTGTGTCAAAAAAGCATCTTGTAATGATCTAGTGCATGCAACTTAAAAATGGCAAAATTATACGAATGGCAGAAGAAATTTCTAATCCTAATGTCGATCATCTGCAAATGATAATGTTGCTATAGTTGCACCAATCCCGACGGAGATATCGTTACGTGCTGAAAGTAGCACAATAATAGAGAATGTAACAGTTACTCATCCTTCAGTGCAAAATAGTGGGTGAAATCAGCGTCTACGGGTTGCTGTGACACAAGCGCAGCCACCAATAACTGCTGGTTGGCCTCCTTATGGCCTTCCTCCAAGTTACACTCCTCCAATGGGTGGTTATGCTCCACCAATTAGATTTGGAAATTCATAAGTTTTGTTAGTAATCCTGTGCCTCCGTTACCTCCTGAATTTTTTCGAGATTATCAATTGGGTTCCACATCGAATGCTTCTAGTTCGATGGTTATTTTTCGACAACATATTGATGAAAGTCATCAGGATTTGGTCATTTTATTGACCCAGTAGATTACTATAATTTTGAATCGTATGATGGCTGATCATGAATCAAAATTCGAGCGCCTTGCTAGGCAAGTGGAGAGAATTGTTCGAATTGTTGACTATGACGAAGGAGATCAAAATTTACATATGAATAAGGAGGATGGGATGAATATGCCCAGAAATATGGGAGGTGATATGCATTTTGAAAGAGATACTCCTCGAGTTGTTCGACGAGATCAAAATCCAGATGAGGTGTTGGCTCGAATGAAAGTCATTCAGCGTGGTAAGAGATACCAGGTTACTAGAATTGTTGAAGATGTACTTAATAGGGTTGGATTCAATGTGGGTTTCATGAATCGACCATATTTTATTTTTGCTTTTCCTGCTGCTGTGCAAATGGCAGAAGTGCCTAGGGGAATAAAAAATCCTAAAATAGTAACAAAATTTGCGAGAAAAGTTGGTGAATCAACCACTTAACATATTGCTCGATATATGGTTGAGTTGAAAAACTTAGCGAATCATGAAAATTCAAAGATGACATTTTTTCCTTCTTCTTTAACAAAGAATGCATTCACTTGGTTTTCTAATCTTAGGCCTAAATTCGATTGGAATCTGGGCATAACTAGAGAATACTTTTCATTCTCAATTTTTTAGAGGAGAGTTGAATGTGACCGTCACTGATTTGGTAGCTTTGAAACGTGACGATGAAGAATCAATTGATGACTTCATGATTCTTTCAAAAATGCTCGAAGTCGATGCTATGTATCTCTTCCTAAACGTGAAGTAGTTAAAATAGTCACCATGGGTTTAGGCTTTTATATACATCAAAAATTGCTTAATATTCTATACCTGACTTGGCTTATTTGGCAGAAAGAGTATGTCAAGTAGAAATTCTTTGGAAAGTGAAAGAAAAATTTAAAAATGAGAAAACGTTGAAAAGTAAGATTTTTTCTCGAAAATAAAAGGTTTCGTATGTCAAAATAGAATCCTCAAGTGAGGAATCCAATTTCGAGTTTCCCGAAGATGATTTGGCTAAACTAAAAAAAGGGCCACCTTACGTATGCTCTTTATTTAAGAAAATTGCAAATGTTGATAGATCTAATGATATAAAACATAAGAGTGGAAAGAAATATGGTTTCGATATTTCAAAATCTGACCAAATATTTTATGTGTTACTTAAAGATAAACAATTAGTATTGTCTGAAGGCAAAACATTGCTTTCGACAAAAGATTTAAAGGGGAAACCCTATTGTAAGTTTCATCAAGCAACTAGCCATTCAACTAATAATTGTGTCCATTTCAAGGATTTAATTTAGGAGGCAATAATGGAAGGGAGATTAAAGTTTGATGATGGCAAGAAGGACATGAAGGTTGATTCTAATCCCTTCGATGCTGGTGCAAACTTTGCAGAGTCTTTTTAGGGGTCAATACGGTTGGTTTTTCTTATGAGTTCGATACTACTTTGGGGGACTTCTAAGCTAATGTGTGAGTAATATATCCTGGTGTTGGTGAAGGATTATTGGAATTTTTTATGCAACGAAAGTTAAAAGATCTAGATTTGTCTTTATGTCCTCGATGTAATATCGTGTTTGATGCTGATGCCGCAGTTATATTTGAAAAGGAAATAATGAAAAAAGAGTTTGCTCATAAGAAAGAACAAATTCGGCAAAGACAACCCTCTCAAAAGCAGGAGGGACAAAGTTCTGGGGTCCCTTAAAGGAATAAAGAATTTGCTCATTATTACTTATTTCTCATCCCAATACACTTATCAATTACTCATACATATACAAAGAATACAGCTCCTGTTACTATTCACAATCAAAAGGCCTAAGCTACCAATGGAAGTCATTGTTAAGAGTAGAGAAAAGTGCTGAAAGGACTAAGTTGCAACATTGTCCTAGTTAAAAATATTTTCTTTATCCCCTTGTCCTTTCCCTTAAATATTTCCTTCTATCCCCTAACTTTGCAGAAATATTTCCTGCTAAGATGCAAGATTATAACCCTTATATTCCTACTTTAGAATTCTTAGTTACTAAGTTTAGCTTTTGTGTTTTGTTAATCACATTTTTGTTTCCTCTTGCTCTGTTCAAGACCTTAGCACAAAAATCAGTGCTCTATTCAAGACCTTACTAAGTTTAGCTTCTCTGTTACTTCATTGACCAAGCTTATTTTCTAAGATTCTGTTGGAGTTCTAGCACTGTTAGTAGTTCAAATTAGTTCATGATTATTTCAATTTGTACTATTTTGTTCGCTGTAGTATTAACTATTGATTTGGTAATATAATATGACTAGTTTTGCTGTTTATGTAACCTTGTATTAAGTTGAAAGTGAAGAAGTTTTGTCTGGTTGGTCTAAACAGAACACAACGAGGTGTATCTTTTCGAGGCTCATAGAGGCTTTGTTTTGGGGTATACTAATCAATTTGTGTTCACTTTTTATGACCAAGTGTTGTGGCTTTTCCAATGGTGTAATTGATGATAGTGCAGTGGTATGCTAGATACAAGAGAAATATTTTACATCAACTTTGTTTTATGTTAATATACGATTGATGATATAATAAAGCTGCTGATTAGACTTTTTATAATATTTTTCTTCACTTGATATCTATTTGATGAGGTTAGAAGCTATGTATTGTTCATTCGTTGTTTCTTTAACCTTAATTTGTTGCTGAAATTCAGTGGAAAGAGATCTATAGAAAAAAAAGAAAAATTATTGAGCAGTGCAAGTTGTTCATCTATTTTAGTATTGAAGCCTATTCACTAATTATTATGAACCTGAAAATCTTGCACTATTGGATGTTCATCTTAAATTGGTTTTGTTATTAATTGATGCAACTTCCTTGTCAGTCCTGTTATAATTCTGTTTGAAATAAGATTGGAAGTTATATATAAAGCCACGCTTGTGCCAATGTGGATGTTACATATATATTATGCCAACTTGTCATGTTTACCAAGGTATCTAATTTCGCATTTGGTATAAAAAGGTCCAGACTGTTGAAGAACAATTCAGAGCTTCTGTTGAGGACCGAAGAGAACACTTAGAATCCCTCCCACGTGAATGCAAGAAAGAGGACACAGGTACTTGATTACTTGAAAATTACATCATTTTCTGCCCCTGCCTCATACTTCCTAATTCATCTGATAATAAATTGGCTTTAGGATTTCCACTTTCTATGTTGTACTATAACTTGGTTTGCTTATTGGGAATGAATAGAAATCTTAGCAATGTGTGTTTGCGTCATCTCAATTAGCAACTCTCCTAAAGTCTGATTCTTGGCAATATTGTGTTATTGTACATGTATTTATGTTTATCTTGGCTGGTGATTATTCTTATCCAACAGAACTTCTTATGCTGTTAATAATTTATGCTTCATGGTTTATGTTGGCCTATTATGTTGAGATTTTCATTTTCATTAATTATCCTTCTTTTCCTCCATAATTTTTTCTTGATGAGCATACATGGAACCTAAAAGTATATAGTATGACCTTGTTTAATTTGTGTCTGTGATCGGATTCAACAAAATTTGGCTTTGTCATAACTGCTTTTCTTCGGATGACTCCGTAACATTCAGCTAGCTTAGTGGTTTATATTTAGATTTAGTTACTTATAATCAAGCAATGTGAGTTGTGTTCAGGATAGATCTATGATTTTCCAATTATGCTGTGAATTTAATTAACTATATATTAATTTATATTCCATAATAGAGAAGTTTGATTAGCAAGGGTGTATTCCTGAAAATCTAATAAACAAGGATACCGCAAAATAAAAAGGCAATATGGAAGATGGGAAATAATGGCTGGAGCCTGGAGGTGTTGGAATGTCCATCATGTCCACTCGTTTATAACTAACTAATTTGATTTGATTAGATTAGCTAATGACATTTGAAATAAGACGATAGTATAGTATTACAATTCAAAAGTATATTACTATAATGAGTTCATGTTCGTGGCACGTGCCTCTTTTCGGCATATATATACCATATCATCATCCTGTTAAGTTAAACAAACAAGATTTTGATCACAAATTTTGAGACACTCCCAAACTATGAAGCTTTGTAACCTATTAAAGATGCTCACCAAAGCATTTTGAAATTTATTTCACTCAGTACATGAATAGAAAGAAAGGCTTTGTTGTGTTTTGTGCAATTTTTTGCTGTTATTTATATTTTTGTTTTTTATATTTTTACACTCTAACTTTTGTTCCTCTCCCTCCTTTTTTTTATAAAGAAAGCTCTTCTTTTCCATTTTATTTTTTGGCTTTGGAACTAGAAATTCTTTCTTCCAGTACTTTTTTACAAGTGCAGAATTAGACCATGAGTAAGCAACCTTCCATATACGATTTATATGCTATCTATTATCCCGGATACAAGTACCTTTATCTCTGTTTTATTCCCAAGTTATTCTCCCGTTCTCTCTATGGGATTACTTATTGAATTAAAATATGTTATTACTCTCCCATTAAATAACTGTGATAAATTTAATATATGCCTTCGGACACTTTGTCCGAATTTTTTTTAAATATTTTCTAATTGTATTTCCTTATTAGAGTTTTATTCATTCGTTTATACGATTTTATTAAAGTAGATATAGATAATAGTCGGATCACAAAGCCTCGAGGTAGTATCGAATACATGGTCGGCTTGAAAAAATTTTTGGACTTTGCATTTGCGAATGCATCATCCGATGGGATGATACATTGTCCCTGTCCTTTGTGTGGGTTCCGATTTTTCCAAACTAGAAAGGATGCTTACGATCATCTACTGTTAAAACCGTTTCCTGCTAAGTATACCTTTTTGTTACATCACGGGGAGAGACGCATAGGAGAGAGATCTACTGAGACACAAGAAGTTGACCCGGATAGCGTCTACCGAGATCCAATGCACGACATGCTTCATGAGGCATTCAACTTGACAGGTTTCATTCCCAATGAAGAAGACTCAGGCAACATAGATTCTGGGGGGGACGCCGAAGAGTTGCCGTATCTGTACAGTGAACCTAGTCAAGCAGCCTGTAATTTTGATGAGCTGCTTCAAGATGGAGAGCAGAAATTGTATTCGGGATGTGCAAAATTCTCAAAGCTAGCTTTCTTCATGAGGCTATACCATATAAAGTTCCTGTGCAGAGTGTGTGACAAGGCTTTCAGAATGATACTAGAGCTACTGGGTGAGGCCTTTAAGCATGCAAAGATTCCGGCCTCACTGCACAATGCGAAGAGGATCATATGAAAGCTCGGCATTGCGTACAAGAATATAGATGCATGTTCGAATGACTGCATGCTATATCAAGGCAACGACCAAGAACTATCTAGGTGCAGGCGATATGGGACCTCGAGATAGAAGCAAAAGACTAGGAGAAATTCCATTGTTCGGATCAATATAGTCGTTAAGAAGAATCGGAAGCCGCAGGCGGCGAAGGTTCTTCGTTACTTTTCCCTTGTTCCACGACTGCAGCGGATGTTCATGTCCATAAGAAATCGACTAACATGTTGTGGCACAAGAAATGTCCTAACTCAGATGGTTTTTTGAGGCATCCAAGGGACGGAGAGGCATGGAAGGCATTTGATAGAAGATATACTGACTTCAATGGTGATCCGCGCAGCGTTTGCTTAGCCTTAGCTAGCGATGGCTTTAATCCCTTCGGAAATCTCAGCTCAAGGTACTCGATTTGGCCTGTGATCCTCATTCCCTATAACCTACACCCATGGATTTGTATGAAACCCAGCTCTTTCTTGTTGTCTATGATTATTCCCGGTCCCAAGATGCCTGGTAATGACATAGATGTCTACCTACAGCCCTTGATAGATGAGTTGAAGCAGCTGTAGGGTGGTGTTGATACGTACGACGCTAACGAGAAAAAACATTCAAGATGCATGCTGCGTTGATGTGGACAATCAGTGATTTTTCAGGGTTGGGCAACTTATCTGGGTGAAATACGTACAGTGGGAGAGCTTGTCCTACGTGCAACTTGGATGCTGAGCCTAAACGACTCACCTTCAATCAAAAATGGTGTTTTATGGGTCATCGGCGGTTTCTGAGTCAAGGCCACAGATTTCGGCAGGACCGGGTCAGATTTGATGGCAATGTAGAGGTCAGAGGTCCCCCTGTAAAATTTTCGGGTGGAGATATTTTGAGACAGTTGGATAATGTGCATGTCAAGCTTGGCAAGGTGCAAATGGTTGCCGGTAAAAGCGCACGCGGACAATAGGTTGCATTATAAGATGAGTCTCCTTGGAAAAAGATGAGTATATTCTTTGAACTACCATATTGGGAATATAATTTATTGCGTCACAATCTGGACGTGATGCGCATAGAGAAAAATGTGTGCGACAACATAATGAACACGATACTGAACGACAGTGGTAAATCCAAGAACAACCTCAAAGCTCGAAAAGACCTCCAGCTGATGAGAATTAGGCGTGAACTCTGGCCTCGGGAAGATAGAAAGTATCCCACTGCAATATTCTCCATGTCGAATTCATAGAAGGACGTCTTTCTTAGGAATTTAAAGAATGTGGTCTTCCCAGATGGTCATTCGAGCAACATATCTCGCTGTGTTGACCTACAGCAACGAAAACTATTTAGCTTGAAAAGTCACGACAACCACACTCTCATGGAACATCTTCTCCCAATTCACATCAACGAATGTATTGGAAGCCCCAGTGGCAGTCGTCCTGGCTGATTTCTCAACTTTCTTTCGACGACTATGCAGTAAATCTATAGACCCTCAACAACTTTCTCTCCTACAGGAACATGTTGTCCTCACTCTTTGTCAACTGGAGATAATTTCTCTACCATCTTTCTTCATAGTCATGGTACACCTAACCGTGCATTTGGTCAAAGAGTTACGCCTAGGGGGCCCGGTGTATTATAGGTGGATGTATCCAATTGAAAGGAAACTAAAAGACTAATTTTACATTGCAATTATTTTGAAAGCTAACAACCTAACACACATATCTTGCTCGTAAAGGTACCTATGTCGTCTCAAATAGTACGTGCGTAATAGGGCTGCACCGGAAGGATCGATTGCCGATGGCTACTTATCCGATGAGATTCTCACTTTCTGTTCACGATACCTGGATAATGTTGAGAGCAGGATCAATCGACCATTGCGTGTTGATGATCGACCGAGCGAAGATGTGGCTGATACCGTGACAAGCATGTTCCCACTGATTGGCAAAGCGGTAGGGGCTTTGGCATGTATGAATCTTTCACCAACCGAGAGACTTCAAGCACATCGTCATGTATTGGTCAATTACACAGCTGTGGAGAATTTCTTAGAGTAAGTGCAGTTATTTCAGCTCGGATGATGATGTACCCCAAGTCAATATTTGTTAAACCATTTGTCAATAAATCCATGTGGTATGTCCAGGGATTTTAGGGCTAGCAGAAAAAGACAGCTACAAAGTATTAGAAAAAGAAATGAAGCCTACATTGACAAGGTTGTCCACAGAGAATTCGCCGAGTGGTTCAAGCATGAGGTGAATCTTCTGTATGGCTCTTCCATTTATAGTTTCGATGGTATCTTGCCTTCTGTTTCTCAACTGAATAAAACGTATATTTCATTGGTAGATACCACTGGGAAGTACTATGCACCTGAGAGAAATACAGTGGCTCGCATGTGGCCTCAATATTTAGGCAAGGCGCTTTAAGGCGTACAATGTCAATGGATTTAGGTTTAGAACCCTATCAAGAGAGGATGGAATGAGAACCCAGAATAGCGGAATTTGTGTCACTTCTGACACTAGAAGTTATGCAAGCGCTCGTGACAGTAACATGGCTGTTGGTGGCGTCTCGTATTATGGGAGATTGGTAGATATTATTGAGCTGAATTACAGTGGTCAATTTTTTGTGGCCTTGTTTAGATGCATCTGGGCAGACACCACGTCTGGTAGAGGCATAAAGCAAGACATTTTGGGACACACTTGTGTCAACTTTAGTAATTCACCTATTAGATCATGGTTGGATGCATTCTCCGCACACAGGCACATAGGAGATGCTATTAGTAGGGCGCCTACTGAACTAATATCAGTACGTGATCAATCTGGCCCACAGCTCAGGGGTTCTTTTACTTCGTCGACCGGCGACAACTATTTGAGTGGGTTTAGTATCTTGTAACTATAAGACAAAGCCAAATATCTTATTATTTGTATGACTCTCAATGTTGTAGGATCTGTGTCAATTTAGAGCAAAGTACCGGAAAAAATTTGGCTTCAAATTCTTTACAACTATAGATACGAGACATTCGCATAAGATATTGGAGGAAGTGAAGGTAAAAAGTTAGTTTATACATGAATTCTATGATTTGTCCAGATGGGACCACTTATATTATATTTATATGTGATATTTATATGTATGCCATCAATTCTTTTCTTCACTATTGTTGTCTCAGGTATGTCGTTGCCGTCAGGCATCATTCCATCCTCGTAAATAAATAGCATGGCATCTAGATGGAGAGGTAGACTTTGTGAACACAGAAAACTCTCTTTGTGATTCTATAAAGTCAATGGGTGTCTCAATGTGACCAAACTGTGTGTGAAGTTGTGTACTATTTTCTATATGACTAGTGTTTTCTACAATAGTGTTTTGTGCTTGTGAAGTCCTTTCTGAGTCTAGGCTTGTGCGTTGTGAAAATGGTAAATTTTTTTAAAAATACGACAGAACAGGTTGATCAACAGCTGTTTTGTGTTGTGATGCTATGAATGAAATGTTTTATAAAGCCTCGTCTTTTAAAGCAAATTCTTTTTTTCTTGTCTCTTTCTTTCTAGCAATTTTGAGAAAGCCTACCCTACTAAAGATTATTAAGTAAACGAGAAAAAATTTTGGTCAAAGTTGCTGAGTTGCCTTGTTGGAGTTCTGACATACCGTCAGGCTCTCTTACTCCTTCAATTACACGAATCACATTTTTAATTGATTCAAAAATTTCCCCTGCCCCTGAACATAGTAAGATTTTCCTATGTACTGTCTTCTTAGCACTTGAACTGCCCAATTGTTCTGATGATGTCAATGGTCTGAGTTTATGCTGGTGCGTTGTGAAAATGGTGAATCATTTAAAAATTATGACAAATCAGGTTGATCATTTGATGTTGTGTGTTGTGATGCTATGAATTGACTCTTTTAAAAAGCTTCATTGTTTAAAGCAAAATATTTTTTTCTTGTCTCCTTCTTTCTAGCAATTTTGAGAAAGGTTAACTAGTAAAGATTACCAAGTAAACTAAAAAACTTTTGGTCATACTTGCTGATTTGCATTCTTTTGGAGTTCTGGCATACCGGTCAGGCTCTCTTGCTCCTTTAATTACACCAACAAGATCTTGAATTGATTCAAAAAATTCTCTACCAATGAACTGTTCAGATTTCATAGGCACTTTCTCCCTAGCTATTGGATTGCCCCATTGTTCTGATGATCACTTTGTTCTGATTTAGGCCCAATGCGAGAACAATCTTTTGGCTAAACTGGATTTTGTGTCCCGAGAGGAATTCATTTTCATAGAAAGAGGACTTACTAAACTCTGAGAATGTAAGTCAAACAAGCTTTGTAGAATATAGTAGCCTGACCCTATTCTCTATAAAATGTGTAATCTTATTCCAAGCGGTTTGTTATGCTCTAACTTTCAAGACTATCTCAAGAGAAGCTTCAAGAGGACACAGACGACATAGGGGAGATAGTTCAAGACTCACTGGAAGAAGAACTCGTGCCCAGCAAGAGTTCCGATGAGGTGCTTCGACCGGTCAAAAGGCTTCCATGAGAAATTATAACCTCAATAAGACACCGGACGAGAACGAGAGATTTTGATTCATCTCTAGTTTGTATTCTTGTGATGGTGTCTTGTCGAATAATGTTACTCATTATTTATTTCCTTGAAGGCCTGTTATGTCTTGGTTGTTATTTCTACCACTATCTTGAAGATTCCCTTCTCTTTCTTTTTATCAAGGCTGTGCACATGTCGTTTAGATAAAGATACAGATTTTCGTGATACCATATTTTAAAAATATATTTAAAGATTATTATACAAAGATATTTAACTAACATTATAATTTATTTTGTACTTCTTTATTACTTTGTCTATGATTAAAATTTTTTTGGCTTATTTGAGCCAGCTATTCAAAGATAACTATTTAAAAATTTGTAGCAGTTATATTTGTCTTTGGTATTAAAAATTGAAATGGGTTTCAATAAGTACAAGATATAACAGGGATCATTGAGAAATTATTTTAAATATTTAAAATAATTAGACTGTAGTCTGTATACCATCCGGCTATAATGAATTTTACATGTTGAAAATTGTCTTCACAACAAATACAAGATGTAGAATTTCATTTTTTGAATTGACTTCCAATATTCAATTAAATAATTCAAATAAGCAGGTTAAGGGGTCTCATCCCACAATATTTCCAAATAGGCTTGGAAGATTTTAAGAAGTATAATAAAAATTAAGCCAAATTAGTTTAGTATGTACCGGGTTATTTAGTCTTTAAATTAGATATAATTTGGTAGAATATATAACAATGTAGTTTTACTATTTTTTAGAATGAGACTAGTGAACAAATTTGAAAATTCATTTATCCTTTTTTTATAATTATGAAAACCGTGAATTGATAGTAGTATCATTTGAGAATTCATCTATTCCTTTTTTTATAACTATGAAAACCTGTTTGAATTAGTAGTAGTATTATACTATCAGTTTGACCCACATCCAGAAGATCTTATTCTTTCTACATCTCAAGGCCCACATTTACGTCAAACCTTGAAGAGGTTAAACTAAATAAATAAATACCTAATCTTCCTCACAGCATCCTTAGTCGCTCGTACAACCCCACTTCCACGCTAGCTGAATCCTTATTTTCACTACCCACGTCGTCGGATCAGAGCAACGTAGTCGGCATTGTTGCGCCCTTAACTCCCTCACGGTACCGTCAGTCAACTCCTCTTCCACACGGTCATTATGCTCGTTGAAGTAACATGTTCCAACTCTTTCATGCTAATAGTTATGTGCCTCATATTGGGTCAGTTGCTTATGATGTGACCTGTCAAATTAGTTGAATGGATTTACTATATATCAAAGCTATTATGAAGAAATCTCATTACTAGACATCCGCTGGTCACAAGTATCAATTAATTGAGATGCTAACCCTTTCTATTCGCATGCAATCAATCTTTTGTATTTAATTTTTATCAACTTAACACTAACTCCAATTCTATGTGGGTATGAACATTCACATATAAGATATAATTAGTTTGGGGGGGTGGGGAGAATTGCATGTTCATATCTTCAATGTCACTATAAAAAGGGGTTAAATAATATGCCTCTGTTAGTTTGATCTAATTTTTGATTTAATTTTTCACAAGGGGTAATGATGGCTTTTAATTTTAGGCATATTTTCATAAATAAAAAATCGTATATTGATACACCTGCTAGGAATATGACTATTGATAATGGTAATGGTGATTCTAATGGAGTAAATGGTGCTAATGTAAAGAGAGAATATTAACTTTATGAAAATTTATCTTAATTAATTCTGTTATGATTATTAATGATGGCTGTTAACTTTAATTATAGTTTCTTAACTAAAAATATCTGGAATAAATACACCTGTAATAAATAGGAATATTAATAATTGTAATTAATAATCTAATGCACTGGACCTGGCTCATGCAATTAGAGAATTAGGAAAACTAGTAATTTATTTATGCTATGTGTACTAGGTTTCATTTTTCCAAAAGAATGAACTAAGGCTTTATTAGTGTCCTCGTCCATTAACAGCTTTCCTTTTGGACTTTGATTTTTCTAATTTACATGTAGTTGGATCATTTGGAAAAAGAGATGCTGTTAATGTAATTAATATATGTACGTATATATATTAGTACTTACTATCTTTTTACATAGTTATATTGGGAGTAATGCTATTAGCCTAAGACGCGGTGTTTCCTTTAACAGCCTGTAAATGTAGATAATTTTAGCTAATATCCACTGTTTAATTAAGGGAATTTAATACGACATAGAAGGTGAAAGAGAAATAGCAGCTATTTGTTGGTTAATTATTCTATTCTTCCATGAGATATTAATCTATGTTGGCATGCTACATGTGTTTACACTAGAATTTTAAGATGCCTAGGAAAGCTCACTTCAAGAAAGACACCAGAGTGTCGCCACCGCATCAGCAGCCTCCAGCTGCACCTCCTGTGTCTTCACCATCCGATGACGATGACTGGCTCATCCCTCCGTCCCAGTAATGGTGGTGTCTCCATAGCGGCTCTTCTGCAACCCTTTCGTCTGCCCAGGAGCGAACCAAGACCTGAGTCACAAGCCGCTAACGGTTCACAAGTGACGAAACCGTGCAATGAAGACATTGACTCGGAGGCGAACGAGGTAGATTCGTTTGAGGAACACATTGACAGGATATTTGCTGCTTCTGATGCTGAAAAGCGCAAAGGACGAAAGACCACTGAGTTTTGGAATGTTGATCTCATTGGTAACAAATGTTGAACCATAAAACTTTTTAATTGATTAGCTAATGATATACTTATGTATGGCTTACATGTTGGGCACGTTGAACACGTAAATACCATTTTTAAAATTTTTTTAATAGATTTTGAAGGAATAGTCAAGCCAGCTAAAATGAGTGTGAGGGAGGCTATGGAGCGGTCTTTTAATGGTAGCAAGATCATACTGAGGTTCAATGAGGAACTGCAAGCAGTTGGAGATAGAGCTGGCCTGTTGAGTGGCATTCTAGGAGCGTTGGATTCTGATTATAGCAAATTTCCTATCTGTGAAAAGAGTTGGGCAAAGTTGTGGGGTAAAGATATGGTTTATGATGATTGCATAAAGGTAATGACTTTTGGCTTTGTTTAATCATATCAAACCTTAGAACTTGCAATTACTTACAGCTGGACATTGTCGTTTTAAGAGATGTTCCACTTTCAGGATAGCAGTGGTAGAATCAAGAAAAAACTTTTGTAACAAATGGGGAGGTCCTGGAAGGACACAAGGGGGAGGCTGTATGACTCGCATTACAAACCAACAAGGACACTTGAGCAGAATCTTGGAAAGCGCCCGGAGGGAATTCCTAGAGAGCACATGGAGGTGGTTCATTGACTATCGTAATGATCCTGCAACAAAGGTACCCCATTTATTTAGTTATGACTAGGCTAATTCATTCTGTAACCCACAGATTCAATATGATTGAGTGATTTAACCGGTTCAATTCTAATAACTATTGATCCAAAATCTAATCTAATACATGTAATTATTTAAATAATGAAATCCTTTCAAATCTGAACATGCAATTTTGATCATTTTTTGATATGATCTAATATATATAAATAGTTTTTATTCCAATTGATTTGAATTTGAACCCTGTTATTTAATATACATGTGTAATTAAATTTAATATAAACATACTCAGCACATGTCACGGTCCAGAAGGAATGTTTGGCTAAAATCATAATATATACTTGCATGATGATGAGATTGATGTACACCAACTTTCATTAGTACAACCTTGTTGTTTGTCTGTTACCGTATAGAACTTTCAGTACCCCTATTATTATAATTTATGCTATATAATTGTTATTGGGCTATGTCACAGATGCCTGCTAAAGCTTTTCTTATAGGGGTTGTATTTGCATATTAGAAATACAATAACATTGTTAACTTCTTATATGTAAATAGGGACCGCATGCATATAACTATTGTTCTTGGTAAAGCAGTACTTAACTTAAGACTACATACATTTTATTCAATTTCCACACTTTCTTACTTACTTCCCCATTATTTTGAGTCTATTGCAACGTAGGATACATATATGCTACGTAGTTATATTTATTACTTTAGTGAACAACAACTTATTGTTGATTTTAATAGGCGAAGTGCAAGCAAAATGCGCTGAATCGTTAGAAGTAACTTTACACGCACACTGGCGGTTCTAAAAGCTTGGCTAGGACAAGGGAAGAAGAGGTAATATAAATTTGTAGTCAAGTATAAGTGGCATTTAGTGTTGATTTATTTATAGAGTAAAACAACACAGAATTATTGGAAAAATCTAAAGAAGTGAAATTCATGGCATAAATTGTATTGTCACCGTCAGAAAAGCAAGGAAGAAAAGTTGGTAGAGGAGAAGTATGGATCCTAAAGCACAAAAGATCTGATGCAAGCTATATACATGAAGAAGCTCGGAAGATTGGTGTAGGTACACTTAATCATTTATGATGTAACATGTTGGGTTTAGTTATTAAAATGCCTTAAGTATGCTATTAGCCTAGTGTGATTGTGTAATTTTGTTTATGCCTGCAGGAAAAAATATCTGAGATTGAGCAGCTGGATGAATCTACAAGAATATTGTCAGAAAATGATTCCCTTGCCCAAGCTCTCGATAAAGAGCACTCGGGTAGAGTGCGTGGGATGGGACATGGGCCGACACCAAGTCAACTCTTCCGTTTGAGTTCGCAGCCGCCGGTGGATAGAGCTCAAGTAAAAGAGGCTCAAAAGATGCTGTGTGAACTACAAGCGGAGGTGACAACTGAAAAATTGAAGCGGAAAGCAATGCAGGATGAATTAGCAGCAGAGAAAATGAAGAGGCGTGCAATAAAGAGTGTGCTGAGTTATCTGGTCCAACAGCAATGTGGGGAGCTGCCTCTGGATATCGCTGCACGGATGAATTATTTGGACAGACATGGCGGAAAATAGAAATTAGGCTTTATGTGATACTTTGTTTTTCACTATATGTTTAGTTTATGTTAAGTATGCAGCATTAATTATTAGCCAGGTACTTTACCTTTTTGGGTGACTATTGAAATACTTTATTGACATTATTAAAATAGATATGTTAGTTTGCTTCACAGTTAAATATTCATGAGCTTTTTTTTCCATAGTGCAGAATTTTAGAGATAAAAAAGGTATAATATTCTTTAAATAAAAAAGATGAAAAAAATTAATAAAATATAATAAAAAAGATAAAAAATTAAATAACGATAATAATCTTTAGATAAAAAGAAATTAAAAAAATTACACAGGTTTGTCAAATTAATCAAAACAAATTATTAAACAAAATTCCTCAGAATAGCGGCAGTTTTAAACCGCCGCGAATAAAGTCTCTAAAAACTGAATTAGCAAATAGCGGCGGTTGGTGGTTGTCGCAAACCTACGTGGGAAATCACTTTTGGATGATATGGCGGCGGTTATAAACCGCCGGTAAACTGTTCGCCGCAAAATTCATGATTTGCGGTGGTTATGCCAGCGGTTGCTGAAAACCGCCGCAAAGTGTGATTCCCGCGCCTTTATGCGTTGCGGATACTGTTTTGTTGGCAATTCGGCAATTAAACCACCGTTATTCTGCGCGCGTCCTGTAGTGATATGAAAATATCTTAAATTCAATAGGCTAAACACATGAAAAATATAAGCAGAGCAAGATAATTGTGTAAACCATGGCCATCATAACTAACCTTTGGATGTTTACTACCAGCTCGATGTTTTTTAGTAGCCTTCTTAATTTTCCGGTCCATATCCGTCCCGAGTCTCTTGAAACTTTGACGCCCCTAAGTACCACATGAGGAGGGCTCCGTAGAGCATTTAATCTATCAAGACACTCACTTGTGCGTATACTTTCTGAATGTTTTGCCCGATTTTAGCTAAGTGCCACTTTAGCACTCACAAAAGCAGAACGCAATATATCAGCCTCCTCCTTGTCATGCACAAAGTCCTGTGCCACATTATAGAAGTCAACACACAGTCCTCTAAATATATTCATGCTTTCATCAAAGCACCGTGAGTCGTGACTACTTCTAATGTGGGTGTGCTTGCGATAATCATTCTTGCTCCATCGAGATAGTATATAGGACGAGTTCACCTTGTCAACCTTACAATGAGATAAAACCAATAAGGTGTGGTAACAGAGGATACCATGTGACTCAAACCTGAAGCAATTGCACCTAACCTGGTGTGAAATAAGACAAAACACAACTTCATACTTGCTATAAACAGATATTACATTTACTATCTTCTATTCAGTCACTTCATAGAAGTATTAGTTGTCCTTTACTACCCTTGGAGACAGGTTGTAGTCGCACTTTTTGATAAATTCGGCTTGAACATCGCGAAATAGTAGTTAGTGTACTAATATTGGAACTGTTTCTCAATAGAAGAGTTTGATACACATGGGATCAGGCTCCTGTTGTCTGCTGCATCGCATTCCCACTCCTGCTATTCCTTATCTACAAGACAATTGTCATACTGGTGCACAAATTGAATCAAGCTGCTCCTATATGTTAGGTACTTGTTAAAGAAAGCATACATGCTCTCATTTCGTTGTGTACTCCTCATGTCAGCCCAAAATTCGTGCTCTAGAAAAATAGGAACCCATATATTGTGAATATGATAGATATTTGTATTTTGATAGACATATTTACCGTTAAAATACTCACCTATGTTGTGACACTAAACATGCATGAAAGGAAATTTAGCATAAGTTCTTTTCTTTTACAAAATCTAGTCAACACTTAAAACGACTAATAAACAGACCAATCATGTTTTGGATGTGTATTCATACCATAAACTTTCAAATGATTCTCGCGAACGAGACTTCTAAATATCCTACTTATTGTAGCATTAATTTCTTTATAACGGCTCAACCGTCCAAGTTTATGTGGTATCTTCTTTATGATGTACCAGATGCACAATTTATGCCTGGTGTTTGGCATAACATTCTGAATGGCAGTTTCCATGGCCCTGCATTGGTTAGTTAAGATGCCATATGGTGCTTTTCTCATACATTTTACAAATGTTTGCATGAGCCATTCAAAGGATTCAGTCTCTTCATTGCCCAATAGAGCACACCCGAAGAGACATGACCTTCTATAGTGATTGACGCCTACAAATGTTGCAACTGGCATCTCAAACCTATAAAAAATCAACACATGGGACAATCAGTGAGCTTGTAAATTAATGAATCCATAAAAAATAAACCAGAAAAAGAAGTTACTTGTTGAGCTTGTATGTGGTGTCAAATGACACCACGTCACCAAAATACTTGCAAGCAACTCTTGATCAAGCATCCGCCCAAAATACATGCTTGAGACTATTGTCACTATAGACAAAATGTCATAATAAAATTTGGATTCTGCTCTTTCATCCTCGTAAAATAATCCAGCATCTCCTGCGCATCAGTATCATCTCTATGGATTCGGAGTTTACTAGATATATAATTTCTAACATCATTCTCTTCAAATTCCAGATTAGATCGACCACCAGCTTCATCAACAAGTACTTGAAAAGTCTTTGAAGGTCGTATTCCAGCCTGATCGTTACGCTCAATGACATCCTTAACGTGCATGGAGAGTTCCCTGTTTTTCTTAAACATCCATGACAAACTGGGATCACACTGGTGCGTGTGAGCTAATTTTACCTTCAACTGTCTCTATTGTCCAAGCTCTGTGTCAAGTTTCACATAGATGCGAGCTTTATAGTGTACAGATGAGACTGTGTTTGACCTTTGGGTTGCCGGATTCTTCTTTATTCGGTATCCATCTCTATTGCACTGTATGGATTGGTTAATGGATGTCCTTCCATTCTTGTCGAAGTTAGTGTTTCTTATATGAGACTCGAATTCCACTTTATTGGCATAGTTGTAGCAAAATTGGTGTGCTTCTTCGAGGGTTCCAAATAGCATCCACACTTTTAGAATCTCCTCATCAGAAATGCTGGGATGAATTATGACCTAAAAAAACAAAACATAATGACAAGGATTATGACAAAATAATATATACATACATATATATTTATAGTACCATTGCTCAGTATTTGGATATCTTTACAGAAATATATTAAAATATAACCTATAATTAGCATGCAAGTAAAAAAGTCGGCCACAAATATCAAAATAATAAATTATTACATTTTCAAAATTTCCAAAAGATAAAATATTAACTACCTCAGTTGTGCACTCAGTTTCTGTAGCAGAATTGCTTGAACCACTACAAATATTTATATCGTCCATATCAATATGGCTATCAAATGAGTCAATTTTTTTCTTACTATGGCGGCGTGTTCAAGTCTATCACAAATGCCATGTTGACGTCTAAGATTATAAATAAAATTATGGTTATTATAATATTAAAAAAGAAAAAATTGTAATTAATTAAAATATATACAAATTAATAACTAGGTGTCCATATTGGTTAAACATTTTGGATCAGTAAGACAAAAAAAATATATCTTAGATCAGGATCGAAACCAATAGCAATAGTTAAAGGTTTTGTTTTTGTATGGAATTTAATAATTTAACTAATTTATCAATCCATTGACATTAACGAGTATCAGATGGATACTAATAAATATTTATCATAAAAACTAATTAACAATTAACTTAAAAAATTTGCATATCCTAAAATTCAAATTTTAAACAACTCAAATCTATATATCTATCTGCTTATTAATTATGATCTATTTATCAATCTATCTATTTACTTATACTTAATACCATAAAACTATATTTATCTCTATACTATTTTCTTGTGCTTATAGCATTGGAATAAGAAAGGATACAGGTGTGTCTTCACTACACTGAACATATGCACAGTGATGAACCCAGAAAATTTTAAAAGTGGGGGCAAAATATATATTCTAAGATATTTTTTAATATTACCAATTATACTAAAAATATAATGGAGATATAAAAATTAAAAAAAATTAGTAAACACTTTTACTCTTAAAATAATTTAATTTAATTTTGATATACTGTCAGATTAAAGATTTTATGCGTCTATTTAATTATATATTATAATTAAAAAAATTATATTTTATATACATTATGTAAATAATTATCTAAAAAAATATACATATTTTAACATATCAAAATCAACTTCTATGCTTTTAAAAAATTATTCTACTACTCATTATAATTTTCAAATATTAATTACATTCATTCAATTAAAACGTTTATTTGTTGTAATATTTATAACATAAAATATTTTTAATCTAAAATAGTTATTACAAATAAAATTATTTAAGAGATAAAATTAAAAAGTATTTTATAATATTAAAATAAAGAATATTAATTAATAGATAAATACTTTTTTTATTTATTATAACTAATTTTTTAAGACAAAATAAGATATTGATAATTTTATTTATATTTTTTTTGGTGACTATTTTATTTATATTTAGAGAATTAGAATTTAGTTTAATAATTAACTGGTTGATTAATTTTAAAAATTATATTATATCATTGTTCATTCATTTTTTATTAAGTTAATTTATTTATTTATTTTCAATTTTAATATTAAATCAAATTTAACAAAATAAATATTATTACCTGTTAAATTTAATAAAAAAAATTTAACATGAATCTCAAAATAAAATTTTATAAATTTTTGTGAGGAAAAAAATTATTAAAATAAATATATTGATTTATATAATATTATTACTTTTTTTTTTCTCCTTAGTGGGGGCAAGTGCCCCCTCCTCCTTCAAGTTGGGTCCGTCTAATATTCAAATAAGTAATAAAAATTTTAACTAATACTACGATAATATATGTTAGATATATTTTTATTCATAAGATCTAAAAAACTTAACTTAGTTATTAATTTTAATAAGTTTAAAAATGTTAATGTTCAAATAAGTAATGAAAAAATCTAACTAATAATAAAATAATAAATATTAGATGCGTTTTATCGAATCAAAAATCAAAAGATTAATTATATTTTTAATGTTTATATTTAAATTCTAAAATTTATGATTTTAGATGTGTTTCAAAAATATTTTGTATATAACATCATACTATTAGATATATTATAATTAAAAAAATATATTTTTTTATGAACATATCATCTATATCTTCTTACTTAAACTTTTGAATTTTTGTGCATCTTTACTCAAACCAATTAAGTATAAATTACTTTATTTGTAACCACTCTATTATTAAAATCAAATAAAATCAACCTAGTTCTAATTAAATAAAAATAAATTATTATGTTTATTTTTAAATATAATTAAAGATGTTAATTATGATATTTCTTAACATACAAGGATAAAATAAAGAAAAATATAAAATAAATAATTACATAAACAATGGACAAATAATAATAATAATAATAATAATAATAATAATAATAATAATAATAATAATAATAATAATAATAATAATAAGTAGTAGTAAATTTATTGAGAGAAATAGAGCACCTTTGACTTGAACTGAATTGAAGGTCATTCTTAAATTGAATTGAAGCATGTCCTGTACGAAAGAGACAAACGATACAAGATATGATATAAGAAACAAAGAAAAATACTCATAATAGAAAAAATATTAATTTAAAGTAGTAAGTTTATTGAGAATAATATAACACTTTTGGATTAAAATGAACTAATTTGAATTGAAACGAAGGATTAGACTTTTGAATTGAAATAAATTATGTGATTTGAAATTAAAGAACGGAGAACGAGATAGAAGAATAGAAGAAACGTAAAAAAAATAAGTATAAAGTGGATACAACTTAGAAAAATTTTAATTTTTAAATTTTAAATTAATTTTAATTACAAATATATATTTAAAAAATAAAAATATATTTTAATTAAAAAATATAAATAAACTTAAAGGTTGCGAAAGGCTGAATTTTGTTATACAAATTGTATTTTTCATAGTATTATCGTTAATAATAACATATCATGGTTTTTTTTTTTAAGGAAAATTTTAAATAGGGGTTATTCTAGTAGTGAAATAATTAATAGCTAATGCACATAAAATAAATAAATCACACTGTTGTTAGATGATTCTGATGTCAGGCACGTGGACAATTTGGTCCCGAGATTTTGTCCACTCAGACAAACAAGGATGAAGGATCAAACATTTGTTTATGGCTTTATGCCCAGACGCAAGTGCAAAATCAACATCCATTCTTTATATGCAAAGTTGCATTTATTTTATTCAATTAAATAACATGCCAGAAAAAAAAAAAACATTGCATTGTTTATTTATTACTCCAACGTTAAAGTATAGTACGCGCTCCACCTCCACATACCAGTCTCTAGCAGGCAATGTTTGCGGTTTGATTTGGTTTTATTTTTTAAAGAAAAATTATTTGATGTAACTTTATATTAATAGTTCGATTTAATTTTTTTTATTGAGATCATCCGAACCAAATTAAAAAAACATTTTGTTCTTATTATTTTTCATGTATTAAAATTTTGTCTTATGTTATTTTTAATAAAAATATATGTAATAAAATAATAAATTTAATTTCACAAAGTAATAAATAAAGTCATAAATATAATAACTGACAAAAATATTGATACAAGAAGTTTAACACTAAAAAAAATTATAATACAACAATCAAAAAACATGAAAAGTTTAACACAACAAAAAAGTTGTTTTCATTAATTTTTTCTGCAAAGCAGCCACACTTTAATATTCTCTAATAAGATAGCAAACCATTGTTGAGCAAACAAAGAACCTGAAATCCAAAATTAAATTAAAACACAAATAACTAATACCAAATGAGGTTGTATGTAAACCCTGTTAAATTAATAGATAATTAGTTAATAAATTAATTTTTAATAAAGAAGATTAGAAATGTGAATATTATATCAAATTAGGATAGAACACATCGAAACGAGAATTTTGACACTAATTTCAAAGAAAACAGTCTAAGATTGGACCGAACGGGCCGAACCAGTTAAACTGGACCCAAACCGGGCCCGTGAGCCCAACCGGTCCAGCATTAAAAGCAGCCCGAAGCCTTTCTTTTCCCCACTTCAGTAGAAAAGAATATGGGTTAAGTACTGAAATCGTCCCTAAGGTCTGGGGTGAAAATTAAAATCGTCCCGACTTTTTTTTGTTATTAAAGTCATCCTCAACGTTACAAAACATTATAAAATCTTCCTTTTCCACTTCAATATTATTTTTTTTACCATATTACCCTTTATTATTAATAAAAATAATTAAAAATAATATTAAAAAAATTAAAACAACCCCCACCCCCCCCCCTCAACCACTCAACCACTTACCCCTTACCCCTCCCCCCACCCGTAACTCCCCTCACCCCCTTACCCCACTCCCTCACTCACCCTCCCATAACCCCTTCAGCCCACTCCCTCACCCCCACCCCTCATCCCTCACCCCTCACCCCTCACCCCACTCCTTCACACCCCACCCCTCATCCCTCACCCCACTCCCGTAACTCCCTCACCCCCTTACCCACTCCCTCACCTCCTCACCCTCTTACCCTCCCATAACCCCCTCACCCCACTCCCGTCAGTTACTATTCGGTGTGGTGAATGGACAGAGAATCACCGTCCTTGAGTGGTAGCACTGTCGTCGCTGGAACCACTGCTCCAACAGAATCATCATTAGCGCCGCCACAAGATGCTTGGATTCACACATACAATTCATTTCTCCCTCTCTGGCCCTCTCTCCCACTCTTCTCTGGTTAGCTCTCAGCTCCTTTTCAATTCGTTAGGGTTTGCTTTCGCCCTTAACAATCTCAACTTTTCTTCTTCAATTCGTAATCGCGCTGAGTTTTGCTACAGTCTACGATTCTGATTACGATATCGAGAGTTAACCAGGTTGATGCTGCAAGATTGGATGTGGAAATGCTCCCGTAACCCCCCATCCCTTTCCTGATGCCTCTCTCTTCAAAACTGAAAACTGAAATTGTAATTGATGATTATTGAAATTATTGTTTATTGAAATTGCTGTGATTATTGAAATTGTTATGCTTCTTCTGTCTTTGATTTTTTGTTGATTTATTTTGTTTTGTGAATGTTGCTGTTAATTTGTTTTGTTATGAGTAATGAATAGCTATGGTGGCAGTGGTGATGGTGGAGAGAAAAAGGAGAGGGAGGAGGTGGAAGGAGATTGGAAAAGAGTGAGAAGAGGAAGGGGATTGGAGAAGAGTGAGAAGAGGAAGGGGAAGAGGGGTGAGGGAGTTACGGGAGTCGGGAGTGGGGTGAGGGGTGAGGGATGAGGGGTGGGGTGAGGGAGTGGGCTGAGGGGGTGAGGGGGAGTTGGGTGAGGGAGTTACGGGAGGGGTGGGTGTTGAGGGGTGGGGAGTTTGTTTTAATTCTTTAATATTATTTTTAATTATTTTTATTAATAATGAAAGGTAATATGGTAAAAAAATAAAATTAAAGTGAAAAAGGACGATTTTATACCGTTTTGTAACGTTGAGGATGATTTTAATAACAAAAAAAGGTTGAAGACGATTTTGATTTTCAGCTCAGACCTTAGGGACGATTTCAATACTTAACCCAAAGAATATTGAAAGCGAACAGGGGAGGAAAGGAAGGAAAAATGCTTCCAACCCTAACGGTGAATTCCAAACCCCGTAACTCTTCCGTCTGAGCTCTGATTACCTCACCGTTTGCGGCCACGCGTTTATCGCGTTGAGCTCTACGTTTCTACCTGAGTAATTTTATAGGTAACTTGATATTTCACCCTCAGCCTCCTCTTCCTCCAATTTTTGAATTTTGAGCAGGAATGTTGAATTTCTTTGATTTCTGACGTTTTCGGATCCAATTAGCTTGTGGAGAACGTTTATTTTTGCTTATGTGAAGCTTGGGTAAGGTGAGGATATGATAATTCTATTTTAATTTCATTAAATTTGAGCTTTGATTATTAAATTAGATATATATGTGTTATAAATGTGTATTAAGTTGAAAAATAAATAATTGGAGCTTGAAATTGTGAATATTGGAACTTGGAGGAAACTGAGCTTAGAGTTTGTTGAATTTTGAGGGGCTGCCTTGATTTTGAATATATTGCTTTGGTCATTACGTGAAAATCGGCCAAGGTATGGTTTAAGTTTCTTGCATTTAATATATAATGTTCTGTGAAAACTTAGGCTAGATGACCATAGGATAAGTTGGATTGCATGTGTATATTTAATACTTAGTATCCTGTTGATGAACATGGTTGGTTTGGTGCTTGTTGATTAACTGGTGATTTTGGTGAATTATTAATTTGAGGTATAACTATTGTGGAGGTTGTTGTGATAATGAGGTATTTTGTGTTAAAAGCCTAGGATTTGTGAACTATGATTCTTAGTTAAATTTTGGTTGTTGGATTTGAATATTGTATGAGTATAATTGTTAATCTGAGGTAGATTTATTGTGGTGATTGTTATGATGATGATGAAGGGTATATTGAATTGAAAAGAATGCATGTTTGGACCCAAAAAGGGTGGCAAAGTCCGAGTTTTATAGGAGATGCTGCCGAAATTTTATAAAAATTAGAGATTTTATTTATATGATTATTTAAAAGATTTAGATTCAAAGGTTATATGGTTTGATTTTGAGTTATTAAGAAAATGAGTATGTTTTAAGTTTGATTCATTTAAAAAAGAATGAATTATGTTTTGAATTGGAACTATTGATGGACAGAGTGGGAGGTGTGATAATGAAGGATAAGGATTGAATATGATTGATATATGATGATGAATGAGATGCAATTGAGAATGATGTGGATGTTGATGAATTATAATTGAATTATTTATATGGCTTATGAATTTGAATGATTTGAGATACGAGATTCCCTGGGTAAAGTACCGTGACTTGCCACCACGTGTACCAGGTTGATAACTCGATACTCTGTTGACCCTACGATGTAAGGGTGACCGGGCACTATAAATTCCCAGGAATGTAACCACCATTGAGCAATATTGATTATTTGAGAAAAAGCTATGCATAGACTCTTGGGGATGTATGTCGAGGGACAGTCTAAGATTTTTGGACTTGTCAGGTTGGCTGGATAACCGACAGATGAGCCTCATCAGCCATAGGACAGGCATGCATCATATGCATATTACTTGAATTACTTGCTTGTACTTTAACTGGGTGTGCCTAAATGTACTTGCCATGTTAAGTGTATATCTGCTACCTGCAGTATTTGTAACCTTCTTGTGTTTGTCTTTATATGTTTATTTGTCTGTGAAATGCATAATGGAGTTGGAGGTATGGAGGAATGGTAGTATGGAATTTAGATTTAAGGTTAAGTTAAGTTAGGTTTAGATATTCTTAGAAAACCACCTTTTATGGCTTCTGTTTAATAATTTAAGCTCTATAACCTGAGTGTCGGCGTTCTAGGATTGCCTCTGGCATTCCCAGGACCTTATATATTATGTGTGTGGCACCTTTACTATACTGAGAACCTTCGGTTCCCATTCCATACGATGTTATTGTTTTTCAGATGCAGGTCGAGAGGCATCTCACTAGGCGTCTGGATACCTGAGGCAAAGTGGTTACTGGGTTTTTTTGTTGTACTGTGATATATATATATATGTACTTAGCTTTCTCTCCACATAACTTATTATTTTTTATCCTCTTAGAGGTTTATGGAGAGGCAGGATTATGTTTATGTAAATTTGGGTTTTGGATATGTATGTATATATGTGTAAATATTCTCCAGCAAGTCTTGACTTCGCGGGTTGAGCTAGGAGCTTGTTAGTTTGTATCTTTGGCACTCTATGCCTACTTTTATTATCTTATGTTTAATAGCTATAGTCTTCTTAGCACGCAAGTTAACTCGTTTCTTGAGCGTTGCGCTTTTATTTTGTGATTTTTATTTTCCTCTATTCTTCAAGGCTCCTATCATATTATAATCCTTCTGCTATTATATGTACACATTTTCTTTTAGAGGTCGTAATACCACACCACCTCTGTTTTACGACTTAAGCGTAAAGCTCAGTGTGGTATGGTGTTACATTGTATATTCATAAAAAAATGAATGTTAAACAGTAGTATGAATGCTTAACTAAACTAAACATGTGCCTCTAAATGTTAGATATTCTCATTTCTCAATCCTCAAATTAGGGGAATAGGACACATGCCTCAATTTTTGCATTATTTTTAAAATTAGAATCATAACAAGTTCCCACAAATAAACACAATTTACAAACATAATTTAAAAAATAAAAGTTCTAAGACTTGAAAAATTTAAAAATCATAATAAACAAAGAATTAGGACAAAGAATGAACAAATCATACTTAAGACTCCATTGGAAGATGCAACGACAGGGGCGATGTATGAGCATCTTTAGTAGCTTTTCTAGTTCATTATCCTAATAAAACTAATGAACTTGCTCTAAGTTCCATATGTTTTGGTCAATGTACTTTGAGTGCTTTGTGCTACGTATATTTATAGAAAAATGATTGAAAAAGAAATAACAAGAGCAAAGAAGAAAGACAAGAAGAAGATGGTCATCCCAGGGATGCCACAAGCTTGGGCGTGCCACGCCTAGCCACTGGCGTGCCACGCCAAACATAAGCAACCTCCAAGGAGCCAAGCATGGCGTGTCACGCCTTCGACCATGCACTTCTAGAGAGCCATCCTCAAGCATGGCGTGCGCCCTGCCAATGGCGTGTCACACCTTCGTGCCTCACCTCCAGGGACGCCTCAAGTTTGGGCGTGCCATGCCCTCTCTTGGTGTGCCATGCCTTCAACCCCATCCTTGAATGGGCGTGCCATGCCATTATCTCAAGTGGCACGTTGGGCACAAAACAGGAGGCCCTCCATGATGCTAATACAAGGGTGTGGCACGCCACCATCACCAAGTTTGACCAACTCTCCAAGTGGCACGCAACCGTCACCAAGTGTCACGCCTATGCCTCACTTTCTTGGGCCAAGCTCCATTGACCACTAAAGTACCTTGGCATGTCACTCCACATTCACAAAGTGTCACACCAACTCCCCAAGCCCAAAGATCAATTGCATGGTCCATGATTTCAAATAAGCAAGTGCCAAGCTTTGAATTTCAAGTTCAAAGAGAATATCACTTTTTGTTGAGATTAATTAGAAAATATTTTATTTGATTCTGTATTTAAATTCGAAAAGTAGGTTTAGAATAGAATATAAATAAGTCCAAAGAGTTTTTCTGGGGATACTTTAGTTTTCTCTGATTTTAAATTCTTGTTTTTGCTTCTACACTATGAGTCATTAATCTCCTCTATTAAGGTTAGGAGCTCTATTGATTATGATGGACTAATGTTATTGTTTTTCTACTTTTGATTAATGCATAGATATTTTTCTTAAGAAGCAAGTTTCGTTCTTCATCTTAAGGGTTGGAATGTATTGAAAAATAATTATAATCTGATTTAAATTCTATTATTACTTTCAAAAAGTTGATTACTGGAATTAAGCTTGAAACTTCTTCTCATAATTCCTTAAGTTTTTAAAACTAGTTTTGATAAGTGACATAAAATCAACTAGGATTAATCCTTAAGAATTGTGTGGCTATAAATCAGAAATTGTGCTTGACCTCTTATCATAACAAATTGATCAAGGAATTGACAGTTTATTAGATTAAGAGAAATTGAATCACCAAAGAATTGGGGTTTGATTAACTATGGTTTGTCATAGATACATCTCTGCATGATCAATGTGGATAGCAAGAAGCATTTTTTCTAAAGGTTTAATATCTCCAAAGCCTTAACGTTTTTATTCATATTACTTTTCCTAATCGTTCATAACTGCTTTCTTTTAAATTCTCTATTTTTGACATTTAATACCTCTCAGACAAGTTTTCAATCAGTATAATTAGAATAGTCAATTAATCATTGCTTGCTCAGTTCATTAATCCTCGTGGGAACGATATCCACTCACCGTAGTATTAGTTGATACGATTCGGTGCACTTGTCGAGTTGGTTTTACAACCATCAGGAGGTGCAGAGGCTGAGAAGGATTGAGTATCACGGCCAGCACAGTGCCAAGAACGACGCAGAGAGTGAAGATGACGGAGCACAACATAGCGGCCGAGAACGACGACGCTGAGAATGACGGCGCTGCTAGACGGCATGAGACTTCGATAAACAGTGGAAAAAAATGGCAGTTGCTGGATGGTGATGGCAGAGAGGAGTAGAGGACTATGATTCTGTGATTGAGAGAGGAGAGTGGAGACTGATACTGAGTGAGTGAGAAAGTAGTTTGTGTGCATGAAGCCTAAGTGAGAGAGGAGTTTGCGCCATGTGAATGAGAGAGGAGTGAAGGCACTTTTTTAGAGGGAGTGGGTGAGTATGAGTGGATTAGGGTTTAGGTAGGTCAAGTGGGGATCTTTTTCTAAAATTAACTTACGTAGTTAAATTTATCGGTTCGGTTTGGTTTGGTTCAAGTTTTTTTGTTAAAACCAAACCGAACCGAACCGAACAAAAAAAATAATTTTTTTTTTAGTTTTTGGTTCGGTTATCAATTTTTTTATTTCGGTTGATTAGTTTTGTTTGGATTATATCAGTTTTGAACATCCTTAGTCTCTAGTGCTAAGCTCAAAACCACGGGAATGGATCCACTACGGTGTGGGAAAAAATGGACAAGGGCAAAGGTTCGTTATTAATTAAGTCTTAATCATATATATTTATTAAATGAATAAATTATTATTTGTATCCATAAAAGATACGAACGCTGATAAATATATGAGTCTGTATAAGATACCAAATATAGATGTACAAAAAATAATTGTATTGCAGAGGAGGTTCTTTTTGAAAAAGAAAGATGGACGACCTAGTTTGGCTCTTGAATGGTGAAAGATGATACATGCATCGAAGAATCTAAGAGACTTGGGAGTGGGAGATGCGGTAGTTTGTAATACTGCTTTACTGTTTAAATGATGGTGAAAATTCTTTAAGGAGAACTGTCTATTGTGGAAGAAGGTTGTGTGCTCATACAATAACTTGAACCCTAATCCGTTGTTGTCAACTCAATATTACCAATAAAAAGGAAGTCCATGAAGAGATATATGCCATCAATTGCAAATAAAGAAGCAACATGTGAGAGAGAAGATAATTGATGGACTAGCTATTGAAGTTGGGGATGATAGATCAATCAGATTCTGGGAGAATAGATGGTTACAAGTTAGGAATCTAAAGAACTCCTTTCCAAGGTTCGTCTTAATTTCAAACAAAAAAATCTGTAATTGGGGATTGTGAATTATAGGATGGCTTAAAGTGAGTTTGAAACTTTAGACAGAGGAGAAAATTTTACCAATGGGAGACAGAAATCTTGAACCAGCTGCTTAATGTCTTGCATTCTATTAGATTAATAGCAGATATACAGTAGAATAAAGTGGTGTGAAAATTTGACAAAGAAGACATTTATTTTATTAACTCATTTGTGTAAGTATTATAAAAAGAGACTTTATTAGATGATATAAGTAGCTACATATTCACAAAAAAATTGGAAAGGATTAGTTTTTTCAATTGAATTGTTTACCTGGTTTGTTCTATAGTAGGGTGAGTCAATATTAAAGACCGATTGAGTAGATTGGCATCATTGAATTTTGTAATAATGTGTGTTCTGTATAGAAAGGATATTGAAACTATATAATACTTGTTTGTTATTTATATGTTTTCTTGACAAGTGTGGTATGCATAAATTTTTTATGTTAGGCGTGATTGGATCATCCCAAATACTATTAAAGAATATTTTGAGAATTGAAATATCATACCATTTGAAAAAATACATGAGTAAGAAGCGGTTAATTAAATTCTTTTCTGTTATAAGAAATATTTGGTTACTCAAAAATGGTGTGATATTTAAGAACAAGAGAACAAATGTGGTGGACTATATTTCTATATTGTTTTATTACTCTAAAAAAATAATGTGGTAGTTAATTCAATGTTGTTGATAATTATATGGAAGATGACATAAAAATTATTGTAGCATGTAGATTTTATGTTATTGTCTTTATTTATCTTTTGTTAGTTGTACGCTTCACCTAGTGTATTAAATTTTTTCTTAAAAAAAACGTTACAAATTATTTTATATATTTTAAAATCTAAAAATTAAAATATCCGATATTAACAAATTTTAAAACTAATTTAAAGTGTCCAATATATAAAAATTTTAGTATTTTTAAATAACGACAAATATTATAAAGTTAAAAACACTACTAATAGTAATAAAATCCAAATACAAAAAACAAAAAAGAAAAAAGGTTTTGAAAAACTCAGAAAGGATTTGAATTATGGAGGAAAGCGACAAAAGAAGACTAGTACTGACTAGTTGGATTTCCAAGAGTTCCTCTTCCCCTCATGTTTTGTTTACAGTTTACACAATGCAAAAACAACATTAATTATTGGGAATCAATTTTCCCAAAATGACCCTCTTTTTGTTTTTGTACTCTTCTGAGTAACTCATAAATAAGCCACTACCTTGTGCCACAGTTTCATAACAGCTTTAATTCAAACTTTCAAATACTCCATTCTTTCTCTCTTCTTCTGGGTAGGCATTTTTTTGTTATTATTTTTTATTTTTTTATATTTGCATTTGATGAGAAAGTTCTCTTAATATCATTCTTTGGTTGCTTTCAGATCCTTCCAACAACAGTGTTAGCTGATTTAACTCCTTCAATATATAGCCATTGGTGAGTGCTTCTTCAACCTGAATTTTCTTTAATTTTCTTCAATATATGTTTGTATTTCCTCAATGATATTTTTCGCAGATTTTTTTTCTACTCATTTTTTCTTAGGAAGAAAATGAAATGAATAGTTCATGTTATTCCCCCCAAGTTTCTAACTTTCTAGTACTTTTCTTCAGTTCTGAGTTTGTTTTTGTTTTTAAATTTTTTATTTTAAATTTTCTTGCCCATCAAACACATAAATACACACACATTCATAGGATCATTATGATTACTACTATGTGATGAAGATCTTATTCTTTTGAGTGCCTTTTTGTTCATAGCATTTTCTGTTCTTTTTTACTGGTCAGATCATTTCAATATTTCATTTATTCATCTTTTATAGAAAGTTTTTACCACCTATAATAAATGTTGCTTTTAAAACCGTTTATTATTGCTTTCAAGTATTTATGATTTATGACTGAAACTGATGAAATAAGTAACAATGATTTTACATCCATGACAATTATTATAAATTGATTAAAATTATGAAATCTTCAAATATTCATTTATGTTAGAAATTTCCGTTTTTGGCTGTGCAATTTGTTCAAATGGTAAGGATGTTTTTCCCCCTTTATATTAAAAATGTGATATTTTTATATTTCATTTCAAAGCATTTGGCATTATTACTGTTCTGTAAGTATTTATTGAATTAAATTGATATAAAGTGATTGATATATAGAATAAAATAATTTTATCACTCTCATTGATGCTTGTATATGTCTGGCATAATTAAATATTTATATAAAAATATATTGATAGTGCACAAATTAAATGGTATTCTTTTGAAAAAACTTTTTGAGTTCTTGACATGCATGCGTTGCAGAATCTTTCTGTTCCACTTCTTTGTCTTACGTTATGTTTGGTTTCATGAATTTGTTTTCTTGTTGGATTTTTTCTACCAAACATGGCACTAGAGAATATTGTTTACCATGTTTATGTTTGGAGGGACTTGAGAAAGAAAACAAATGTAAATGTCCAAATTAAATTATTATTAAGAGCATTGGAAAACTTGTTCTTGTTAGATAGCTAAACTTTCAACCGTTTTTATTTTATCATGTTACTTCTTTTTATGTTCATATTTAACTAACTATTTCTTATTTCCATGAATTTTTGAAAAAGCTGTTTTCTACCCACACATATTATTTGTTTCTCCTTTATTATGCTAGATTCTCAAGATTTTTTTTAACAAAAAGTTACTTTACGTCTTTTATAACTTCTGTGTAACTAAGGGTAAAAGACTAAAATTATAGTGATAAAAAAAGTTATATTTATACAAACTTTTTAGTTTAATTATAAGCTTTGTTGGGATATTTTTATACATTTTATCTAATTGAAAAATTTGAAAATTAAACTAACCTTTTTCAATCGTGTATTTTGTCTTTTTTTTTTGTTTTTATTGGTTGAAAAAAAATAATATTTGAATATGAAGTACAGGATATCTAAATCAATATCAAAGAATTAGGAACAATTTTTTTAAAGTAGTTTCTATTTAGTTTTTTTTTTTTTTGTTAGACGTTTTTAGCCCCGCTGTCTATAAAAAAAATTATTTGTATTATTTGCACATTGCATGATCCTTTTACATCTAATGTGAAGGAATAATTTGCAACTTCAATTTTTCAACTTTAGGGTAAAACTATTTGAATCGATCTCTCTCTCGGAGTGGTACCCCTCCATTTGATTTATGATGTGGGGTCTTTGATGCCTTTGGTTTCCTATATGGGAGAGACAATTTCAGAAGAAAATGGATTTTCTACCAACTCATGATCTTTTTCACTTCATCCGAGTGTAACTTTAATCATATCAATTTATCAAAAAAAAAAAAAAATCAATATAGAAAGATATTTACTTAATCAATGTGAGATTCATCCAAACATTACATCCTTTAATCTCTACTATAAAAAAATATTATTCATGCTTGTAAAACATTTAATAAATGTTATAAGATACTAATAAATTACCATTAAATTTTCTTTAAACATTAGAAATATACAAGCATTTCTCATGAAAGTCACACCCCACAATTTCAAGGTGACACAAAATCTTGACACTTGATCCCTCACAATAATTGAGTTACCAACTCCAATCCCATTTGCAGTCCACAACACTTATATTAATTTTATTTCATGTTTTTATCTTATGATGTTGGCCACTAGAACTAACACCTTGATATGCTTCTACTAGGTGCTTCAAATCAATGTTAATAATAGGACACGTGAACCAAAGACTACTTTAGAATACCAAGCAGAAGCCAAGGTAAAAATAAAAAAAAAAAAAAAGAAAAAAAAAAAAGCAACAAAATGTGACTACTATTGAAGTTTGTTCCCCAGTGTGCACTCCATTATATACAACCACTTTGGGGTATGGTGGGGTCTACTTGCATTTAATGGGAAAGTGAGGGAGTTTAACTTCTTTTTTTTGTTATCGGTATCATGTTTGCTCATTTGCAATGGGGTCAGATAAATTCATTTTACCCTGGTTTAATTTTCATATTTTCAACTGAAAAATATTTTACACAATAATTAAATCGCAACTGTTCTTTTAAATAATTATTCACATAGTGAATATAAAAAATAATTATTTTTACTAACTTAGTATTACATAATTTTATACTAAGAATATATTAAAATTATATATATATATATATATATATATATATATATATATATATTATTGAACTTAAATTTATTGATTTCTGTATTTATCAAATTTTATTATTACTTTTTTCGCTTTTAAAATTTGGTAGATCATAATTTAGTTTATTATTAACAAATTAAGAATGTATTAGGACAGTATTTAGAAACTATCTTTGTGATGCAAATTCAAACATAATGAGATAGTTAAGACTAAATATTTTTTTTGATAATTTTGATAATTAGAGATGGGAAAGAAATTCTTTTTCATTGTCTAGTTTTTCCTATTTCTACATTTTGAAAGCATAAAAAAATGTTATATTTCTCCAAATCTGTCTTTACCACTAAATAGATTAATTTACTCAATCCCTCCATATTTTTATCATAAAAACAATTTTCAAACAATACCACTTTTTTAAAATGATAGAGATACTGAGATCAAAGAGTAGTAGGCTTCATACATGTAACAAAAAATTCAACTTTTACCGCTCTTTTTACAAAGCTTTTATAAACAAAGCAAAAAGTACTGAATAAAGTAGGCTCTGAGAACTCTGCATGCTTTTGCTCTTTGGGGTGATATTAAAGGCACACTTTCATTGCATGTCAATGTTTTGAAACACAGGACCATTGTGATTGTGGGGGCTACTTTCTTCACATTCATTTTTTTTAGAGTGGATCATATGCCCCTTTCTATAGTTTCTGCTGATATTAATTTAATTTTTGATATCTTCTTGTTTAAATAATTAAATCAAAATTGATATATTTTAGTTTGGTTGTCATAGTTGTAGTGAGTTGGCTTCTTTATGACAATGTAGGTTGAATTCAATTCAAGGGGCCATAAATTGTTTCATCGCAATTGATGTTTATCCTTTATCTATTCTCTTACCTAATTTTGGTTTGGGAATAATAAAGCCTAACCTCCATTAACCATGAAAATTTGTCCTTTTTGTATGTTAAAGATGTTTATTTAGTTAAATCTTGAAGAATGTTTTTCTCATAGTCATAGTCCTTTCTATCGTGTCAAAAAAAAAAAAAAAGAGGGGCCACTACGAAAACAGCAACAACAGAGCCTTATCCCACTAAGTGGAGTCGACTATATGAATCAAATGACACCAGTCCTATCATGTGAAACTGTTTACGCCTAGAAAAAATTCATATTAATTTCAATGCATAAATCTACTCTTTCTATTTGATTATAAATAAATGGGGACATTGTGCCTGTTGTGCTATTTATTATATCTATAGGGGCTGGTTCTGCCTATGAACCTTATATGTGTATTGCATCTTCATATTTATTACGTCACTCATTTGAAACTGCACTGTTGTTACTCTTAGCAGGTGTGACACTGTTAGCTAAAAGATCCTTCAAAGTGCTGCTGTGGGACTTGCCATAATCAAGGATATAAAATGCCAAGATCAAGGTATGATATATCCTCTTATTCCTATTACTGTTGAATTTTACATGTTATTTATGTAATTTGGTTTTTTTCTTCTTCAACAACTGATCAAGGAATGTTGTTGAATTCAGCCTATCCAATATTACAGACCAGTCCACACTATTGCTCTAACATACCATATTCTTTGATGGGTGAAGTCATGATGACATCATACATCTTCATATCTGTTAATGATGAAAAATGCTTTTGAGGCAGCAACATATATCTGATTTTAGTTCAACTTAGATACTCAGTGCTTATTGTAACCTCCTTGATCAAACTGTTGAAATTTCAACAGATGAATTCTTCACAAGTTATTTTTATTCGTCTAATCTCTAAGCCATTAATCCTGTATTCATGTTATGAAATATTTTTTGAAATTTAATCTTATAAAAGTAACATAATTTAAATGTGAAAACTGTGAAGTTACTGACAATAATGTAAGTGTGTTCTTTTATGCAGGGGATCAGATTTGCCTCAAAGGCATTCACCTCGAGGTCCACATCAACTTCGGACATCGAGTTCCGACTCGGATCCATTGCATCATCGGCCAATCGCAGACCGCAGTCCAAAGCTAGGAGACCGGCGTTCGCCAAGAGGTGCTCAGTCTGAGGCACTGAATCAGAAGAAGCTAGGAACACGCATTGCAGATTTGGAATCGCAGCTAGGTCAAGCACAAGAAGAGTTGAAGATGTTGAAGGACCAGCTTGCTTTGGCAGAAGCTGCGAAAAGAGAAGCTCAAGATGAACTAGTCAAGAAAGCCGAGAAATTAGAAGTGCCGGCCGTGGCAGAGAAGTTCCAAGAAAAATGCACATCAAAGAATCCTCTTCAAGAATCTAACAACAAAACTGAAGCAACTATGCTTCAGGATGGTGTTGTACCAGATGAAAATCAAGAAGAGACTGATGTTTTCGAAGTCCTCATCGAAAAGGTAGCAATTGAAGTTGCCAAACCTGATCAAGTGCAAGTAGAAAAGGAAACTAAATCACTTGAACAGGACTTAACTGCACCCGAAATTTCGGAGCTGAACAAGCCTTCAGTGGATGAACTGATGAAACTAAAAGATGATGAGATAGCATTGCTAAAGTCCAGTTTGGAGGAGAAAGTGAAGCAATTGGAGACCGTGAATAGTGAGAATGAGAATTTAAAAAACCAATTGAACGAAACGGATTCAAAAGTTTCGGCTGCTGCAACAAAGGAAGAAGAAATGAAGCTTCAGCTGAACAAATTGGGAGAAGAATTGGAGGCTGGAAAGTCCAATGCAGACAAGCTGAATGAGAAGTTGACAACTACAGAAGCCGAGAAGGAGGTGTTGGAATCAGAGATGAAGAAGCTGAGGGTGCAAACAGAACAGTGGAGAAAAGCTGCGGATGCGGCAGCTGCAGTGCTTGCAGGCGGCATGGATATAAATGGCAGGATCCCTGAGAGGTGTGGCTCCATGGACAAGCACTTTGGTGGCAATTTTGAGACACCAGCCGGAAGGTACAATGGATATGTTGGTTCTCCAGGTATGGCTGATGAATTGGATGATGGTTTTGGAAGTGTAAAGAGGAAGGGTTCTGGGATCAGAATGTTTGGAGATTTATGGAAGAAAAAGGGCCAAAAGTGAAGTTGTGTTACTCTAAAGGCAGAAGCTGCAAAAACAGTTGCTTACTGTTTTGTGCATATATTTCTGGTATCTTGTTTATTTGTGGAATTATTAAGGGATGAGACTATTGCATAAGGGTATGCAAGCAGTTATTTAGTTATGTGAACTTCCGAGATGGGTTAGATATTTTCCTTGTTTTGTAAGCAGATTCTCTAATCTGCACTACTGCTAGTAGGTAGTATCTTGTATAACATTCAACCGTTTTCAGTTCTCACTTCAGTGTGATTCTTCTGAAGTCTCAACCTTCCAGTGTAATGTTTGGCACTAATCAAGTTTGTATTGAGGTGTAGGGAATAAGCATATCAGATAATCTACCCTAAGAATTATTGGCATAAAATTATGTTAAGATTGATAAATCAATTACGATATAAAACTATGAGTTTGGATATCATTAAAATGGATGATGCCCCAACTTAACAATTTATATTTTGATTGGAAAAACTACAGGAGAAAACCAATACAGCCCACTATATGTCAACTAATTCCTATTAAAGTTTTCATTTAACTCTAAAACCTACATTCATAGATCATTTCCATCCAGATAATAAACATTCATAAAATGAAATTCATAATAAGCTTCTATAGGCCATTTTCATACTAAAAAACGTCATGCTCATATTTTTTTTTCCTCCCCCTTTTTTTTCCTGCTACATTGATTTTACCAAGCAATAACATTTTGGCAAAAGCTTTAAAAGCTAAAACCATGTATTTCTATTCCACAACAAAAATGCATGTTGCATTTGCATATTGCACACCCATTCCCATCACATATTCAATTTACAATATTATGGGAGCAATCTTAAAATGAAATAGAGCAGGAATATTAATAACTACTGATCCGAATCATCACCATCACTTCCATAGCTTTGACACAAGGATTGTAGTCCCCCAGTAGAATTTGCATTGCTATCCACAGTTTTCTTTTGCTCTGGTTCTGCGACACCTTTTGGATCTGAAGCCACTGGTTTCTTAATAACAGAAATCCTCACCAAAGGATTAGGCTTTGCACTGCCACCATGGGAATTTCCTGCAAATAACCAACAGATTGCAAAATTGTGTAAGATTTCCCTGTTGATAGTGTTATCAAACGTGTCTCGGAAAAGTATATCACACATATATAGAGCATGCTTTGATAATGATACATATTCAATAGTTGGGACATACCTTGTTTGCCAGATTCATCCAAACTGACCTTTGTTAGCGCGTCGGTTGCTTTGCCGGGAGGTTCTTTGGAAGGCTTTTGTCTCTGTAGACAGGCACATCAAACATTAGCTATATTAATCCCATAATTACATCTCATTTTTCTTTCTTTCTTTTTTTTTTTTTTTTTTTGATAAAAGAAAATTTTATCAAGATGAAGAAAATGATATTACAAGATTCGGGGATAAGAGTTTCCCCATACAAAATTTCAACATCTTAAACCACAGATTTACCAAGACATTTGATAGTTCCCTTCCAAATTTCAAGTTTCAAAGGCCAGGAAAAAAATGGACAGTTCTCTTTAAGCTTTCACTAGCAAACAAAGGAGTATGTCATTAGTTCATTAAATTCAACTTGGTCCCCAATTCTAAATCAATTCAAGCAAAAGGAGCTCATGCTAGCCACGGATTACTCTTCCCTTTCGCTCATAAAATTTTTGTTCTGTAAGGAAAATGTTTTGCACTTCTGCCATCCATAAATTTTAGGTTTGAAAAACAGTAAAACAAAGGAACGATAGCAGTAGAGTGCCCAGTGAATGTGGGATATAAGACTTAAGTTCAAAGTGCATTTCTGAACCTTCAGGTCGATTTCAAGTCTGACATGAGATGCTGAAGAGTGATTAAGCTATACTTTACTAGGTCCACAAAACATAAAGAAAACTCCATCACTACAGATATGTTACTAGACATACCTTTGGACTAGAACTGGAAGTTCCAACATGCCCATTTGAAAGCTGAGCCACCTCTTCTTCCTCTTCAATATCTTCATCACGAACTCTTCTAACATAATCATTTGAATTCTGTTGAGGATAGTACAAGGCAAACAATATGGATTAGTTTCAAACAACAGGGATGCAAACTTGAAGTGTAGCATAGCAGTACTTACATGGAAGACAACTGATTTTATTAATGCTTCATCTTCTTCTTCCAGTCTTTTTTCCTAAGAACATAAAATAGTAACAGTCAACTTGAAGTCCCAACTATAAATTAAAAGGATAACATTAGACAATCAGAATTAGAATGCTTAAAAATTACACAACCAGGATTAGACAATAATATTAGACAATCAGGATTTCCATCAATACTAAATTTCAGGATTGGCAATTCATTGGAATTTGTAGCCAAGTTCCCATCAAGTAAGCAGGTATTGTGCTCCAAAAACACTAACAATTTCAGACTGATTTTGTGATCATTCAGAAGAATATGAGAATAAGCATAGTTAAACAAGCATTCAGAAGGACTTTAGATTTCCTTATTGACATGGTACTTTTCAAATAGGTTCATGCCTAGGCATAACTTTCTTCCATTCCATGACAAACATTTCGTTTTCCTATTCAAGTATTACAAAACCAAGGAATGGTTTTACAAGTTGTTTCTGACAGTTGGATTCAGGCCATCTCTCAAATCTCATGAAAAATAAATGGCCTGAATAAAACCGGCATTGAATGTTGAGTCCTGCTAGGGAACCAATGGAATATTTGTACAATGTATACAATGGGTTATATATGAGTTAAAAAATGAACATCACCCATACTATCCAGAATAACTATCTGGGTACTAGGGATAATAAACGTCTCATGTCATGAAACCACTCATCCCAAAAGCTTAAGCTGATTTTGGAGTTCACCAAGGATCGAACTCTTGACCTTTCGGATCTAGAACTCTGATACCATGTCATGAAACCACTCATCCCAAAAGCTTAATCTGATGGGAAAAAGTAACACTAATGGTTACATCTCTAATACTGAATCGGACATCCCTAACCCTCCATTGTACACATTGTACAAATATTTCATTGGCTCCCTATACTTCCTCTTGAATATTTCATTACATTGAAGAGTTATGCAAATTGTAACCACAAATCTTTGAAAATCATTTGACATGATTTGTCAGCATTATCTATATTATCCATTAGCTAAAAGAAGATAATAGCAGCCAAAAATCTATAAAGCAAAAAAGAGCACATAGAAAGACATAAAAAACCTTGGGAAATGAGGTTTCACAATCAAATGCTTCATATTAAAATGTGAAGCAATTGCAGTTAGTATAGTGATGATGTGAATGTATAAATTTTCCCTTTTTCCTAATAGGAAATTTCTCACTGCTGAATGTAGATCAAAATCCATATTGCACAATGTTAAAGTTTTAATTCATAGATAAATAGTCATTGTGTACTTATTTTCTTTTCTAATCATCTAGACATCTAATCAACAATAAATACTTATAAAAGGAAATCTCCAGTACAAGGTTAATCTGCTGCACAGCAAGGGTGTTCGTACCTTATCATCTGATGTACGTTGCAAGGCCGCTAGCATTTCATCAACAGTGACAGTCGCATGCCTAGACTGGAAAATGAAAGAGACTTGAGTCAGTAATAACCAATTCACTGAAGGAAAACCATGCACAATCCAGTTTGTACATTGAAGCAAATGACCAAAAACTATAAATGTCAAATTTCAATGCCTCAAGTAGGCATGTATTCTACTAGACAGTCATTTTTAAGTACAAGGTCCCAATTTTATACATCATTATAAATTTATAATGCAGTTTACAGAGGCAAGTACCTTCATTGACTTCATCTCATCCAATGCGGCAAGGATGTCCATCTCTCTTTTAGAATCTAGGGTTCTATTCTCCAAAGACTTCATTGCATCCCCCATCTCCTCAGATTCCCTCTTCCGTTTCAGGCCATCAGCTTCCTCGTCCTCAGCACGCCAAGGTTCAAAATTCCTGGTCGCACCAGATTCAACCACATAATCTGAGTTCTGAGGATCAGTTTTCATAGTAAGTTCCGCCGAGCACTTAGTGCACTTAAAGTAGAACCTAAAAATTTGAATCCCCAAATATGTCTGCACAGTGATCAAACAGACATACACCAAACGTCAACCAAAGGTCAAGAAATTACAAACAAAGACCAAAGCAGAGTAAGGCAAATAAGAGCATGCTGAATGCCAATACCCTCCGAGTATCATGAAGGTTCACATCAAACAGCAACATACACATATATCACCAGAAGTCACAGCGAGTCAAACAAAAATGAAGTTAATAAATAAACAACAAAAAATTGAAATTCAACAAAAGACGAGAACTTTACCGTGCCCATCAACCAACCCCTACCAGAATTAATCTGTATACACCACAAGTTTTAAAAAAATTTAACCCAATAAGATTACAAAAACCCTTAGCTAACGGACCTGTCATTGCATAGGAATTAATTAATCGCATCCCTAAACGATACAAACCAAATTAATCTCATCCCTAAAAGATACAAATTTTAGCATCACCACTAAGACACATTTCAAAATTGCAAAATCAAATAAACCTAAGAAACAAAAAACACTGAAATTGAAGAAGAGTGTTTATTAGTAAGGGTACCTCGCCAATGACATCTTCCTTGCGCGAGTTGAACTTGGTGCCCTTGTAGATGTAATTGCCGCAAGTGTTGCATCTGATGCTCATGGGAAGCATCATGCGAACCTTGATCTGCTGGTTCTTCGGCCTCCGAGCCCTCGGAAGCTTCGCCGGATCGAAGTCCGGTGGGTAGTACTTGTTCAACACCTTCCTCTCTCCCATCTTCTCTCTTCTCCCTCTTCTTTTGCTTCTGCTTCTGTTTCAGTCACTAAAACAACCACAAAGATTCAGACTTGAAATTAATAATTTAATTAAATAAGAAAAAGGAAAGAGGGAAGAATAGAATCCTCAATGGTTTGCACTGCACTCACCAGGGAGAGGGTTAGGGTTTACCGAAACACCAACACTGGCGCCAAACAAATTCAGAGGAAAATATGAAGAAGAATCGAAGACGACGAATCGCGGGAAAAGTAATCTGAAATAATTGACGGTGGCGGAGGAGGCCTACGAGATTGCAGGGAGAATGAGGTGAGAATTTCGATACGAATTTTGTAAACTAATCAAATCAAAATTCAATATCAATTGTTTTACTCTTTGGGGTGCGGTTTAGATAAACTATTTCCTGTTTAGTTTTCGGTCAATAATTATTTGTTGACTTTGGATATGAAGCTACAAACACATGACTGGGCTTTTTAACAACTTTTAAGTTTTAACGAATTCTCTTGGAGCACAGGCCTAAAAGAATCTTTTCAGAGCCCAAAACACTTAGGAATTGTTTGTTTTTAGAGACTTTTAATGCTGTGTTTGATGGTTGGACATGGAACAAAAATGTCAGTATGAAACCAACTTGGGTTAGTCGAGTGGTTAGCTCATTCGTTCGTTTAAGCAAGTGTTGGGAGTTTGAATCCCGTCTTGTGCATGCAGCAATCTATTGGCCAGCGGCAGACCCTTAAATAGAGCTCAGATTCGCGACGGATTAGTCCTTGACTTGTCGGATTTAGGGATACCGTGGGCAACCAAAAAAATATCAATATGAGAATATAAAATTTTAGTCTATTCAATATTTTTAAGAAGTAAGATACAAGGACTAAAATTTTAATAATATTTTTTTAATAATTAAAGATATTTTAGTAAATATTTTTATTTTATATTTAAATTTAAATCTTCTAAATTTTGAATTTTATTTTAGAGAGTAAAATGTGATCTATTACTATTTATTTCATAAGTAAAACTAAAAAAATATAAAAAAGAAAACATTTAAGAATAAAAAATTACACTTTATCCTTTCAAATAAAAATTTAAAATTTAAAAGATTCAAATTCTTCATATTTATATTTATCTTAAATCAAATAAAATACTAAAATATAACTCAATTTTATATACTTTACATCAAATATAATATAAAAAAATTAATTTAATTTTAATCTTTCAATTTTTATCTCTTAATTTTAGTCTATTTTTCAAATGCACACTTAAGATACAAGAGTTTCTTGAACCAAAAACAAGTCAAAAGCTTGGGATAACTATTATCTAATCACTTAATCAGTATAACTAATAATCAATTTACCTAATTTTGTTTTTGGTGACTCATCAATTTACCTAGTTAACATCAAGTCATCAACTTAACATAAATAATTTATCTAAACCTAAATTAAAACTGGAAAAACTACTCATGAATAATTATTAATTGATAAAAAAATGTTAAAAAATTATCAAAAGTTATTATTTTTATTTAACAGTTAGTTATTAATATTTAAAAAATAAGTTAAAATATATTATTAAATTATTGAATTAAAAAAATTTGATTGATAATTAAAAATCTAAAAATAATAAATTTTGATAACTATCTAACATTTTTCAATAATAAATAACAATGAAAACTAATAAAAAACACTCCCCTGCAAAGACAAAAACGGAGTAAGCCATGGAGCAACTTCGGAACAAAGTTAACAAATCCGACTCAACCCGCCGATTTCGACGGAAACCCGGTCCCCGATCACTTGGCCGGATCGAACCATTTGTTGAAACGTTCCTACACTAGACTGTAGACTCAGAGAAACCTGGGTTAACCCCCAGTTTTGTTAGGAACCGGTGACCCGGCCGGTTTATAAAACCCGAACCGGGTCATGTATTTTTTTTATTTCTTTTGTTGAAGAAAAAAAAAAAAAAACAGTGGACAACGTGGTTTTAGTGGCTGCTGGAATCCTAATCTGTAATCACCTATCCCTCTCATCCATAGTCTATTGGCTCTCACTCTCACTCTCACTCTCACTCTCACTCTCACTCTCTCTCACTCCCACTCTCAATCTCTCTCTCTCTCCCTCTTTCTGGAATGTCTCTCTCAGTCTCTCGAATTCTCTCTTCTTCAATCACACTCGCCGGCGTCTCGTCGTGGTTCGTGTGTCGCTTCCTTCCCTTGGCTCGTCGTCGCCGGCGCAGAAGCAACGCAACCAGCAGCTGGCCCTCGCCGTCTTCTTCCTTCGTCGCCTTCCCTGGGCTCGTCCTCGCTCGTCATCTTTTGGCTTCGGGGCCTCGCTGTCGCTTCCTTCTTGCCGGTCTCGTGCCGAGTCTCCGTGGATCCTGGTGGTTGGTGAATCCTCTTAACCCCTGTTCTCTCTTTTTCGAGTTTTCCTTATTCTAATTGGATCAGTAAAATACATTTTTTCTTTTTCTAAATCCTGTGCTTATTTTTTTGCTTTGAAGGGAGTTAGATTTTGTCATATATGAGGCTAGGATTCTAGGAAGTATGGTATAAAGCTGATACTGAGTATGTATGGACTGATTTCTAAATTCAACAAATTAGTTGAATTGTGAATTACTCATGGTGTAGAGTTGTTGACTTGGATGTCTAAATCTGAGTCTTAGTCGCCCTTTAAAAAGAGCCAAGCTGTAGTCTTAATTATGAACAATTTTTTTTGCCTTTTAATCATATATGGAATATTGCCTCCATCTTGACCACATAATCACATTCGAAGAAATTTATAAATTTCATGTATGTGAAACATGTCCCCAGGCAGCAAAAGACAACAGAAGATATAATGGATAATGACTTGGGATTAAAAAGATCAGAACAGATAAGGTTAATATAGCATATATAACGAGATTTATAAATTAGTTGAATTTATGTTTTGCTAAGTTGATTTTAGTATTGGATTGTTTTAGTTAGTTTGTTGGCCTCAAAGAGAGCTCCAGAGCTTCCAAAAATATTTAAAAAATTACCCCAGTTTATTTTGTTGTATTTACCAATGAGCAACAATAGTTCTTAAAATCATTTTTAAACCCCAAACTTAATTAAATCAGTTAATTGCACCGAAATCGTTGTGTGAATCACGACGTCAAAAACACGGACATCTTTTGCCCTCATCCTTGCCCCAAATCCAAAAACGAACATTTTTTTTTGCTTATTTTTATGACTCTATGAATGCAACAATGCTTTGGCTATTAGAGTGTCTTAGTTTCTTAAATTATATCCAAATATAAGAGCAATCACCTCACTCTTCTGTCTAAGACGGCTTCCACCCTAGCAGCGGTAGGTGGCGATATTACACTGGTGAAGAGGAATCCGATGAATCAAGGTAGGTACTTTCCTTTTATCATGTATTTTCTTATTCTCCTATAATTTCTTTGCACGCATAGGGAGGTTTCTAATTTCCCTCTCTGGACATGATTCTATTAACTTTCATGTTGAATCTAACAAAGGGAAAGCAACTTTGTTTTCCCTTCTGCTAATTTTTGTGTGTATATAAGTTGATGATTTCATTTTATGGATGATTTTTGTTTTCTTTTTCTTCTAAGAAAAAAAAAACATATGCTCTTTTATGCCAAATATGCAAAGTATTAGGGTTTTTATGCTAGGAAAAGCAAAGTAGATGGTTAAAGAGCGGCCAACACGTGATGAAACCGTTGGTTACCGAGAGGGAGTCGGAGAGAAAAAATATTATAGTAGGGAGGGTTTCGCAATCTCATTCCTCAAATCAAATACTGGGAAACAAGATCGAAGAGTTTCCAGAGAAAACCTTTTCAGCTTAGCTTAGGATCTTCACCTTCCAGGTGGTCTACTGGTCCCTCCAAGATTCAATTGTGGCATCCGGATCAGTTGACTGTTTAGCTAAGTATTTCAACCGGACCCACCTATTCAATAGCGACCGCTCTAGAAATTCAGTGGCCCTAGGGAGAATCATAAGCAAGAGGGCGGCTGCAACGCTCATGTGCAATTGCGATTTCATGTTGATAGTTCCAGATGGATTGTTACCTTTTTTTTGTGATCAACACAACCACAAATGTCTTGATCCTCGGATTACTAGAATGCTGTGTAGCCATAGGAAAGTTTCTAATGTAGATATGGCTCATATCAACAACTTCAGGGATGGCGGTTTAGGACCTAAAATTTTTGGGCTACTGGCAAGTCAGTCAAAAGATTATGAAAATGTTGGGTATGGAAAATTTCAAAACAGAGGCGCCAAAGTCTTGGTGATGCTGTCTCACAGTTCTTGTGATGTTTGAAAAAATGAAGGACCCAACTCTTATAAGCACTTGAAGGACAATAAAAACCAATTGACAAATATATTTTGGTGTGATGGACGAAGTAGGGAAGAGTAAAAGATTTTTGGAGATGTTATTGTATTTGATGCAACATATAAAAATAATCGCCACTATTGCCCTGTCGTTGTATTTTTCGGGATAAACCATCACAACCAATCAATTGTGACACTAGATACCACTAATCTTATTGGACGACATTTTAGAAGAGTTCAATGTATTTGGTAATATTTGATTGGATTATTTTCCTTCACAAACTCATTTTAATTTGCACTTCTTGCCCTAGGATAGTTTAATGTATTGTTGTTTTATAATTTTTGGCTGAAGTGCTTGTTCGTATAGAGAATTTTGAGGCAAATAGGAAAGACCTATCAAACCTGTGTCCAAAAGAACCAATCAGCTACACAATATAATATTAAGTGGAAATATTTAACCTTTAATTTGTATTTCTTAGTAAGAAAGTTTTTTCAAGGACCCTTTGTTGCATGGTAATAAGACTGTGGGTACAAACCAGATATTACAGCTTATGGCTTTAGCAAATACGACTAAAATGGCTTGGTACCTACCATCATTTTTCTCCGTCACTCTTCCTAAAGCCCAAAGTGCAGGCTGATGTCGAAAATGGAGAATAACTAGAGTTGTTGATGGATCGTTATGTAGATAGCCAGATACATACATGAAGCCGTCGACAGAGCTTAACTTTGTGAGTGGAACATATTTTTACCCAATTCATGCCTCATTGTCATCAATTTTCTAAACAAGCCTAATACATTTATATTTATGGTATTTTATTTGTATATTGAACAATGACTTCGATGCAGATCTATGTTCCAATATATCAAGAAGAACATTCATGAGAAGATACTTTATCACTTAGACATAAAGATAGACTCGCAACATGAACTTGCAAGAAGAGCAAAACTAGAAATCATAGTAAAAGTTCTGTCTAGTAATATTTGATGAGATTATCTTTTGGCATAAATACATAAGATTTAATGTGGACCCTGAGGCATGGTTTCAAATTTTATCTCAATAGTGCTTAACAAGGCATGTGAAACTCAAATTATAGATGATACGAGGAGAATAAATATTTCGTTGCAAACAAATAATATTATAATCTCATTTCAGGTGAAGGACTACAAAATTCGTCTCTTGATAGCCGATTCATTAGTTTGCAGCGACTGCAACGAAATTGGAAATCAAGAACAACAGAGTGGTGGGATGCTTACAGGATTGCATAGTCCAGTTTAAAAGATGCTGATGTATATGATTTAAGCAAGCTTTTTGTCTATGTAACCTTGTGGTTGCTAGAATTGTGTTGGGAAAGAACTGGATTTATGCATATCCACGCAGATACATCACTTGATTATGCTTATCTATGTTTATTTTGTTAGAAGTAAACAATTAAATTTAATACTATCATGGGTTGTAGATTTATATGAAAAGTAAATGAAGGGCATTTGGCATGAGTAACATATGAAAAAAGGGTTATCAATTGATAAAGCACTAATTACATTTCAAAACAAACTAGATTAAGTATTTGATCTACGAAGACTTCACCAACAATCACTAAGAATAATATTATTTTCGGTTAAGGTGTAAACAATATTCTCACATAATCATTTTTCTATTTCTCTCTGCTAACAAAGTTTTTTTTTTTTTGTTTCCACGGTATTTCCCAACCTGATAGATCAAAGACTAATCTATTGCGGATCTGAGCTCTATTTAAGGGTCTGTCGCTAGCCAATGAGTTGCTATATGCACAAGACGGGATTCGAACCCCCGACACTTGCTTAAGCGGACGAGTAAGTTGACCACTCGATCAACCCAAATTGGTTTTTCTAGTAACAAAGTTAAATCCAACAACGTCCTTGTTTGAACTCTAATTCTACTACAAACTGTTAATAATAATAATAATATTATGGCTTCAAATTAAGGTCTTAAAAATAATTTAATTTTCTGTTATTATAAATTATTTAAAAATATAAAAATACCAACACAATGCGCAAGCTCATATATAAGGAAAAGAAAAAAAAAAGTAGAAGATGAAGAAAGAAAATTAAACACTCTTGAGTATATTAGAGTACAAGAACACACAAAAAATAATTCATTAAATTAAATAAAATTTAAATTACAAATTAAAATATATAGTATCTAAAATAAAAATATGTAGTTCCTCACATGATAAAAGAATTAAGTCAAATTAAACACATCACAAAATGTCATTTTTTAAAAAATAAAAAAATGTTAATACCTAAAGTTTAAGAAATAACCATGTCAGAATATATTTTGATTTTTCCTTTTCTTTTGTTAGAAAAAAAATTCATAAAATAAAATCAACTAACCTGTTGAAGATGCTTATAATTTTCCCAAACAATTAATCATCGCATTTTTTATTGCGTAAAATTAAAGAAAATTTGGTTAAAAATGGACTTACCAACTGCTACCTACTACCTAGGGTAGAAGCTGTCATAGATAGAAGAACAGGATGATGGCTCTCATATTTAGGTATAATAAGAAAAGAAAATTGTAACACTCTAAAAATCAAAGTATCTTTGCATTCACATAATCATAAAAATTAAAAAAAAAAAAATTGATAGTTTTGGATTGAGGACAAGAATGAGGGCAAAAAATGACTGTCTTTTTGACATTGTGATTCACAGCGTGATTTCGGTGCAATTAATTGATTTAATTATTGAGTTTAGAATTCAAAATAATTCTAAAAATTATTGTTGTTCATTGGAAAATACAATGAAATAAATTGCGATAATTTTTTTTAAATATTTTTAAAAGCTCCATCAAATAGAGTTCTCTTTAATAGTTCTATCACATACTTTGCCTTGTTTATTAATTTTTTTTAGAGTTGTTAATTAAAATGAAATAATGTTGGTTAGGCTCCAAATTTATTCGATAACGATATAGATATTGACTTTGAAATTACTTTTAATTTTTAGATTTAATTTATTGGTTGTGTTATCTTTTATTCAATTATTTATTTTAATTAAAAAATTTTATATTAGTAAATTAATAATTAATTTATTATCTATTTTTTATTATTAATTATGTGTAAAAATTAAAACTCAATTATTATTAATATATTTATAAAGATATATATTTTAATTTTTAGTTTTAGTTTTATTTTTATTTTTTATAATTTTATATTTTTATTTTATTGTAATCAAATCAATCAAATTAAACCAATAATTTTTTGATTGAACTAGTAACCTGCTCATCGAATTGTATGATTGGTCAATTTTGCTAGATCGATTAAATAACTTTTAATGTTAAATATTACAGACTCACTTATACTATACATACAAAATATTAAATATTTTATGTACCTTTTAATATCATCTAAATTTTTAAATCCGAGTGCCCTCTTTACAAGGTATAGATAATAAATGACAGATTGAGCAGTCATTGTCTTTGTGAGGGGAATGGCATCGTTTTACATGTGCCTCAATGGCAACATTGGTCAAAGTAGAAGTCTTCAAGTAATGATCCAATAATGGGCCACTATGCAGCCAACCAAAGGATAAGTGAAAATTTCATCCAATTCAATATTACGTATGTTTATACAAATTTTACGATATTCAAATATTAAGTTAAATTCTTTTATGTAAAATTTTGTCACACTAATAATGTATATAAATTAAAACATTAGCTTTATCTTATATAATCTCTTATTGTTAATCTAAAAGGTGATGAGACTTAAATACAACACACATAAATAAAATGAAAATTCTTAGCTACATATATTTTTTCTTGTTTCTACTAAAAAGAAAAGAATTGCCATAGCCCATAGACATCGTGGTCTTCAGCCAACATACTTCCTGAATGTACGTATATATATAAAATATTATAATGAATAGAATTATTCACATTTATTATCATTATACTATTCCCACTGGGACACTTGTTCGATTGACTAAATAAATATTGATTGTTTTAATTGTTGATGTGAAATATTGAAGTTATCCACCAACAAAAAATAGTGTGTATCAACAAAGGAAGAAACAACCAGCCCAAAGGATAAAGATGGAAAACTAGTATATATCGAAAGACCCAGAGATCAATGCAGTAAACTACTCTTAGGATCAAGGTTGAGGTATGACATTATGGCGTCGGGCTACAGAAGAAGAATGGAAGTAAATTGAAAACGTGTCAATTAGGTAAGCTTGCACATCAAGCAAAGATAGTGAGCGAGAATTCAGGGGATATAACAAGTACTTGGGGAACAAGGACAAGCTGTCTGTACTCAAGAGCACGCCCAAAAATAAGTTTGTAAATTCAATTTAAACAAATTTGAAAATCAATAGTATTTTTTTATTAAAATAAAAATAAAAATATCACAAATAAAAAGTATTCTAATACATATAAATAAAAGTGTCAATTATTTTAAATAAATGTCTTACCAATCTACATAATCATCTCTAACTGTTCTTCGAATTTTGATTATCTGTCCGTAATGTGCGACCATTATAAGTTTTTTGTGTGAAATTTAATGTTTAATTTGGCGATAACAATTATTATTCGATAGTGTAAACCACAACTTTTTCAATTAACTTATTCCGACGATATTAGCTACAGATAAAATTCGACGATTTCAAGTTTTTTTTTTTTTTTTTTTTTTTTTTGTGGCATCTTTTATTTTTGCAATTTACAGTTTCTTCTCTCAATTCGGTAATTCATCATTTTGTCTTCTTTAATTATTCGTTGTATATTTATTCTTCAGTTTATCAAGTTTTTTTTATATCATTCAATACAAGCTTGACGTATAGGCAAGGAGAAAGAGAAAACATTTCATGTGACTAGATATCCCTTTCACAATCGCCATAAAGGATAGCCTAACCTCCAAAAGATGCTTCCAACAAAAAAACAAAACAAAACAAACAAGTAAAATTACCTTCCAATTCTAGCATACACCACCAACTAATCAATTAAGCCAAATTCTATTACCTGTGTATCACATGTGGTCTCTCATGCTCCATTCCACAATGTCCAACCAGCTACTCATGTCAAAATTTTGATGAATCTACTTCATATTTGCCAAGAACCTTGTATCCTTCATTGTAGGGTCTTTTTGCTAATAACTATTACTTTACATTGTAATGATCTCCAAAACGTGTTTCATTGTCTAATCACAAGATCCTCCAGAATTCCTAAGGCTTCCTCAATCATGAGTTTTTTTTTTTTTTTTTTTTCGATACATGAAAACCACAAGCCTCAAGCAATGTGGAAGGCTACTGAAACAAAACAAGCAAATCAGAACAAGAACCTATCTACACACACAATGGACTTTCAAGGAATCGCACAAGCACCACAAGTACAGAACAACAAATCCCAAAAGAGATAATAAGAGCACTTGAAGTACTGATTCATGTTAAACTAGGTTACTACCATCAACCCCTGCCACCCTTATAATTGCTCCTAAGTATCATGCCATTCTTCCAAATATTCATCCAATGAATCACCTCCGCTCCTTTATGCTTCCCAAAGACGCTACTTTCCCTTTAAACACTTTTGCATTCCTTTTTCTCCACAAGCTCCAGATAATGGCAAAGAAAGCTATCCTCCACTTCATCTTATCCCCCTTCCTGATGGGAGCACCCCACCATGCCTTAAAGCACCCTTTTGCGTTGCCCGGCCAAGACCAAGACAATCTTTTGCTTCTTAAAACATCCTCCTCACAATACCGTAGCTATGTCGCACCAAAAAACAGATGACACACCTCTTCTCTTCCCTGCCCACATAAAGGACAGCCAGACAAATTTTTAAGTATTAAGTTTATTCTAGCTAGCTTACCTTGAGTGTTAAGCTTCTCTTGTATAACAAATTAGGTGATTGAGTAGCTCTACCCTCAGTGGCACCAGGTTCTTTGGTGCTGGATTTAGAATTCCCACAGCTTAACCGGCAAGTGCACCGAGTCATCCAAATAATGTCTTAGGTGAGTGAAAGTCAATCCTATGAAAATTGCCGGACTCAGCAGCAATGGTTATCCAATTGGCTTAGTTAGGCAAACAGAAAAGATTGTTTGATGATGTAATTTACATAAAACATTAAATAAGAGTGTAAGAAAGCAATTAAAAGAATTGGTGTAAAACAGTGAGAGAAAATAGTTAAGTCTTTGAAAATGTTTAACTTTTCGGATTAAAGGTTTTTACCAACTATCTTAATAATACACGATTCATTCCATGGCATACTCTAAATGACTAAACCCTAATCTCTTAGTGATTTAGCCTCCTCTAACCTTCATTAACTGCCACTCTCGTGGTCACTTAATTCCGATTAGAGGGTTAAGTTCAAAACTAGTTTATGGCCATAAAAATCTTAATTACCTAAAGCTAACAGAATTTTATGTCATATATCCCAATTAGTTCATGTAATTAGCAATTTACGAGAAATTTGTTTTCAAACTGTTGTTCAAGTGAGATAACTCTTTCGAGAATCAAAAGAACTTATGTAGAATAAAGGGCCGTACTCTCGTTCCACCCAGATTCATAAGATTAAGAATGAAAACAATCCTTAAAACTGAATCAATACATTAATTAAAATAGAAAAGTAATAATCTTAATCTATAGAAGATAAACAGAGCTCCTAACCTTAACCGAAGAGGTTTAGTGGCTTATAACTTACAGAAAAAACTAGGGTTCTGAAAAGTAAAACGTGTGGAAGAGATCAGATCCAAGATTGAAGGTTTTGGTAGGCTTAGAGAAGGGGGGTTGAATCTATGCCTTCCTTTTAAGTTGCTGTTATGACCCTTTAATAACAAACTTTCAATTCTGATTCCGTTTGTACTCAGCAGCGGAAATTTATGAGACAATTTATTTTTGTCTCATGAATATCAGAAAACAGAACACAGCAGAGAAGAGAAAAGCTAACACCAGCATGTATCCTGGTTCGGTTGCCTTGTGCTATGCAACCTACATCCAGTCTCCTCCACAACAGTAGAAGAATTTTCACTATAGTTAACAGTATTACATACACCAATTTCACAGGATTGACCCAATCCTTTCACACTCAAGTTCTAACCTAACTTGACATTGGCTATGCTAATACCTAACTATTCCTCTTAGTGCTAACCCAACTAAGAAAGGGATACCTTACAGGTACGAGATAAAAGACACTTAATCAACCTGAAGAAATCAGGAAATAACTCTAGGCTTTTCTCTCAAGTGTTTCTCTCAGCCTTTTTTCACTCATGGCTTTTTCTTAAGCTTTCTCTCAATGTCTTTTCTCACAAGAAATTACAGAATGATAAACATTGAAAAGTACATTATAATCAGTAAAACTTGAAGGAGATTGACTTCATCAGTAGCCTCTTTGCTATGTGCAAGACCAGATTCGCAAATCTCAGATGCAGTTCTTCAGTATTGGCCGAATGCTTCTTTGAAAGTAAGTATTATCCAAGTAGAGAAACTTCTTTACAGAACACTGTTCTCACACTCTGGTTTTCTCTCCTTGCTTGCTGAATGAACATCAAGCTGCCTTTATCTCCTTGCATGTTGCTTGGTCCTTTTTCCAAGGTCAACACCTTGAGCCTTGAGCTTCACCAACCCGCAGATTTACTTTTTCTCTTTAATCTTCAAAGTAGAAACTCTGCTTCTGACTTCCCCATCTTGACCGAAAGCCATAAAGCAGTAACCACAAGAGTCTTTCAATGGTCAACTTGATCTGAGCCCTTGAAAACCAACTTGGTCCCCAAGTCATGTTTAAGACCGTGGATACACAGCAGAGAGGAACAGAAACTAGCTTTCCTTTGTATCCTATTTCGGATAGAGCAGAGAGTTGAGAAGAAGAGAAGAATATCTTTCAAGCTTAATCTCTCTCTTTCTTTCTTCTTCTGTGAATAGCGTGTGGATCTAAGCACTTTCTCTTGCTTCTGTGATTTGACATGGTTAGAGAGAAAAGAACATTGCTTTGGTAAAAGCAAGTGAGAGGGAATGAAGGCTTCAATCTTGTATGAGAAGCATGGTTGGATTAACTTGAATTGATAGACACGGGCTTGGATCGGGTTTGATTAGCTTGGCCCGTTGGTTCCTTTGGCTTCTTTCTTTGCTTTTCCTTGGGCTTCTAATTTTTTGCTTTCAGCCTATCATCCTTGCTATTTATTTTACATTTAATTTGGGTTACTTAATATTGAATTAAGACCTGCAACATATAATAAATAATTAGTAATAAGTAATTATAATTAATCAACACTAATTATTTATTTTGCCCAAAAATAATGTTTGTCATCACTAATTAATTTGGTTAATTTCTTAACTCAACAATCTCCCCCTTGATGACAAACATGATTTAAGCAATAATCAAAAGGAAATAAAGTTGAGTGAGTTTAGAAACTCCCTTTGCTTTTTGTGTTGCTCCCCCTTTTCTTTTCAAGATTAGCTCCCCCTTTCCTTTTCAAGATTAGCTCCCCCTTGATTTATGCTTTCCTCTTTGTTCCTGTTTTACATTGTACTTAAAGAAAGCACAATAAAGAGCTATGCACATTTATCTTGTCTAAGGGATATCAAATAAGCAACACCACATAATTAGCCCAACATTAAGCTAATGTCAGCAGCAAAAAGGTTCAGCATGTGAAATCAAGTTTTAATGCAGCAATCAGACAAAAATCCCAAAAAAAATACTAGTAGTTGCAGCAATGCCAAAAAATTCCTAGGACACATTTACCATCCTATTATCCTATTGATATTACTCCCCCTTTTGTCATCAAGGGCGGATAATAAGCAAGATCAGCAAAAACAGCACCTTATAACCTGCAGAAGAGAGTTAGTGCACAGTCGTAATGAATTAACAAAGGTGCAATGTTATCCAAAGTTATTACAGTCATCCAAGAGAACAAAACAGTTCAACAGTAGCAAAAGAAACAGAATTCATCAGACAAAATGAGCAGACAACAGCAGCTTTATGAAACAATTCTTAGGCATCCGAACCACTTTTTTTCCGAATCAACTTCTTCATCAGCATCAGTGGCAGGGTCTTCATCCTTTTGAAGGTTATCAATAAAAGTCATGATCACAGCCACTCTATTTCTTGACTTACGGAGGAAATTTTCGCGCTTGCTTGCTAGCTTCCTTTGCTCTTTGCTCATAGCAATCAAGTGATTTGATTGGGAGACAAACTTCTGAACAACATTCTTGACAACATTCAGCAGGGCAGATTTCTAGCCAGTAGAGATATGAATGTAGCTTAACCTGAGGACACAGACATTAATGCCAACACAAACAATCTAATGTATATACATGCTTATCTAGAATTCTATGTTTGCACAAAAGTCTAATAATCCATAAAAGCACATATTGCAAACGATGACAGCATGTAAGCAACAATTCACTAGTACAACATAAAGTTCAAATGACTTAAAGTCATCCAAGTTTAGTTCACAAACAAGTCAGCCAAGTTCAGTTCACAAACAAGTCAAACAGATTTCAATTCATAAACCCAAGTCAGTTACCAAACACAAGACTAATCAAAACTAATATCCAATAATCTCAGTAAGTCTTATGTCTTATCAAGCCTCATATATGCATTTTTCTCCCCTTTTGTTATCAAGGTGGGAGAAAGAAAACAAAACAGAACCTGCAAAATAGTGTGTTAGAGGGATGTTAAATCTAGATGTTGAGTTTTGAAATACTAAGAAAAATTCGAAAGAGAAATAAAGATAATATTTCAACCAGCAACACCATAGTTATATAACAAAACTCACAATGTGCAAAGACCAATTCTTGGTAAAAATTCATTAGAACCAAAAAGAGAGTTTCATATCACTTGAAGGTTTTTTTTCTTTTTTTTTTAAAAAAAAAAACAAAAAGAGACCACATGTGTAATAAGATTCAAGCATGCTCCATGTCCATTTTTACACTACAAAAACCCGATCTCTCATTTCTCAGTCAACAAATGTCTCTAGAATTCTCAAACAAGGATTAGCACAATTAAAACAGAAGTTACGGTTTTTCAAAAAATGAAATGATGATAATGAGAAATGTAAACAAGACGTGCACAATACATGAATAGATTTGCAAAGCAAGTTAAGAGTGTTCTTGAAAAAAATTTCAGAACCTTATTCCAAGAAAGTTCATAGCCCAGAAGATAAAGTTCAGAGTGATGGTTCTTCTTCTGCCCAGAATTGTCTCATTCGAGCCTGTGAGACCAAAACTTAACAAACACATCAGCAAAGCTCAAACAATGAATCATAGCCTAAAATTCCTAGACTAGTCCTAAGCATGCAGAATCTATCATCAGCAAATGGTTTTGTGAAAATATCTGCCAATTGCTTCTCCGATTTAACAAATTGAATGCTAATATCCCCCTTTTGGACATGCTCTCTTATTGAGTGAAATTTCACTTCAATATGCTTAGTTCTAGAGTGCAAAACTGGATTTTTAGAAATATTAATGGCACTCATATTATCACACATCAAGGGAATATTTTCAACATTTAATTTGTAATCGGCAAGCTGTGTTTTTAACCATAAAAGCTGAGAACAACAAGAAGAAGCAGCTATATACTCAGCCTCTGCAGTGGATAAGGCCACTGTTGGTTGCTTCTTACTTGACCAAACATTTAAGGACTTCCCAAGGAAGTAACATAAACCAGAAGTGCTCCTTCTATCAACTCTATCACCAGTAAAATCTGCATCACAATAACCAACTGCAGAAAAATCATCAATCTTAGGATACCAAAGACCAAAATTGGATGTGCTATGAACATATCTAATGATCCTTTTAACTACAGAAAGATGTGACTCTTTAGGTTTGGATTGGAACCTAGAACACAATCCAACACTTTGCACAATATCGGGTCTAAAGGAAGTTAAGTACATAAGAGAGCCAATCATTCCTCTATACTTAGTCTCATCAATATCTTTCTCAGTTTCTCCCTTATCTAATTTAGAACTAGGATGCATGGGAGTCCCCATAGGTTTGGCATTTTCCATACCAAATTTCTTAACTAATTCCTTGGCATACTTTTCTTGATGAATGAAAATACCATTTTCAGTTTGTTTAATTTGCAACCCAAGGAAAAAATTAAGTTCACCCATCATACTCATGTCAAATTCACTTGTCATGAGTTTTCCAAATTCAGAACAAAGGGATTCATTGGCTGATCCAAAAATAATGTCATCAACATATATTTGGACTAAAATAAAAGAATCACTAGAATTCTTGATAAATAGAGTTGTGTCAGTGGTGCCTCTTTGAAAACCATTTTTCAAAAAAGAGCTAAGTCTCTCATACCAAGCTCTAGGAGCTTATCTTAAACCATAGAGAGCTTTAGATAATTTGAAAACATGATTATAATGCTCTTTATTTTCAAAACCAGGAGGCTGCTCCACATACATTTCTCTATCTATCACACCATTCAAAAATGCACATTTCACATCCATTTGATATAATTTAAAACCACAATATGCAGCATAAGCTAAGAGAAGTCTTATGGCTTCCATTCGGGCAACAGGGGCAAAGGATTCATCAAAGTTATTCTCTTCTTGGTCATATCCTTGTGCCACTAGTCTTGCCTTGTTTCTTGCAATGCTACCATCTTCTCCCAACTTGTTCCGAAATATCCACTTGGTGCCGGTCACTTTCTTTCCACTTGGCCTTGGAACCAAGGTCCATACTTGGTTCTTTTCAAACTCAAGAAGCTCATCCTCCATAGCTTTAACCCAAGAAGGGTCACTAAGTGCTTCCTTGACGTTTTGAGGCTCTATTTGTGAAAGAAGGACAATGTTTGTTCCTTCATTTGTCTTTCTAGTGGAAGACCTTGTTTGCACTCCATGAGAGACGTCCCCAATGACAAATTTCTCAGGATAATTCTTCAAGAATCTCCACTCACGAGGTCTGGTGGACTTGGAGGCAGATTCAGTCACCAAGGGATTCTGGGCACTGCTGGCTGCAGAATTTCCTTCAGATTCATGAGACAAAATGGAATTGTCTCTGAATTTCAGCATTGCAGTTCTGGTTCAGCTTGTCCAGAATTTTCTTTTCCATGATTTTGAGCAGATTCATCCTCCTTTTGAGATTGATTTCCTGCATCACAATCTTCCAAAATGCTTTGTACTAAATTAGTATCACAAAATGTAACATGTATGGACTCCTCAATAATTCTAGCATCTATATGATAAATCATATATGCTTTACTAGTTGTGGAATATCCTACAAAAAAACACTCATAAGCCTTTGGATCAAATTTACCCAAATTTTCTTTGTTATTTAAAACAAAACATTTGCATCCAAAGATGTGCAAGTAATCTAAGTTTGGTGGGTAGCCTTTCCAAAGTTCATAAGGGGTTTTCTTCAAAAATTTCCTTATGATTGTTCTATTTAAAATGTGGCAAGCTGTGTTAACCGCTTCAGCCCAAAGGAATTTTGGAACATTACTCTCACAAAGCATAGCTCTTGCCATCTCTTGTATGCTTCTATTTTTCTTTCACAACACCATTTGTTGTGGTGTTCTTGGACAAGAGAAGTTGTGAGATATTCCAAATTCCTCACAAAAAGATTCAAACAAATTATTTTCAAATTCAATTCCATGATCACTTCTTATAGAAGAGATTTTCAAATCCTTTTCATTTTGAATTTTCTTGCAAAAAGGTTCAAAGGCCGAAAAGCTTCATTTTGTGTGCAAGAAATAAAACCTAACCAAACTAGTATAGTCATCCACAATTACTAAACCATAATGTTTACCACCTAGGCTTTGAGTTCTTGTTGGACCAAATAAATCAATGTGTAGCAACTCAAGCGGTCTTTTAGTAGAGATGTCTTCCTTTGGTTTAAAAGAACTTTTTGTTTGTTTTCCCATTTGGCAAGCATCACAAGTGATGTCTTTGTCAAACTTTATCAAAGGAAGACCTCTTACTAATTCTTTCTTTACAAGTTTGTTTATTTGAAACATACTTGCATGGCCCAATCTCTTGTACCATAACCACTTTTCAGATTCTTTAGAGTGAAGACAAGCTACATTTTGATTCTTTAATTCATCAAGAGTAAGTCCATACATATTATTGAAACGCTTGACAACAAACATCACTTCATTTATCTTTTCATTAACAACACAGCATTCAAGCCTTTTGAAAACAACTAAATATCCTAAATCACACAGCTGACTTATACTCAAAAGATTATGCTTTAATCCACATACCAAAAGTACATCATCAATGAAAGTAGATTGCTCATTACCTACTTTTCCAACAGCAATGATTTTACCTTTACTATCATCTCCAAAGGTCACAAAACCTCCATCATACTTATTTAGTTTGATGAAGTAGGTTTGACCTTCCAGTCATGTGCCTTGAACATCCACTATCCATGTACCACATGTCCTTTTTGTTCTTGGATGCTAGGCAAATCTGCATGATGAGTTTCAAGTAGCCTTAGGTATCCAAATTAATTTGGATCCTTTGAAGTTAATCCATCTTGGTTGCCCAAGTGCATTGAAATCACAAACAACATTGTAGACTTTGTTTCCTACAACTCTCTTTTCAATGAAGCATTGTGCATATGAGTGACCAAATTTCTTGAAATTAACACAATGATTTTCTGGTGTGTGTTGCTGAAACTGAGGTGAGTTATATTGCTTGAAATGATTAAAGTGTTGAAATTTTCTGGTTTTTGGAGGAGATGCATTTCTTTTGACAAACTGATTTTTATTAAAGTTATTCCTCTTTGCAAAAACATTTTCACCATAATTTTTTTAAACATTTTTACTTTTCGAAAATGAGGTTTTGTTGTAAAAAAATGGTTTCTTGAAAGCAGCCTTATTTTTCGAAATGTAACCCAAACCTGACCGGTTTAGACTCGGACCAGTTCTTGGTGAAAGCTCAGTTTCACTTGTGTTTGCTTCATCAAAATTTTTTTCACAAGTTGAAATATATCCGATACCTGATTTGCTTGGTATGGATTTGGTATTTGATGAAGAAGCCACAAATGTTATAGAGGAAGTATTAGAAACTGCATCTTCCTTGGCTATGTAGCCTAAACCAAATTTTTCAAACAATGGTCTTTGACTTGCAAGTAATTTGTCCAAGTTTTTGGAACCTTGAGCAAATTTTGCTAAGTCACCATTCAGCCTTTTAATCTTATCATTTAATCTTTCATTTTCAGCAATTAACTCATGAGAAGGATCCACAATGTGCTTTCCTTTTAATTTTTCAAGTTCAGATTTTAGAAATCTGTTTTTCTTCAATGATGTCCAATGCACATTCAGTTTCCTTCACTTTTTCTTTTAAAAAATTATTTTCAGCTCTTAACACATCTCTTTCAAATCTGCATTCATTGTATTTATCAAGCAGTTTTGATGTGTTTAAAGTGAGATCATCAATAATAGCATGCAAGTCCTCAATGGTCAAATCATAATAGTTTACCTCATCAAGATTGTTGTTTCCAGCCATGAAGCAGTCTTTGTCATCTCCTTCAGATTCTTCTTCTTCATTTGAGTCATTCTCAAGATCCTCCCAAGCTGCCATGAGTACTCTCTTCCTTTCCTTCTTTCCTTTGTCCTCCTTTTTGAGCTTTGGACAGTTTGACTTGAAGTGTCCAGCCTCCTTGCAATGATGACAAGTCACCTTGCTCAAGTCTATCTTGTGCTCCTTTGAACTTGAACCCTTGTATTTGTCCTTACTCTTCATCATCCTTCTAAATCTCCTAGCAAAAAACAAAAGCTCGTCATCTGAAATACCATCACTAGACTCACTCTCTTTTGGTTCTATTTGTGACTTGAGGGCTATTCCCTTTTTCTTTGAGTCTGTGTTTGTGTGTGTGGCTTCATAGACAAGGAATTTTCCTCTCAGCTCATCATAGGTTATGGGACTTACGTTGTTACTCTCGGTTAGGACAGTGGCAGTGTTTTCCCACTCTTTTGTGAGGCTTCTAAGGAGTTTTCTCGCCAAGGTTTGTTCTGCATAATTTGTACCCATAGCATCAAGGTTGTTGATTATGATTGAGAATCTCTCAAATGCTTCATCAATGCTTTCTCCATCCTTCATGCTAAATATCTCGTACTTTTTTCGCAGCATATCAATCCTCGTTTCTTTGACTTGTTTAGTTCCTTCGTGTGTAACCTGGAGTTTTTCCCAGATTTCTTTGGCTGTCTTGCATCTAGACATCTTCCGGTACTCTTCAAAGCTGATAGCACAGTGAAGAAGGTTGATTGCTTTAGCGTTCAGCTCTATCTTCTTTTTGTCATCTTCATTCCATTCAACTTCTTCTTTTGGAGTCACCACTCCATCAGCACTTGTTTTTGTTGGGATCTTGGGACCGCTCACAACGATCTTCCATATATTGTAGTCAATGGATTGGATGAAGATCCTTATCCTTTCTTTCCAGTAGGAATAGTTCTTCCCGTTGAAGAAAGGTCGCCGGTTGTTTGACTGGCCTTCTGTGAGGGTGTAAGCAACTGTGGTTGTGCCCAAGTTGTTTGCCATTGGATCTTTGCTCCAAGCGGTTAAGCTTGATTCTTGAGACCTTAGCTCCTGATACCAATTGAAGGTTTTGGTAGGCTTAGAGAAGGGGGGTTGAATCTATGCCTTCCTTTTAAGTTGCTGTTATGACCTTTTAATAACAAACTTTCAATTCTGATTCGGTTTGTACTCAGTAGCGGAAATTTATGAGACAATTTATTTTTGTCTCATGAGTATCAGAAAACAGAACACAGCAGAGAAGAAAAAAGCTAACACCAACATGTATCCTGGTTCGGTTGTCTTGTGCTATACAACCTACATCCAGTCTCCTCCACAACAGTGGAAGAATTTTCACTATAGTTAACAGTATTACATACACCAATTTCACAGGATTGACCCAATTCTTTCACACTCAAGTTCTAACCTAACTTGACATTGGCTATGCTAATACCTAACTATTCCTCTTAGTGCTAACCCAACTAAGAAAGGGATACCTTACAGGTACGAGATACAAGACACTTAATCAACCTAAAGAAATCAGAAAATAACTCTAGACTTTTCTCTCAAGTGTTTCTCTCAGCCTTTTTTCACTCATGGCTTTTTCTTAAGCTTTCTCTCAATGTCTTTTCTCACAAGAAATTACAGAATGATAAACATTGAAAAGTACATTACAATCAGTAAAACTTGAAGGAGATTGACTTCATCAGCAGCCTCTTTGCTATGTGCAAGACCAGATTCGCAAACCTCAGATGCAGTTCTTCAGTATTGGCCGAATGCTTCTTTGAAAGTAAGCATTATCCAAGTAGAGAAACTTCTTTACAGAACACTGTTCTCACACTCTGGTTTTCTCTCCTTGCTTGCTGAATGAACATCAAGATGCCTTTATCTCCTTACATGTTGCTTGGTCCTTTTTCCAAGGTCAACACCTTGAGCCTTGAGCTTCACCAACCCGCAGATTTACTTTTTCTCTTTAATCTTCAGAGTAGAAACTCTGCTTCTGACTTCCCCATCTTGACCGAAAGCCATAAAGCAGTAACCACAAGAGTCTTTCAATGGTCAACTTGATCTGAGCCCTTGAAAACCAACTTGGTCCCCAAGTCATGTTTAAGACCGTGGATACACAGCAGAGAGGAACAGAAACTAGCTTTCCTTTGTATCCTATTTCGGATAGAGCAGAGAGTTGGGAAGAAGAGAAGAATATCTTTCAAGCTTAATCTCTCTCTTTCTTTCTTCTTCTGTGAATAGCGTGTGGATCTAAGCACTTTCTCTTGCTTCTGTGATTTGATATGGTTAGAGAGAAAAGAATGTTGCTTTGGTAAAAGCAAGTTAGAGGGAATGAAGGCTTCAATCTTGTATGAGAAGTTTGGTGGGATTAACTTGAATTGATGGACACGGGCTTAGATCGGGTTTGATTAGCTTGGCCCGTTGGTTCCTTTGGCTTCTTTCTTTGCTTTTTCTTGGACTTCTAATTTTTTGCTTTCAGCCTATCATCCTTGCTATTTATTTTACATTTCATTTGAGTTACTTAATATTGAATTAAGACCTGCAACATATGATAAATAATTAGTAATAAGTAATTATAATTAATCAACACTAATTATTTATTTTGTCCAAAAATAATGTTTGTCATCACTAATTAATTTGGTTAATTTCTTAACTCAACAAAGATGAATCTTTTTCCTTTTATACTAACCTAATTTGATTCAAAAATAAAATAAAATAATAAATCCTAAACCTAAAAGATATTGTTTGTAAATAGAATTACAAAAAATAAAAATAAAATATCTTTATAGTAATACAAATGGGGAGCTCATATGCTGACGTGGCGCTCATACGTTGAGTTTGGGAGTTTATTTGCTTACGTGTCGTCACTAGAAATTTTTAGATTTATATTTATAAATTATAAAATATTATTTGTTTAGGTTGTTATTTTCAAATTTTAAATTATTTATTTGGGTTGTTATATTTAGGTTGTTATTTTTAAATTTTTAAATTTTAAATTATTTTATTTAAGTTATTATTTTTTAAATCTTAGATGAGTGTACTTAAGTTGTTATTTTTTGAATTTTAAATTATTTTAAGTTGTTATTTTTAAAATTTTAACACTATTTTTTAAAAGTTTGTTGATTCTTTTTAGCAATATTTTTTAAATTTTTGTAAATTGTTTTCAAAAATTACAACTATATACGTAAATTTAAATATATTTCAGTTAATTTATAATTTTAAAAATTGTTAATATATTTATTTACTTTATCTACAAATTTAATTCAAATTTAAATTAAAATCAATCAAATTTAAAAAAATTTAGCTATGAGTCAACTATAAAAGTATAAGTTATAAGATATGTGTAGCACTACAATTCAAAGTACATCAAATTCTTTCTTTACATACATTCAAAATAAAAAATTTCTCTACTTATTCCAATGACTGGTATTCACAAAATCGTAGAAATCAATCCTACAATTGATAATTTGTGCCTACGTATACGAGTGATACGGTTATGAACACTACCAAGTTACAGAAATTCTTCATTGCCATACTCAATTAAGATGGTTTGGCTCGATGTAGACGTGAGTAGGTGTAATCGTAGTCTTTGACGAGGAGGCAAAACAAGTTTTGGGAAAGAGCTGTGTAGAGATACTTGATCCACTCCTACCAATAAGTTCTAACCAATATTTATTTCTAAAAATATTAGTGAAGATATTTTTAATGGTAATTTTTATATTATTTATTATTAATATATTATGTAATACCCTGTAGAAAGGAGATCTATTGGATACACCTACACTTTTGTTCAACCTAATTTATAAGACCTTCTTCTTCATCGTTGAAGTTCAAATATCTGATAATCCACATTTTTCACCTTCTTATAAAGTTAAGAAGATGACTAATAATGTGGACCTCATAAATAAATTCAAAAAGGCTCACCCTATTCAAATTGTAAGTACAATTATAAGTGTACTTTCTATTAAAAATCAATTTATTTTTCTCTTCTTTAGTCATTAGTAGTATCTAATTTATAAATAATAATTAATAACTAATTATAATTTTAGGATGTTGATTAGATCAATAGTTTGCTTCCAATTTCGAAGACATCCTCAATCATTGAAGGAAAAAAAGTAGAAGGTGCTAAGGTATTTGTTCAAAAAATGAATCTTTTGTTTATTTATTTTCTCAAAGTTAGATCTTTATTTTATTCAAAAAATATTATTGAGATAAAATCAAAGGTGAGAAAGAAGTCTTTAATTTAATATAGTATTTTTGTACAGAATTTGTTACTTGAATTCTCCAATGAAGTTGCGGATAATGATGAATTCGAAGTATTGAAAAATGCTATTACACCAGCCAAGTGACTATCCTCGGAGTCGGAAGATTCGAAGGTGCAAGGAGATACCTCAATCTGTAAGAAGATCAACATTAAGAATGAAACTTAAGAATTTGGATGCACGTGTTTTAGAATCCCTTCTAGAGTCTATCTAATAGAATAATGTCAAGTATATATTTGTTTTGATAGAAACATTGCCTTTTCTTAAGTTGTTATTTTTCTTTTGATTTTTTTAGATTTATACGTTTGGAATTTAGAATTTTTTTAATTATAAATTGAAGTTATTTGGTTATTACTTGTGGTTTTATTTTTAATTCTATTCACACCGTTAATATTCTGTTAATTTCTAATTTAGTATTTAATGTCATAAAGTTATAAATTTCTCATATGAATTATTGTTGATACAATTAAATTAGTTATTGATTTTTAATGTGTATTTATTTAAAAAAAATCTAATTATAATTTTTAATTAAAGTATTATGTTTAAAATTTTAAATTTAAATTCAAATAAACTTTTTTTTTGAATTTTAAGTAAGCAATTGAGTTTGAGAATATTTTTTAAAATTTTATATAATTTATAAGCTACTATACTAATTACAAAATATTATATTAAAGTAAATAGAATTACCAGTCTTATTAAAATGTGAGGTTATTTATATTATTTAAAAAATTTTAATTTGACATTCTTCTATACTTAATTATGTTTCTCATATTGTTCCGACAAAATTGAATTAATTTTAAAAATTTTATTTAAAAATTTAAAATTTGTACTAACTAATTAGGAAATTCTATTTAAAAATTTTAAATTATTTAGGTCATTTTGCTTAGGTAGTTATTTTTTAAATTTTAGGTCATTTTGCTTAGGTAGTTATTTTTTAAATTTTAAGTTATTTATTTAGATTGTTATTTTTTAAATTTTAAGTTATATACATATTACTCTTTTAAATCATAAATTATTATTTATTTAAGTTGTTACTTTTTAATTTTAAATTATTTGCTCATAAATTAAAATTTTTGAAAAAATTAATTTAAATTTATTAAATTAAATAAAGATAGTATTTAATTATTTAAATTTTGCTAAGATAAATTTTATTTATAAATTAGGTAACAACTTTTGTCATATAAGATCTCTACCATGTTTAATACGCCTCAATTATAGTTAAGAAAACACCTTTTTTAAAATATGTTGATTCTTTTTATTTGAACGCTATATTTAAAACTTTGAATATTTATGTTTCTTAGAATTTATATTTTAAATATATTTATATATTTATTTTATCTGTAAATTTAATTTAAATTTAAATTAAAGCCCATCAAATATAGAGAATCTTTATCTTTATAGTAATACAAATGAAAATCTTATATGCTAACATGGGGCTCATATGAAAATCTTTATCTTTGAACTCAATATGGGTAACTTTATGACTACACATCATGAGTATGTGGTTAATTTAAATCAATATATCGATGTGCACATACTTCCAAAATTGTCAAGTATTCCACGAGATGGATTTAATTTTGTGAGTTTTGACACTCTCAATACTCCTAATGAGTTCGATTATACGTATTTGGTTAGTAAATTTATTGTTTTAGAAAAAGTATAATTTATGGATAAAATTATTTATTTTATTGATAATTTTTCAGTTGTATTTTTTATTGAACAAAATTATTGATAACAATTTTTTTTATTTTAATCCATTCTAGATGCTATTGAATATTATAACAACTTGAGTTTTTAAAAATTGAATAATGCATTTTTCATGATTTATTATATTTGTTGAGAATTTTAATTAAAAAAATTATTTTTCTAAAAGTAATTAAAATTAAATTTTATGATACTTTAAGTTTAAAATTTATTAAGATTTTTAAACTATTTTTATTATAATGAGATATTTAAAAAAAAAATAAAAAATTAATATTATTATTAATTAAAAGAGAATCATTTACTTGGCTTTCGGTAAATGTGAAAAAAAAAAGCCAAATGTGACTTCTGGTTATCGTATATATATAAAACACTTCTTTGGATTTCATCCATTCATTCCACCGAATAGGATTTAAGAAAGAAAGGAGTTGAGAATGAAAGAGAGACAGAAGCTTGCATGAGACAATTGTCAAGATGTTGTTATTTTTAAAAAAATACTTTATGTTGTTTTATCTTTATAAAATAAAATAAATAATTAATTATTAATTTTTAAATTGTAACTATTTTTTTTAATAAAAAATAATTTATAAAGTGTGTTTAATATTTTATGAATTTTTTAATTTTTAAATTTTAAAATATAAAACATATATGTATATAGTTTGGTATAATTTTTGTTATTGTTATTTTTAAGTTATAATTAGTTTTTTTTTAATATAAACACTTATACATATTAGATGAGTAAAATGAAATCTAAAAATTTTAATATTGACTTCAATGTAAATTTATTTATTTAGATTTGTTTTAAAATTTTATTCTATAAATTTAAATTTATTTATTTTAGTATTTTCTATTTAGATTATTATTTTAATTTTATTTTATTATAAATATTTTTGTTATATTATATTTTTTTGTGCTTGAAGAATTTTAATTTATTGAGGAAAAATTATTTTCGGTGAATAAATATTTTTTTATCTTTTTATTTAAAATGTTATTATTAATATATTAGTATTAAAAATATAAAAGATAAAGCATACTTAAAAAAATGTATTATGAAATTAAATAATTTTATGATTATGGGTATTTGTCTACACGGGAGGCTGTGTGGAGAACTTTGGCAAACAAATTATTTATCTTTTATTTATCTGAAAAACAAAATATCATCTTTAAATACGATGACAATCTTGAGAAAATCATGGATTAAGAGAAAAGAAAAGGTAAAATGTTCTTAACATGGATGGAGGCCAACAAAGAATTTAAAGCAGGTCAAACTTTAACGTATGCTGAGTTTTCAAATCAATTTTTTTATAATATAGAAGAAAGGAAATGATATCCACGGAAGAGAGAATATTTTATTGGAAGATTAAACTATATTCCATCGGGTACATGTGATATCTACTATATCAAAATTTTGTAATTATTCAAAAACGTTGTACAACATATGAGTCTATTAGGATAGTTAATGGAATTACATATCCTAGCTTCTAAGATATTTTCTATTTTATGGGACTATTGCTTGACGATAGAAAATTCATTGTAAATGACATGATTGAAGATGAGTTACATGATTGAAGATGAGATGAAATCAATTAATCCAAAGAATGCAATATCTCTTGATCCCAATGTTTATTTTATCTTTCTTTCTTTCCTTTACTTTATGGTTGTTTACATTTTCTGCACTTTACATTTCCAGCACTTTACTTTCTTGTACTTTACTTTCCTTGCCATTTACTTTCTTGTACTTTATTGCTTTCCTTTACTTTCATGTCATTTACAATTTCTTGTTGCTTATCATCCAATTGTACTTGTCTAACTAGTCTAATTAATCAACTATTGTTTGCTTAATCCATTAATCTCTGTGGATACGATCCCACTCCATTGTAGGTTATTACTTGACGACAATTTGGTGCGCTTGCTAAAGAACGGATTCATTATATGTGGGTAGTGAAATCCGGTCATCAAGTTTTATGGCGCCGTTGCTGGGGATTAATTGTGATTAACAAACTACCAGTTGGTTGATTACCTTGATTAGACATTTTTTTCCTTTCTTTTTTGTTTTTGTCATTTATTTTCTTTTAATTTTCTCTTGCTACTAAGGTGTTTGTGTTATTACTTCACTAAAAATTTCTCATTTATGACAATGAGGAGTCCAATTTCTTTTGGTGATTATTGTTTGAAACAGAACTTTTTGCAAGAAAGAATGGAGTGTCCATCTTATTTTGGTCAATCAAATTTCATGGGAAACTTAGTAACATGTAACCCTAAATGACTAAATCACTAATCACTCTTCTCTCAGTTCTCTCCATCATTTTCTCAATCTTAAATCTTTGCCACTGTTCACCATCGTACGCCGCTCTCTCCCCTCTCCTCTTATTGCCCTACATCTCCTTACACTCGCTGGGTTTTGCTTTGATGCACGAGGAGCCTCTACCATCCACCACACTGGCTCGTTCGTCTCGTTGCCACTGTTCGTCGTGTCATCTGTTGTCTGTCGCGCTGCCATGGTTCGTTCGTGCACTATTCATTCCTTCATCCACCGTTCGTGCATAACTCTGTCGCGCTGCCGTTGTTGGCATGCGTCTCTTACCTCTGTTTTGCTTCACTTTTGCTCACCATTTTTCACTTTCTAGGTCTGTGCTTTGCTCTGCATCATGACTCCATCTCTGCACTACACGAGCACAACTGTGCTGCATCTCTATTCAGTTTCATGCCGATTCTTTGTCAACCGTCGCAGGCTCACAGCTAGTTGTCGTGGTTTTGTTTCATTCAGGTATTTTTTTTTTCTAAATTTTTTTGCTTGTCTTTTATACAGTTTGAAGATTTAGATAATTAGTATATTACAGTGCTTTGATTATGATTCAACTACAATATTTATGGTTGTTATTTATGGCTAACATAGAAAATTAATAATTAATAACAATATATAATTGATAACTAAATTAGGGACAGAATGTTTATTTAGAGACAACTTTAGTAGTTTGATTATTTGATATTCTTGATTTAGGTACCAAATATTTGAGAATGTTGCTTAAAGAAAATGATAAATGATGACTGTGATGAAGATGGTGAAGATGTTATTGAAGTCATGAAAGATAAAAATATTGGAGGATTTCAATTTAAGTTTATTAGAAGTTTAAAACTTTTAGTTTTGTGTGTTGTATGTTATACTAATTGCATAAATATCATTGTAAAGGATTTGAACTTATTTTCTAAAATACTTGTTATAATGTGTGCTACTATTTTAGTTTATTATGTCCTTTAAATTTGATATTGTTAATTTTAAGTGGTTAGATTTGAGTAAATATATACATTATGTATGATATGTATATATCTTTTAAAAAAAAATTTGTAATAGGTAAACTCATATGAGTTTACAAATTAACTCACGATTCGAGTCTATGTTAACTCCACGAGTTTATTTAGACACGCAAGTTTGACAACTTTAATTAACCCTATGTTAAATCACACAGACTAGGTTTCAAATACACTTAATGGTGATAATGGTAATTTTCTTTTTATTATTGTTTCATATTTTGATTCTTTTCATAGATTGTGATTACATTTTCAGACTACTATTGATAATAAAAAAATACAAAAAATAATTGTATTAATGTGTTCACAAGTATACGTAGGATATACAATTTCTCACATTTAAGATTTTTTAATCAAAATTAGCCATTAACAATTGCTAGTACAGATACAACAATCACCAATAAATAAAACTAAAAATCTAAATTTTAGGATCCTAACTTCATATTCCAAGCTCCCAGTCTTCTACACAAATTTCAACATCCATTCATTTATTTTAAAATTAGGATCTGCTCTATTACTAACTTCTTCATTATTAACTTCTTCATTATGAATTTTCTCAGCCAAAATAAAGAGTCAACACCACCTCTTGCCAACACTTTGCAACCACATTAAAGAATTATGGTGAACAAATGACATATTGAATAAGCAACAACATTAGCCTATCTAAATTAACAAAACACATTTATATTATAATTTGGATAACCAAAAAATAACCTCCATAGATTCGCATATGTTTCTGACCATTTGAGGACGGGTCGACTACCACACCCATACCTCTCTAGAAGTCGTTCATGGTTACTTTTGGTCGTTTTCTTTCCACAACTTCCCTTATAGAGTCGGTTGCTCGAGCTACTAACCACGTTGCTACCACCTCCTATAATCAATCTTTTGAAGTTTCCTTAACAATGGTGGAGGAGATGAATGAAAACAACTTCTAATGGTGTAAGAGAGTTTTTAAAACTCAAATTGAGATTAGGATTATAAACAAATAATAAGGATTAAATTGAGTTAAAAATTTGTATGCGCCACGTAACATAGTTGTTGATTGTTTACCGTGGCATCTTTTCACATACGTCATCACTTCATTTGTGAATATTTGCTAAAAAATACCTCAAGGACGATGCTGAGTCACTTTTGTTAAGTTTCATAGACAAATTTAGGACAATTACAAAATAAAAAATGAGATTAAAGCTCAATTGTAAATTCATGAAGCAATTTGAAATTTAATTCTAATTATTAATTAGATCCCGACCTCCAAAAACATTTGATTAAATTAAAGATTAACATAATATCAACTCCTACACAATCAGTTTCTCATCTGATCTAGTAGATATCTATCATTTGATTTCTAGCTTGTAAAACAAATAAATAAGCTATGACCTACACCAACACAAGAAATTGCTGTCCTTGGTAAATTACTTTCGAAAGAACAAAAAAAGAATATTATTTTAAACATTTAGGGTTGATTGGTTTTTGTTTTTATTTGTATTATTTCCTGTTTTTAAAATTTATTAAAAATATACAATTTATTTTATTTTATCTTTTGCACAGCATAATATTTAAACATACTATCTAGAAAGCAAAAAATAAAGACAAAAACCAATCATATCCCCATAGTGTCATGTCTCACTTAATTAAAGAAAAGGAAAGAAGTGGATATTTGTCTAACACAACTCACATATTCCATTGATAGGAAAGAATTTATACAATTATATCTATGTCGAGTTCACGTTATCGAAACTAATTTGACAAAAGTCCTATTCACTTTTGGTGGTTTCCCTTGTGAATCAATATTCACTAGTAAATTATAATAGTATCATTGCTTTTTCCTATAGGTATTATGTAGCTAGAAATGTTATATATAACAAAATAAATTTTCCGTTTTTAATTCTCTAACTACTTAGAATTCATAATGAACAATGTTAGGGGCCAGCAATATTTGTAACTGATAACTATCAATTAGCCATCAATAATTATTTGATGGTGTGAGATTGATGTGAGATTTCATCCAATGGTTCACCTTTCTCTTCTCGTTACATACTAACTAAGAAATAATCTGTTAAGATCCCTCTTTGGTAGTGAAAGAGTAGGGAAAGGAGAGGTGTATGATGAAGAGTTAAGAGTAATAACCACAAGTGTGAGTTCTCTCTCTATCCTATACAGCACAAAAGCAGCCAAATGTGTTTGTGTTGCCGAGAATTTGAACATGTCATCACTGTTGGAACAGTTGTGACAAGTCCCTCTCTTCTTACGCGTTTCGTTTTGGGCCTAGTGCTCCATCTCATTACCCATTCTATTACACCATATTCTAACCTTATTATTGTCATTATTATAATAATAAACATGGTCCCTGCTTTATATTTGAGCCCACATATTGTTCTGACCAAACACCATGTGCTACATCTTCGTATTTTAATTTTAAAAAAATATATCTTTTCGATTTCCAACCATCATCTAATTAACTCATATTATTAGTCTAAGCGGTCTTTGATATCTCGATAGATCGTTATTTTATAAGGACTATTTAATTACTTAAAATGACATTATTTTGGCATTAAAAGAGACTGATATGTGTAAATAGTTAGAAGGCTACTCTATCATTTATTTTAGACTACTTAATTAATATTGGAGATTTTCTTTTAACCAATTTTCTTATTCAATGACATACAAGAATAGCCTGGCATACAGTACATATGGCATGTCCAATAAGAAATGAATGTAGCAATTTTGATATACCGGGACTGAATTTTATATATATATATATATATTTAAATTATTTTTTATATTATTTTTTATTATATAAAGATATGTAACTACTGAATTTTATTTTAAGATTTTATTAATATATAAAAAAATAATATCAATAATACTCTGTAAAATCACAAAATACTAATATTTTTATGGTATATTTAGTTAAAAATAAAATTGTTACATATATTTTTTTAATTAAAATGAGTTCTTTTAAAATTTTTAAAAACTAAAAAAAAAATAATAAATTATTAATAATTATCTCAACGTACAGGTACTGTATAGAATATAAAATACAATTCTCAAAATAAAATCATATTTAAAATAGATTATCATAAAAAATTAAGATAAATGTTTTTTTATAATATAAGTTTAAAAAAATTAGTATTTTTTTTAAGAAAAAATTTAAAATAAAAATGTGATTATTAAAATATAACGGAGTAAATTATTATCTCTATAAAAATAAGTATATAAAAATTAATTTAAAAAATATAAAGATTTAAGTGTGTAATATTAAATTAGTTAAATAAAAATATTAATAAAAAATTATTAAAACTTAAATTTATCATATTTTTAAAAATAATTATATATAAAATTACTAAATATTTTTTATTTTATCATATATATATATATATATATTAGAAGTGTCAAGGCCACTTGTCCTCCGTCCCTATGCCCAATGTACACAAGGATTCGATTCTCAACTCATGCTCAGAAAGAATGGTTTAAGAGCCTTTCTCATACTGTAGTGTGTATAATGTATTAAAGAAAAAAAGAAAACATAATCTGAGTACCATTATTGTACGTGGAATCAGACATACCTCCATTATTATTATCATATCATATATATGTGTCATTTACTTAGCAAGCAGAACTTACATAAATATCGAAGCAAAAGGAAAGGGAATATATACTATACTATACCATATTCATATCATTATTATTATTATTCCTATCTTATCCTAACTTATAAGCTATGACTCATTTATGATTGGCAGATAACACCACGAAAAAGCATCAAAAGAAAAGAAAAAAACAAACTTATCATATACATTAACACTTATATATATACCCTCTCCTTAATTATCTTTATATTATATATATTGACAAGTAGTGGAGTGATGGTGGCCCTCAAGTTGAATAATTAAGAGGCAGCAATCTTCTCATAGGGTATGAGCCTATTGGTAGCCAATCTTGTAGAGTAGGCAGCGTTCTTGTATTCAAACCAAGTGAACTCTTTGTATAAGCTTTCCTTTCCAAGCATGAGGGAAGGCAATGGTGCAATCTTCTCACTCAATGGTGGACCAACAAAGTAAATCATTGATAGCCTTGATTTGTAACCGTTGTCCACTATCACTCTGTGCCTCACGCTCTTGAACCGTCCATTCGTCATAACCTTTATGTTTTGTGTGTCACCAAACGTAGCAAAAAATTCATGTTAGATTACTAATACATACTACACCAAATTGATACTATACTATAAGATATCATATATCATTAGTGCTACAAGAGTAAGCACAATTTACTACTTTCGTTTAATAATTAGCCAACAAATATACCTCATGTATGTTAAAAAAAAAATCTAAATACACTAGTATAATATTAATATAAATACAGTACTGACTAAAAATATTAATCAGTATAAATAAAAATTGTGAATCTCAAATTTTTTTTTCTCATTATATATAATATTACACTATAATGACATAACGCGAAAGCAAAACTTTTTTTTATGTATAAAAAAAATAAAATTGAATAAATAAATTCATGTGGTTTTGGGAAAAGGAGAGGGGGAGTTGAATAATGTGGCAGGTGCAATAATAATTTTAACAAGTCAACCAAAATGTGCTCACACACATTCAAAAAAGCAAAAAGGAGAAGTTTATCTACATGCAGAAAAACTACTATTTCCACTTGTTATTATCCATTGACAACAATAAAATTAAAAATTTTAAAACAAAAAAGGTTAGAAATCCAAAAAACAAAACACTTATATTTGTCATTTCTCTTTTATGTACCTGAAGTGAATCACCAACATTGACAAAGAAGGAACTGTGATCAGGAGGAACAGGAATCCAGTTTCCATCACCAACATCAATCTGAAGGCCAGAGGTGTTATTGGATCTCAGAAGAGAAATTATTTGTGGGTCAGTGTGCTCTCCAAAACCAACCATGTTAGTGGTGTTGTTCTTGTTCTTGTTCTTGTTCTCATCACCACCACCTCCGCCATTGGAAGCAGGGTAGTGGTTCACCCTGAAAGCAGAGTCACTCTGCTCATCCATCACAAGCTTGCTCAGCACGTTTCGTTCCTCAATCTTCAGCCCTTCCGCCATTAACTCAAGAACCTCGCACGCCATCTTCCTCATCGCTTGCATGTACTCGTTCAAAGCACACCTAATAAAACCACACACACACAATAATAAATTAAACTTCGCTAAGTTTACACCCTTTATAATAAATACGGTTTTAACATTAATGTTTTTTATAACTAAACACACGATTTTTTTATTTTATTAATTAAAAAATAATTTAAATAATAATTATCTAAAACTTTGATTCTAGTGTTATCCCTTTAGCTTACGGGACCATGCCAAAATACATGGTAAGATTCACGTATATTACCTGAATTGCTCTGAGTTTTGATCAGAAGGTAGTGTGAGAGTGTTGGAGTGTTGTGAATTGGTTTTAAGGAGAAGGTACTCGATCCAACCGACGTCGCCGTTGTAACCGAGGCGCTTGTTGCCGTACCCGAAGGGGTTGGCAAGGCCGACCTTCTCCTTGTCGCTCAGCGGCAAGGAGAAGAATTTGGTAGCCTCCTCTTCGAGGAGGGAAATGGCGTCCATAGGGACGCCGTGGTTTATGACTTTGAAAAACCCGAAGTCTTCACAGGCCTTCACTATGAGGGCCTGTGCATCGGGTTTTGAAAGGTCCACTATGGGAATAGTCACCACCGGCGGTGAGAATGTGGCTGCTCTGTTATTGCTACAGTTTCTCATGTATGAGTATTGCATTTTTCTTTGTTTGTCTGTTATTGGTGATTGAGAAGATTTGTGTATGGAAGAAGAAGAAGAAGAGAGATATTTGAAGAGGGTGAAAGAGTTGATAAGGCTTTTTGAGAAGAGGGGTTTGCTTGAAGAAAAAACGGCTAAGCTTGTTTCCTATTTATACAAGAAGCAAAGCTTTGGTAGGGACAGAGCAGGAATAGAAACAGTGACAAGAATATATTTTTATTTCAAAATATGTTTATCTTCATAACATAAATTTACAAGCTAAAATATCATATGAATTTTTTTATCTCACATTGGTTAAGTAAGGAAATAGTTTTTACTGTCTATGTAATGAGGAATACTCCTTATTCTTTCAGCTAGTTTTTTTCACTTTTACGGTATTTTTATAGTCTCAGTTTAATTTTATTATAAGAGTAGTATTAGGGATTAGCAAATTGTTATAATTTGTAGCTATTAAGTAATTATTAATGATATTTTTAATGGTATGAGATTTCATTCAATTACGTAGAATTATTTTTTTTTGTTGGCTAATTAGAATTTAATAAAGTTGCTCGTACTTAAACTTTTCTTTATTACATATACAAAATAATAGTATATTAAAATTTTTGAGATTATATGTTATAATTAGTAGTTTAAAACTAAATATAAATTTATTATTCTAATATTCAATTTCAAATTTATTTAATTATATAAAATGATAAATTTTAATTAATTTCTATTAAAAATAAATCGTCTAATATGTTGGGATAAGTCTCATTTTATCAAATATTTTCAATAGAAAATGAAATTTGAAAATAATTACTTCCTATACTTAGCAGACTTAAAGTTCTAGAAGCTCTATTGAAATTGTTGTTAATGTACATTTATTTTTGTTTATAATTATAAAAATAAAAGACAAATAGGTTGATATATGAAAAATGACTAAACTAAAATATTCATAATTTTTTGTAAATATAGAGTGGTCATTATTATTTTATACTATTTTTTACAACCGACCTTTTTCTTTAAATAATGGACATCACAATCCTGCCGAAAAAAGTAGTCCAGTCATCACCTACCTGAGCATTATATTTACTAGGATTTCTCCCACTAAAATATACAAGACAACTTTATCACATTGAAAAAAGTAAGTAGTTGCATCGATGAGATTCCTTTAAGGTTTTCTTCATTGTATCTGATATATATGTTTTCCCTTGTTTCTATTTTGGTGAAACATTAAGCCTTTTATTAGTTTAATTAATTATTCCTTTACTCTATGTTCACATTTGTAGATAGTGCACGCAGCTCATTTTGCACCGCTGAGAGTGCCATCTACCTTTTTTTCCTTCTGGTAACTTTGCTAATGATAATAACTAACAGCAATGTTAAAAACAAAACGTTTATAATATTTCATCTACCTTACTTGTTAATTAAAAATTTTAATATATTATAAATTATTATAACAATAAATTTTATTCATAATTAAATATATTTGTTCTTAAATAAATTTAAAAAATTTAATCTTTATATAATCACAGTTAGAAAAAATTATATCAATATCTAATCATGTATTGTTATATTATTAAAAATAATTAATTTTAAATAAACTATTTAAAAGGTCATTTAAACTTATAAATTAATAAAATTACAATGTTTTGTATTTACAAATTTTAAAATTAAAAATACAATTATTTAAATTATGAATATATTAAAATTTTAAATAACAAAAAAAAATCGATAAATTAGAAGATAAGCTTCCATGTCATGCATGCACCTATATCGTCACGTTTTTGGTGCAGTTGCGTGTTTAATTTAGTGTAAACAGAGCAACAAGCATTGAAACATTTTAGTTCGGGTAAAATGATGAAGGGACACTTTGAATTTTTTAAAATTAATATTCAAACTGCCATCATGAAGTCATTATTACGTTTCTCCTCATCCAAGTCCAGACTTTATTAGTTTCTCAAGTACATTTAATTTGTTTCAACTTTTCCATTTTTCTTTCTTCAATTCATGCTCATATTGAATTAATCAATGTTGTAAGTTTGTACAGATAATATATATTAAATGAGTCATTTTATATGACTAATAAAATTTATTAATTTTTATTAATATTTGATTAATTTTAAATTTTAAATATGAAATTTTAAATTTAAAAAATAAATATTAAATTTTAATAATATAAAAATAAAATAAAATTTTAATAGTATAAAATTAAAATAATGACCTAAAATATTAACTAATATTAATAAAAAATTAATCTTTTAATAATTTTATATGAAATATTTATAAATCTAGAAATTATTTTTAATATGAAAATGAAGATAATGTTTTGGTTGAATATTGATATTTGAAGTGTATTGCTGTATTGTAGATGTGCAGAAAATGCTGAGATAATACGCAAAGAGAGCGTGTTGCTGTAATACCCTAATATTCAAATCCTTATTCTCGAGTCATAAGTTAATGAAATAAAGTGGTACGACTCTCAAGGTGCATTATAATATATATTGAAAGAAAATATTAAACGAAAAGCTTGAAAATGAGTAAAATAAAACCGTGAACGGAGACTCCCACGTATCGATAAAATAGAAGATAAAGCGCATCTTAAAACGAATGTAAAGATAAGCAATAATGAAGGATAAGATAAGGCCAGGATAGGATATAAGTATATAACATAAGTAAATAGCCATTAGTCGTGACTCGCAAAGTTTAGGCTAGTTAGGGTTACAAAGGTAAAAGCAGTTGACAACAGAATTTTCTATCTCTCCCAAGGATACATCATCGCATCTATAGGCAAGTTCCAAAATAGTTAATTGCATACATATAAGTTTTTTCAAAATAAAGAATGAGAGATTCTAAGCAAAAGTAATATAGAGTCCAATGATCTTTACCATCTTTCAGATAAACCACAGTTTACTGTTGAGCACCTGGACCTACATCTGAAAAACAGAGAATATATACAGAATGAAGACCCCCGATCCATGGGTTCCTAGTACGATAAAAATTCTAAATAAGTACAATGCACTATAATAAAAACTCACTAAACATCTTGATCTTCCTTTTATCAATTATTCACCCTAAGTTCTCATCTTTCCCAACCTTCCAAACTTTCCAACTTCCAATTTATTACAGAACCATGACTAGAACCAACACCAGCTAGCCGACTCAGTAATTCTATATTAATACATCATATCTTTATCTGAAATAAGTGAAATCACTTCACTGCGTCTACTAAGAGAACTCAATTTATCTCATTCAATATTCATCATTGTTAATTAATCACTTCATCATTTTATTTCCATCAAGGACAGTCCTCAACGTCAACCGACACTAGCATGAGGGACCTCTCAGTTGTACAAGCACAAACAATACAAACAAGTAATACACAAGTAAGGCAATTAAGGAAAGTAGCATTTAAATATGTAACATATTCAAATAGGCAAACTCATACAATTAAGCAAATCCAAACAAATCAAACATATGCAAATGATGTATGCCTGTCCTATGGCCAATGAGCTCATCTGTCGATTATACAGCCAACCCAACACACCCGATAGCTAACCTAGATATCATCTCTCAACACGAAGGAAATCCTCAACCTTCAAGGGGAGAATCCTCAACCTCCAATTTAGAGAGAGATTGTGATGTAATAATAGGGAATCCTCAACCTAACTCATTGACACCACAGCCAGGAATCGAATCGAAGAAAATCTTCAACCTTCTCCATTCAATTCTTTGTTGTAGTAAGAGAGTGAATCATCAATCCCGCTTGCCCACCGCAATAAGAGAGGGAATCCCCAACCTTATCTTGTCTGTTACAGCAAGAGAGAGAATACTCTATCTCATCTTGTTTATCAGTAAACGGGATCCAACTGCCGTCTTCACCATTTCAATTCAAAATTCATTTCAATTCAACACAAGCAAACATACCCGCAATCTGAATTAATAATTACAGAATTAAATCGAAGAGAATTCTCGACCTTCTATTCAACTCTATAGTGTGACAAGTGAGGGAATCCTCAACCTCAAGCTCGTCTACTATAACAAGAGAAGGAATCATCGACCTCAACTTGTTCATCACAACAAGTGAGAGAATCTCCAATCTCAACTTGCCCTTACGTGAGTGTGATAACACCACCATCCTCACAACACAAATCTTATTGTCTCTTTAATTATAATCACAGCACGAGAGAGGGAATCATCGACCTCAACTCACCTATTCATCCTGCGATATAGTGTCCGTCACACTTCACCATTATTATCTTGTCCAAAACTTCACTCACTTATACAACATATAACTTGAAGGGAATTCTCAACCTCCCCAATCTACTATCATTCACCAATTATCAATAACTTACACCCATCACTCATTTCGGTCATTATAATCATCATTCTCATCATACTCAATTTTTACTCCTCATCACATTCATCCTCATCACGCATCACTTTACATCTTATTCATTTTCGTTAATTTCACTAACTTAACTCTTTAGATTTAGTCTCTAACTCTTCCTTTCTTAATTACACCAGCTCTATACTCTTATCAGTGTTTATAAATATTTAAAAGATTAGAAGAATAGTTAAAAGACTTAAAAATACACTTTAGCAAAATCTGGAGATTGTGCGTACACGTGCCTGTAGCTCGTGTACGCATGGTTGAAATTTTGGGTGTCGCGTACGCGCATCCTTGTCTGCGTACACGAGTCCTTGTCCGCATATGCAAGTGGGCAATTTTGACACTGCCGCATATGCATGCCTCCTTTCGCGTACGCAGGACCACTGGACAACGCCCAGTGTCCGCGTCACGTGGCACCTCCGCGTATGCGAATGTTGTAGAATTGCCAAAAAGATGTTAAGTGTAAAAATAAGTTTTTGAACCCAATCTTCAAACATTCATATATTTTGGTACAAAATTCATTTTTCAACCATTATTGAACCATTGGAAAGATCGATAAATAAATTTTCATAAAAATCTAATTATGAAAATTTTCCAACTCCGAGGATCGAGTTACGACCTGTTGAAGTTGATCAAAACTCTGTTTTTACCAAAAACACACATTTACCAATTTTCCAAAGATTCACAAGCCTCAATCATTTTCAACCAACAAAATGAACCCAAACTAACGCAATCCATATATTCACACTCAACCAAATCCAAACCTACTCCATCTACATATTCCAACTCAAATACATCCATTCAACATTTCAAAAACCTCATTTTCTACTATTCCATCAATCAATTAAATTCTCATATATTCCATACCAATTCTTCATTCAATTTCATACATTATCACATAATTTAATCATCACTTACCGTTCTTACCTTTTTCCAACCTCCGACTCAAAATTCATTAATTCAACACATATATAACTCATAAATGCACAATTCATCATCAATCACCAATTACAATCAACACAATAACTACGCATCATCCAAATCATCAATTATCAGAACATATCTTCTACACATACCAAATCTACCCAAATACACAATTCAAACCTAATCCTAGGGGCATCTAACCTAGAAATTCTCATCACACCACACGGTACTTAAATGAAATTTAAATCGTACCTTTAGTGATGGCAGTTTACATCCAACACTTGAGTTCTCCACTCCAAGTTCTCTCAAAATCTCCACAAGCAAACTCTAAGTTCCAAATGTGTACCAAACTCACCCAACAACACTAACATAACTAATTTCACATATACATTAATCTAGGATTTACAAAATCTCATAAATCAGAAGGATTTAAGAATTTCTTACTTTAACTCATGAAATTAGTTAATAAAACTCATCAATAACTCATACTAGAGCACCCCTAAACAACCAAAATCACAAGATTTCCTCAAAATCCAAACCAAAACTCGAAATTAGAGGAAAAATGAAATTAGACAGAAAATTATTAGATGCTCACCACAATACATAGATAGAATTGAAGAAAGTGAGGAGAGCAACGTGTAGCCGCAAACGGCTCGTCAATCAGAGTACCAGAGAAAAAGTTATGGTGATTTAAAGTTTGATAGAGTTAGGATTTTCTCTCTTCTATTCCTCTCTTCTCCATTTCAGCGCCCCTCTCTCTTTCTCTAGGGTCAATGAGGCGGAATGCTCATAACTAAGGTTTATATATGTTGGATCTTGGACCAAACTTGAACCCAGTTCACATATATAGCCCGTTTAGTCTAACTTTGAGCCAAAATTTTTAAGATTAGCGTTTTAATGTGCGTTTTAAATATTTTTACATTCTCAATTCATTATTTCTATTTTGTTAAACTTTCTCACTCAATTAATTTTCTCAGCTACAGTGTCGGACAGATTTCGGTCGGTACTACCGGTCAAATTTTCAACGCATGTTTTTACGCAAAAAACTATGTTTTTGGACTCAGAAAAATTCACTAAGTCCAAATATCATATTTAAATTGTCAAATTTCGATTGCTAATTTTTCTAACTATTTTTGTTCATATTCAATTAATTACTTAATTAATTACGATTTGACCGAATTTTACCATTGTTGCAGCTTGACATGTGTCTAACAGACACCTTACAAAATTCACCCACCTGTAATTACACTAAATAATTCAATCATTTTCAACAAAAGACCAATTTTTTTTATATAAAAAGATAGTCTTATAGATCTCCAACTGCTTGCTTTTTTCTTTTTTTTTCCCGGTCTACTGATATTAAATAAAAAATTAATAACAATACAATTAATAATAGGAGTAATTACCCAAATCAGTCCCTGAGGATTTCAGAATCAGACATTTTAGTCCCCAAGGAAAATTAATACACAGATTAATCTCCAAGGTTTTACTCCGGCAGACAAATCAGTCCCCAGTTCATTTTCCGGCAGTGTAATTACCCAGATCAGTCCCCAGAGATTTTAAAAACGGACATTTTAGTCCCCAAGAAAAACTAATGTACAAATCAATCCCCAACGTTTCTCTCTGTTAGACATAATAGTCCCCTGTCCAAAAATAAAATAAAATAAAATTATTATTATTATTATTAATTGCACAATAATATTGTACTATATTTTTTGTATTTTTTGGACAAAAATAATGATAAATTTATTTATTAAATTCTTATATATATATATATAGTGTCAATAATAATAATAATAAAATTAGTAGAGATTATTTTACAAGAAATTTAAAGTTAAAACCATTTGATATTTTTGTATTTAATATAATCAAAAGATGTCCTTGGTAAAAAAAAAATATATATGTTTGTATTAAAAAATATGTATTAAAAGAAAATATTTTAATTTGGATTAATATTAAATACATATTTTTTTAATACAAACATTTTTTTTAAAATATTACATCTTTTGATTATATTAAATATAAAAATATCAAATAGTTTTAACCTTGAATTTCTTGTAAAATAATCTCTAATAATTTTATTTATTATTATTATTATTATTATTGAGTGATTATATATATATATATATATATATATATATATATAAGAATTTAATGAATAAATCATTATTTTTATCTAAAAAATACAAAAAATCATGGTATAATAATTATTATGTAATTAATAATAATAGTATATCTTTTAATTATATTAAATACAAAAATATCAAATGATTTTAATTAATAATAATAATAATCAATAAAATTATTAGAGATTATTTTATAAGAAATTCAAGGTTAAAATTATTTGATATTTTTATATTTAATATAATCAAAAGATGTAATATTTTAAAAAAAATGTTTGTATTAAAAAAATATGTATTTAATATTAATCCAAATTAAAATATTTTCTTTTAATACATATTTTTTAATACAAACATATATATTTTTTTTTTACCAAGGACATCTTTTGATTATATTAAATACAAAAATATCAAATGGTTTTAACTTTAAATTTCTTGTAAAATAATCTCTACTAATTTTATTATTATTATTATTGACACTATATATATATATATAAGAATTTAATAAATAAATTTATCATTATTTTTGTCCAAAAAATACAAAAAATATAGTACAATATTATTGTGCAATTAATAATAATAATAATAATTTTATTTTATTTTATTTTTGGACAGGGGACTATTATGTCTAACAGAGAGAAACGTTGGGGATTGATTTGTACATTAGTTTTTCTTGGGGACTAAAATGTCCGTTTTTAAAATCACTGGGGACTGATCTGGATAATTACACTGCCGGAAAATGAACTGGGGACTGATTTGTCTGCCGGAGTAAAACCTTGGGGATTAATCTGTGTATTAATTTTTCTTGGGGACTAAAATGTCCGATTCTGAAATCCTCAGGACTGATTTGGGTAATTACTCTTAATAATAGTGTTTAGTTAAATATAAAAAGTTTTATTAAAAGACTAATAAAGACTTGTTTGAATTGAGAAAATATTTTTAAATATTTTATATTTTTAAATGTGAAAGTTTAGAAAATAATAATACAAGGTGAAAACAAGAAATAGAGAAAACCAAGCCTGAGGAGGCTTGTTTTAGTTCATAAAGGGACCTGTGAAGTTGGTTAATGCATGTAAATTTCTTCATCTCATGCAAGTTGCCACTGAGGAAAAGCATCGGTAAGTTTTTGAATACGACAATAAGAATCAAAATGGTGACATCATTTTGCAATAACGGGACTATTGAATGTCTCTTTGTAGTTAATTCCATGTTGTATTTTTTTATTTTCATATTTTTTATTATGCATGGTACCCCTTTGTGACTATGAAATTGAGCTTTATTGTGTCACAAAATAGTACCTTCGAAGTTATATACTTCATCCTGAATACCCATTTGAATTCAGTAGGTTCCTTGTTATATGTGGAAGAGAAAAGTGATGATGACTCCAACTTTTTTCTTTATTTATTTTTTTTTTACTGCAACCTATTCTTTTGAATTGCATGAAACCCGTCAATCATGGAGATTGGAGAGACTATATATATGTCTATATCATATTAGATAGGATGCATTATATATGGACTAAATATAACGCCATTACGTTTTTTTAATTGATCATATGTTAATTTGTGGCAAATTTTTTTTATAAATGGGAGGCTTTTTTGTAAAGTAAAAAATATTGCATTGTTTTGGGGTTTTATAAATAATATGAGAGGGTAAATTATGAAACAAAAAATTACTGGGCGAAATTTCTGTTTTTTTTTTTAATTAAAATCATAAATTATTGGGTGAGATTTCTATTTTTATACAAAAATTTAAAGTCAGAAATTAAAGGGTAAAATTTTTTTTAAGAGTATGTATTCAAATTAAAATTCTCACCTCAAATTAAAATTCTGAATGATACGTTAGAGAATTAAGGGCGGGGATCACGAAATTCTGCTTCCAACAATCCCGATTTTGAGTATATAAAAAAATTTATAAAATATATAAAAGAACATCCATTTTGTATGAAAAAAAATATTCTGATACTTAATAGAAGAAACATTCTAATGCCTAATATAAACACCATCCACATAAAAATTTTAAATTCACCCAAAAATATTTGGCTAATTTTTTGTTGATACCCTCTTAATTCTCTAACATTATACCAAAATACACTATTTTTTATAAAACACCATATCTCCCATCATAAAAACAATAATTTGTGCTGTTTGTATTGAGTGTGTTCAGTATATATATATATATATAATTTGGTATATGTGTATACATAAAATAAAACTTGACATGACTAGGACACTAAGTGAAGATTAAAAGTTATCCTCTATCTAGTAAACCTTTTTTTTTTTGGGTGTCCTCTAGTAAACCTTTTAGTTAATGTAAATACAAGTACAATCAAACATTTACTTAATTAATAACCCAATATGAGAGATGGAGTTGTATTCTCACCAGTTGTAAAATTTAATTGAAATAATAACTTCTACTTTTAGGTGATTGAGTCAATAATTGATTCACATTACTTGAACTTAAAATAATATTCTTAGTAGGCGCCTCATGGCTACCTAACAATTTATATTTTAAAGTGAGGGAGGGAGGTGGGTGGTTATACTAATTTCTAGTATATAGTACACAATGATTTTTCTTTCCCCTTAATAAAATTGTTGCAACTTAATTTCTCTGTCTTTCTCATCGATTATACTTCCTTTTTAAAAAGTTGATTGATTTCCTATTTTATGAAACTACACGTAATATAAGTTTCTTTATTTATGAAATAGGATAAAAAGGATAACTATCTTCGAATGTGAAGTATAATTTTTTGGAAAGAATATGGACATAAAATAATTTGATTCTTTGAAAAAGAAGTAGCAGCATTCATTTGAGTACCATTAATCCATAAATGCATGCAATTTTATAAACACTGAATTTGTATCCAATTTAAGAGAGAATATGAGCATCTTGAATTGTATCCGTTATCTTCATCAATTTCCCAAATTCATGTGCAGAGGAATATATATCATAAAAGCATGATGCCACATTGCCACCACTTGATTGTTCTTTTTGTATATATATATATATTTTTAATTTAGTAAATTTTATATATAGCAATCAATATCTTTTAGGATTAATAGTAGTTTTATTAGCCAAAAAAGTTGACGGTGATGGAAATCAGGGGCTGCCGTGCTGGTTTGGAAAGGTTTCGGAGGGTTGTGTTTTTTATTTTTTATTTTTTTAAATTGGTTTCAGTGTGTGTTGAATATAACTGTGAAATGTTTTAAATGGATAATTTAATTAATACTATGCTATTAAAATAATTTTACTTTTTGCTTATAAAATATTCTACATGTGATTAGGTCAGTAAGACCCCTAGCCCCTAGGTACTCGCTTTTGACTTTTATACTGATTATTTTATATTAATTAAATTCCCATATATATAATAATATATAATCTTTACGGATGTTTGAGTATGTTTTTTTATTTATTTGAGAAATCCATAGTAAATTAGAAATTGAAGTACACTTGGATCAGCATCCGTGACACTCAGTTCATGTAGACGGTAGACTGACTCAGAAAGAATTATTAAACAAAGCTGTTGTACTATATATCAATGCTACCATACATAATATAGAACCTAATTATTTTAATATTATCGATTAATTATTATATCTAGTTTCCCGATGCATTATTCTAGATACATCATATTCATTTACATAATTATTCAAAATAATAATGAAAAATATGGTTACTTTTGCTAATGATATGATACAATATATTATATAATATCTGTTTGAGATTTTTTATAAGGATAAAATAGTATATATTATAAACATTAAATAAAAAAAATAGTCGTAAAAATAATATTATTTTTTTATAGATTATTTTTGTGTTTTCTTATGAATGATATATTATTAGAAATATAACTATTTATTATGTGTCTCTTTTTATTAATATTAATTTTTAAGAAAAGTGATATTATGATATAGTATCAAAACTTTAATGAACAAAAAGTCTAAAATTCAATCTTTGTTATTCCTAGAAAAAATAACATAAGATAAATAAAAAAATATTTATGTAAAAAATTCTAGCTAAGAGTACTATCAGACATCAATATGTATGTATTATAATTGTTAAATTATTTATTATTTTTCAACTACAAATATATTTTACTAAAATCAATTATGTTGAAACTAATTAAAGTCAGTGTCGTAAAAATTGGACCAATCTAGATGATTAACCTAAAAAACTGGTGACCTAATCTTAAGATCAGTCTGGACTGGTCATAGGATGATAATGGAAAAAATCAATGAAAATTAATTTGAATCAGGCGATTTTTGTAAAAACTAGCAAATTAGACCTGTTTAAATTTTTTTCAAACCTTACCCCAAAAATGATGTCATTTTTGTAATTAAAAAAAAAAGAAATCTATTTCTAACAACCCATTCTCAACCTTACTCTTCCACTTTCACTCTTACTTTCAATTGGACGGCACAAAGCTCATTCTCACAGAGCTCTTACCTATGTAGCTCTGTATCTTACTTAGTGTCACCGCACAGTTGCTACTTTATTGCTGGATCTTTCACTGCCTCCTCTATGTCGTTTGTACGCCGCCAGTCTGTGCTCGCATTTTCCTTCCATCTCTGTTGCATTTTCACTGTCTTCGCTAGTTTGTGCTCCTCGTATCGTCCTCATTGGTCGTGGCTCAGGTTCACTATTGCCACCGCCTCGTGTCTCATTTGTCCCTTTAGTATGTTTTTCCAAAGCTTCTTTTTCTCCACCTTCTCTACATGTCACTACAAGAAATTATCAGAGTAGCGACCAATTTTTCTTGAAAATCAGTCACTAAACCCTTAGTGACCGCTTTAGCAACCAATTTTAGTAGTCACCCTTAGCGACCGATTTAGCAACCAATTTTGGTGGTCGCTAAAACCTTGGTTACTAATTAGAAAATAGCGATCAACTTCGGTCGCTAACCATTAGCAACCGATTTTAGCGACCGATTTTTGAACAAGGACACCAAATCCTCACCATAAAGTATCAGTCGCTAATATAATTGGTCACTAAATGGTGACCAAATTTTTCGATCGCTAAATCGGTAGCTGAGTATATCGGTCATTAAATAGCGACAACTTTTTCAGTCGCTAGTTTACGACCAGCATTTCGGTCTCTAATTTGCTACCAATATTTCAGTCTCTAATTCAATCGCTAAGTGAAGACCTATATTTTAGCAACTAACATTTCAATCACTAAATCGGTTGCTAATTAGCAACCAAGCATCATTAGTAACAAAAAATATTTCCATTATCTTAGATAGAACGAGATATCTTGCTTTGCATTGAATTGAAACAAAAGACTTGACAACATGAATATTCCAAATAACAACATTAATTGAAAAGCTTATTTTATGCATCGTATACCAAATTCTTAATAGTAAGAACTTTTTATTCTAATTCAATTCTAATAAAACTTCATTTATTCTAGAAACACTAACAACTAATATGAAAAATATACAAAATCATTAAAAATAGAAGCTGCTTGAATCTACAAGAAGATAATTTGTCTTCCTTCGCAAGTTAACTTTACTCTCTCCAACCAGCAGAAATCCAACAATAGTATCATGCATTATATTCCATTAAGTAGTTATTACTTTTTATGGTAAAGTGCATCTAAAATATCAAAATTCAAAACAAACATCATAGAAACTAGAATGCATCATGATGCTAGATTTTCCATATCAAATATTGCTTGTATGCATTGGAAGAGATCTAGGCAAATTACATAGGCTAGTATTATATATGGATTACAGTAAATACAAATGCTTTAACTGGCTAACAGAACTCTAATGTACAGGTCAAGATAGAAATAGGTTTTGCACATCAGAACCTGGCATTCATCAAGACATCAACCTCTAATATATTTTTGAAGTAAAATATGGACTATTATATATTTCTAGAAAGCTCTGGGTGTTAGCTTTTCATAGCCGTTGAGAACACTTTATTTGGACTTCTGTAACTCTAGAAAAGCTCTTTCGAGTGCAAGGAGGTTAGACCCAGACAGGATCTACAGTGCTTTCTCTGCCTCTGAATCGGACTTTTGCTCCAACTCCTCAATTTAAACCAGAAAGTACATGAAATTGCACAAAAACACACAAACTCAAAGTAGAATCCAAAAATGAGAATTTTACACTAAAACCTATAAAAATTTAATAAAACTTAAACAAAACATACTAAAAACTATATAAAAATGATGCCAAAAAGTGTATAAAATATCTGCTCATCAGATATCATAGCTTATTGCATTTATCAATCATCAAAACTTTAAAAGCTCAAGGGATGAAAATAAATGGGTGAGAACTGGGAATGGAGATTGAAGCTTACCGAATGAATGGATTGATGAGAGTAAGGCTTGTCAGTCAGTATCCATGCATCTACTACTCTCAACTCTGTTCTTGCTTCTTCATTTTGATTCAATCCGTATTCTATAAAAAGACTCTTTGAGAAAGCAACTGCTTGAACACTTGCAACCTACAAAATCATCACATTAATAAGCAAAAACTTTTTTATTTTTTTTTTCTTTTCCATTTCTTTAACCGTCATCATTATCTTGTAGTATGGACCGTTTCAGAGAAAGAAATTCCCCCAAAGTTGAAATAATAGAAAGCTAAGCTCCAATCCACAAACAAATCCACAATGAGAATAAATTGACACCTAAATTACAAATCCAATCTTAAACTCCCAAGAAACTTAGCACTTAACCAAAATGCAGTGAAACACAAATTTGCAACGGTGAAGCAATACTCAAAGCTTATTATAGAGCTTAGTTATAATACTAGACCCGTTTCAATTCACTGATATCACGATCAAATTTTTAGATAATTGCTTGCTCATAATTAATGAAGTTTGGAAGATTTCTCCACTTATAAAACAATTAACTCTAGCTCTTAGCATTTTGTTAACAATTCTGTTAATTAGTTATTGGTAGTTATAGCAGTTGTGAGAGCTAGAAAAGTCTGCAATGTAAGAAGAGACTGCAACCATCAATTGTATAAATATTCATCACAATACATGATATCTGCTGAACAAAATCAATATAAGGCTTTCATTCATAGTTCAATTTTCTCTTCTATCTTTACTTCATATTCTTGTTGTTCTTTCTCAATAAATACTCAATGATATGATCCATCTCTATTCATAAAGAAGTCTGGTAAGCTTCAGCTCTATATTTTTTTGCCTATGTACATGACATACTTATTAAGGGTAATGATCCTTATGCTATTACATCAACTATTTTACAATTGAACAATATTCTTTATTAGAGTTGTTAGAGAATTTAGCTATTTTTTGATATTAAATCAACTAAGCTTTCTTCAGCGTAGCTTCTATCTTCAAGTTTAATTTATTATTGAGTTGTTTTGTGTTGTGTGTTAATTTAATGAAAATAATTAATATCCTAATAAATAAAACCAAATCAACATCAAAATACAGAGACATTCTCTGAAATTATAGTGAGAACTCAAAATTAAAGATACGAAATTGAAGTACTTTGACTGAAGAAGAAAATCAGCTTAACCAGAAGACTGTTGTTGTTGTTGTTACTGGAGAAGAAGTTACCACAGGAAGCGACGCTGAGAAAAGAACAACGCGATGCGAGCAACAACAGATCTAGACGAGGATGTGACGATCTACGACAATGGTGGAACAAGCAGATAAAATACGCGGTGAGGGGCAGACGGTGATAAAGACTCGAGTAGGAGAGATGGCACTAACGAGAATGGCTCCGACGAGAACGGCGCCGACCAGGACTCGATGGAAAGTGACTTCTCTCTCCACTCCGCTGGAGAGTGAGGGAGGCGGCGAGAGGGACGTTGTGTGAGGAGAGAGCTTAGGGTTAGGGTTGAAAAGTGATGGGTTTTTTTTTAATTTATTATGAAATCTAGTTTGTTCACTATTATTTAAAACAGTGACCGATTCAGTGAGCACTAATGCTAAGGTTTTATAGTTGGTTGCTAAAATTAGTCGCTATATTAACTCTTAGCAACCGATTTAGTGACTGCTACCTGAATGACCAAATTAGTGACCAACTATTTTATCAACATATTTTTAAGTCGGTTGCTACTTTGGTCACTAAATTATAAAATAGCAACCAATTTGCTTTAAAACTAGCATTTTATAGTTGGTCGCTAAATCAGTCGCTATCTTAACACTTTGCAACCGAATTAGTGACCAATTTCTTAGAGACCGATTTAGCAACCAACCACCATTAAGCTTGTTTTTATATTGGTTGCAAAATCAGTTGCTAAGTTAAAAAAATAGCGACCGACTAGATTGGCTTTATTGTCGGTAGCTAAATCGATCACTAATTTTTATTTTAGCGACCAATTTAGTTACCAAAAGTGAGTGGTCACTAAATCGGTCGCTAATTGAAATTTAGCGACCAATTTAGCAACCAATTTTTTTAAATACTAGAAAGTTTGATTGGTTACAAAATCGGGCTAATAGGGACCGATTTTATTGATCGTTAAAATCAATCGCTATTTTAAAATTTTTTTATAGTGTGTCAAAATTTCAGTTCTATCTCTATAATGTAGAGGTGAGTTGTTATTTTTTTAGTTATTCTATATTAATTTTTAATAGTTGATTGTTGTTGTTTTAATGTAGGTTTAAAATAGTTGAATTGAGCTAACTGAACTTTGCATAGAAAATTTGAACTATTAATTTTGTTGATTGGTTTATGATGCTAATTGGAATTTGCAGTGGTTGAATAGTTGAATTATTTTATGATGCTGATTCATTTTGTTGATTGTTGTTGTTTTAATGTAGTTTTACAATAGTTGAATTGATGTTAATTGGAATTTACATAGGAGTTGATGCTTTACAAAAGTATATTGCAAAAGTGTGTCTCAACTAACTTTAGATAATTTAGGTATAATTTTTTTATTGAGTTAAACATCTTGGTTGTTAGTTGGTTTATGAATTATGATCAATTATGATTTTAGTATGTTTTACAAAATACTTTACATTATTGTTGATATTGATTATTTTGTTAAAAATTATTCAAATGGTAGATTAATTGAATTTAGAAGATGATTGAGATGATGGAACAACTAATAATAATTTTATGAAAAATACAAATCAAAATGAAGACAATGATGAGAATCTAACTCCATACATGTTAGATAAAAAATATTATTGTAGTATTAATTAATTTTATATTTATTTTTGTATTAATTATTTTAAAAAGTTTAAATTTAATTATTATTAAAGTATTAATAAAAATATATATTTAAATTTTAAATTTTAAATTATTTTATATTTTTATTTAAATAAAAATAAATTAACCAATTTAATTAATAATTCATAGATTGAATCAATAACACAATGATTCAATAATCTAATGGCGTGACCGATTTGATTTTGATAATTATGGTTAAAACTACTAGGAGTGCCTAAAAATAAACTCTCTTAGCTTTTATCTGTTTTAAACACAAGTGTACATTTTTAGAACTCTTAAGTCTTAACACATGATCTCTAGAACTCTGACTAGGATATATAGGAATTAATCACATTATTACCAATGTGATGTATGTATAAATGGTAACATTGAAAGGGAGTGAAATTAGCATTTTTCAATTTGGAAAAGGAAAGATAATAAGAGCATCTAAAAGAAAAGGACTGAAATGTGATTGAATAGGAAAAGAAAGAACAGCGCAGCATGCAACCGCGGCAGACGGAGTCTAAATTTATGAAGATCTTTGTTTATTTGTTGGGGGGACCCTTTTATTTTGCGTGGGGACCATTCCAATTCATTTCGGCTATTTTTTTTTTATAGGAGTGAAACGAATGATATATTTTATATTATAATTTTTTATATTTTTTAAAATTGTATATAAAAAATTAAAATTAAAAGATTTAACTGTATCTTAAATTTTTTAATTTTTTTAAAACAAAAATTAAATTTAATTTTTAAGAGAGAATTCAATTTTTGTACCTTTTAAAAATTATAAGATTTGATTTCTCAATTTTTTAGAAATCAAAGGATCCAATTTTTTTATTCTAAATTATACGATTTTATATTTAAAATTAACACCTCAATAACACACAATTTAAAAAATACTATTATTAATCCAATATAAAAAATAAACGGTGTTCAATTTTCTATATCCTGGTGCTTTTTAAATATTATTATCATTATTTCGGTATCATGGTTTAATTTCACAAAAAAATATTTATACATTCATCTAAATTGATTATATATATAATTAAGAGTTTAATTTTAATACACTAAATCGTCCAATCACGATCGTTATTTTGGATAATCATTTTCGTTGTTAATATAAAAAATAATTAATTTTGCTGACATGATATTATAAATTAAATATATTACAAAAGTAAAATTATTTTATATTAATAATATACTAAAATTAAATTCTTGAATTAAATACTTTTATAAATATGAAATTATATGATAAAATGTATGATGGTATAACTTTTTTAAAATTGAGAAATATATATATATATATATATATATATATATATATATATATATATATATATATATATATATATATATATATATATATATATATATACTTAAAATCCTTAGCTTATTGATATTATATATATTGTGCAATTCAATCCTCCCTTTGACTAGCTTTTTTTTTCTTCTCAAGATTTACCAGACATTCTCCATTCTCCATCTGTCTCTCTTCCATATTTCTCAATTGGGAGAGGGGGGGGGGGGGGGGGGGGACCATCTTCTCCCTTCCTAATCAATCATTTATATTTTCAAAGATTCTTTCTTTGATTTATTGTCACATATCTTATTCATGTTAACTAATAACAATAATAATCGCATTTCATAATAATGGGCGTGGGAGCTAGGAAGAATTACTTACATTGCATGTTTTAGTTTGAATTCTTAGGCCATATTATTAATTTAAAGAAAAATGTCATCCTTGAACGTAATCCACACTTTAATTGCATCAAGTTTCCTTTAATTATTATTTTATTATTATTATTATTATTATTGTTATTATATTGTCATTTCATATTTGAGTCGTGTGAAATTAGATTATGTTGAAAGATACTTATAAATTCTCGAACAAGAAAAAGAATTTGGTCGCACAAAAAAAAAATGAACAGTCAGTGATGTTTATGTGAGTTAAATCCAAGATAGGGACATGCACTCACCAGCCATGAAAGGAGACTGAGGTTGAAATTGAGTGAGAGTTATTCATATAAAAAAATTGATAATTATTATGAAATGGCATTTAATTTGCATGTATTTAATTAGAATAAATGATCATTTATATTTATAAAAAATGAAAATGCTGATATATATATTTACATTAAATTAAATTTAAATTTGTATTCGTATAAGATGTCTTTTGTGTGACAAAAGTATCTTTTCTTTTATGGTTGGAGTGTCACGTAGAATATTTTTGTCAGACAAAAAACATCTTACATGATACAAATTTAATTTCGATCTAATATGAGTAGATATGTTAATATTTTTATTTTTTATGAATATAAATAGTCATTTATTCTATTTAATTATTTTGATGATGATGTTTAGCGGATGTCATTTTTTCGTAAAGGAAAAAGGAAAAATGAAAATTGAGTGATAGCTGATTCACTGAATCGTGGTCATTTTCATAAATAAATGTTTACTTAATTAACAAAAAGATAGACTTTAATGTTAAAGTATTATCAATGTAAAACATTTTCAAAGTCATCAATCATATGCATTATTATATGTTAGAATAACAATTATTATGAATGTATTATATATAGTACTCTTCTTTATATAAATGATGATATATGATATATATATTGAGTAAAATATTATTTTTGTTCTTAATATTTGGGATAAATTTTAAAATTGTTTCTAACGTTTAAATCATTTTATTTAAGTCTCTAATATTTTAAAATCGGTTCAATGTTGTTCTGTCATTAGGGATCTGTGAACAGAATTGACGACGGGACAAAATTGAGACGATTTTAAAACGTTAGGGACTTAAATAGGATGAAAACGTTGGGGACAAAAACTATACATAAAAATAAATTTTAATTTTATCCTTCAATGATATCAATTTTTTTACAGTACATAGTTATTCAATTATTTTTTAATCACGTCTAAGTAAATTAAATTTAATTACATTACTTTTATTCTAAATAAATTTATTTTTTATAATTTTACTTTTAAAGATTTTTACTCATCATGAAATATTTGTATGATGACTAGAACATAAACTTGTGAAAAAAAATGATATATATATAATAAAGTATAAATTGTATATTTTATCTCTAATGTATCAAAATTTTTAATGTTTGAGATAAAAATCTTTAAAAGTAAAATCATAAAAATATAAATTTATTTAGAATGAAAGTAATGTGATTAAGTGTAATTTATTTAGATGTGATTAAAAATAATTGAATAACTATGTACCGTAAAAAATTAAAATTATTGAAGGATAAAATTAAAATTTATTTCTATGTATCATTTTTCTCTCCAACGTTTTCGTCCTATTTATGTTCTTAATGTTTTAAAATCGTCTCAATTTTGTCCCGCCGTCAATTCTGTTAATAGATCTCTACCGGTAGGACAATATTGAGTCAATTTTAAAACGTTAGGAACTTAAATAAGACGATTTAAACGTTAAAGACAATTTTAAAACTTATTCCAAAGGTTAAGAATAAAAATGATACTTTTGATCTAGTTAACCATTTAACATTTAATTACAGATTTTACAACTTTAAAAATATACAATTTTAATTAATGAAATATACGATTTTTTTCTAGGTGGATATTAAATATAAAGTTTAATAATTTTATCCAGACGAGGGATTAAAATTAAAAAAATCTAAAAATGACTAAACTAAAAATTATATATAATTTACATGCAAAATTGGAAGATTGGAAGGACTATCGCTCCACTTTGAGTGAACGAAGCTCTGCCTCTATTTACGTGTCACATCATTTATTTATTCCATGTGACAACTAACACATACATTCTCTATATTTTCAACTATGCTAAGTGTAAAAAGAAGATAATTATTAAATTAATTATTTAGTATGACATGATAAAATAATAGCAATTTGTTGGGCAGTCAAATTTAAATAATTTATATAAAATGTTAGAAATAAATAAATATTTCTAAAATTGAATTATTACAAATGAAACCTTATTAACAAGTAATTAATCAAGGGGTGATAAAATATGTGGGTGGGGTGACTACTGGAAAGTTTTTAAGAAAAATATTTGTTATAGTCAAAGTCTGTCCCATGCCTTTTTGAAAATTAACCGTGGTAGTTAGAAATAACATAGTGTTGTCTTACCATTAAGAAGAATTGATTATTCAATAAAAAAAAAAAAAGAAGAATTGATAAACCTAACCCCATGTCATGGACATTTTCAATTTAATATCACTCAATTCAGCTAGCACCATTAATTTTTCTTTTCCTATAGATAGCTTTGCTTCTAAAATACAATAATTTTCAATTCCTTAAGGATATGCTTAAGGGATTAATACATGGAATATTGGTATAAAGTTTTTTATACAGATAAGATATGTTAATTTCATAAAATAAAGTACTTGATTGAATTATATATATTTACATTTTTAAAAAAGTCATACAAAATTAACATATTACGATAAAAAAAAGATATATTATATTTTTGTAGTGTAAATGTTTTTATACTGTTAAAGGTTAAATAACAATAAAAAATAATACTTAAATACTATTGAATACTTGTTAAAAATAATTTGATACATTATTATTATTGTTCATATCCTAATCTAAAACATAAAACTAGGTCTAATAAAAATAAAATCCCAACCAAAATAGATGACCTTTACCATTTACCCAACCTATTTAAATGGTCGGACACGATAAAAGAAGTCCAGTTCTACTTGTCCAAACAAGTAATTGTCTCTTTGAATCTCTCTTACTGTCTCTACCTTCACTAAGAGATAGATCTTAATAAACTCTAAAGATAAAGGGAACGGTTATCTACCAATAAAGGTGAAACTACTCCAAAAGGTGGTTATTAACCCTACTATAAATACACTGAAACCCCTCAAGTATATTCACGTTTTAATCTACTAAAAAATCTGCCTAAAACCCTTGCTAACTTAAGTATCGGAGTCTCTTGCAGGTACCACCCTCACCTCCTCACGGAGAACTCGGATGCCGGAACCTCGACGCAAGAACAAGTCGGACACTGCCTTATAAACAGTCTAGCCTCACGCTCAGGTCCAAATCAACGTTTCAGGTAACCCTTGGAACATTAACGCTGTTGCCGGGGACCTGGAATTCAACCCTTGATAATGGCGGACGATCAATACGAAGACGGTCACACGTCATCTAAATCAGAACTAGAGCCCCACCGCGATGATCTCACACTCGCAATATACCTCCTCGGGAAAGGACGCACATTTTTCACGGAGAAGGGACTTCAGAAAACCCCCAACCAAGGCAGATCTAATCAGAGATCCATCCGCCAAAAGACGAAGAACCTCCCTTTCCAACGAAGATACTAGGTTTAGTCCATGGATAACGTGGACGACTAGAGCATCTTGAACTAGAAGCTGAATGAAAACGGGAAGCAGAATGAGAATTGTGAAGGGAGGTATGACGACAAAAAGAGCTGGAAGAAAAGCTCTTAAGATTGGAAGCTGACCTCTGAAGTCGAAGCAATCGCATGGATAGAAAAACTCATGGAGGTATATGTGGATGACATGCTCATTAAAACCAAGGTCGACACAACACTCTTGTCTGACCTTGCTGAGGTATTTTCTACAATAAAGAAGCATGAGATGAGTCTAAATCCCTCAAAATACATCTTCGCAGTAGACACGGAAAATTTCTTAGGTTTCATGCTCCCTCAAAGGGTCATAGAAGCAAAACCCAGACAAGTGTGCAACCATTCTAGAGATGAAAAGCCCAACTTGTCTCAAGAAAATCCAACAGCTAAATAGAAGGCTGGCGGCAATATCCAGATTCTTAGCATGGTCAACATTGAAGTCCCTACCCTTATATTCAATTCTTAGAAAAGAGAAGCAATTTGAATGGTCCCATGAGTGTGAACAAGCCTTTCAAGTCTTTAAAGAATTTCTGTGCCAACCACCCATACTCACCCGACCTGTTGCGGGAGAAGAGCTCGTCTTCTACCTGGTAGTGGCGAGCTGAGCTATAACTTCAGCCTTGATCCGAGAAGATAAAAATGGACAGCAACCTATCTACTTTGTCAGAAAAGCTTTACAAGTAGCAGAGCCGAACTACCAAAAGATAAGAAATTTTGTATATGTCCTTATTCTCACCTTACGAAGGCTCCGACCTTACTTCTAAGCTCATACAATAAAGGTTCGTACTAATTAGCCAATGAAGCACATTCTGTGAAAAAATGGACATAGCAAGAAAGATGTTGCAATAGGCTGTAGAACTGTCCAAGTTCAATTTGAAGTATGAAACTCGAACAACAATTAAATGTCAATATCTCGTTAACTTTGTAATTGAATACACTGAAAGTCAGGAAAGTCTGGCAACATGGAGCCTATACATAGACGAATCATCAAATAAAGTTGGAAGTAGAGTCGGTGTCATCTTGGAAAGTGACCAAGGAACTTGGATAGAACTCTTGTTAAGGTTTGAGTTTCCAGCTTCCAATAACCAAGCAAAATATGAAGCCTTGCTTATTAGTTTGAAGCTAGCTAAAGAAGTAAGAGCAAAAAGGTTGGTAGTGTTTAGTGACTCTCAAGTAGTAACTTTACAAATCAATGACACTTATCAAGGCAAAGACCTTAACATAAAGAAATATATAGATATAATATTTTATTACTAATTTTATCATAACATATATATTTAATTATAAAATATAACTTTAAATCAGATTAAATTTAATCGAAATATAACTTGAACTCAACTCAAAAATTACATCAAATGAAAAATTATAAATCCTACAAAAATATACTTTAAATTTGAATTAGGTTTTGGTCCAATCGAATCGAATAACACCCTTCGTCGTCATACTTCTTTTCACATTAAAATCGATTCATTCAACTTCAACTATAATCTCTAAAGTAGCGTTTGTGATTAGAGACTGAAACTAAAATATTAATACCGAAATATAAAATTTTAGTCTCTTTAGTATCTCCAAAAAGTAGAGACACAAGAAACTAAAATTTTAATAATTTTTTTTTTCAAATATCCTCATTCAAAATTTCATATTCCAAGTCTACTTTTCATAATCCCTCCACTGCCAACATTTACACAGCCCTCTAATCACAGCCCGCCTCTCACCCTACCACTACATCTTTACATCACCAAATTTCACCACCGCCAACAAGAATAATACCAAAAATAACAACAATCTCATAAATATATGTCAAAATCAAATTCAACAATTTCATAGCACAAAAAAATTTCAAAATTAGAATAAAAAAGAGAAGAATAATGGGAGATATTGAATGATAGAAAGCCTATCAAATACTTCGAAATGGAACGAAAACAGAAGCGACGCGAAACTGGAATTGAAGCGACGAAACGAGCGCAACAAGAAACAGACGGAGGACTGTCGGCGATCATAGCGCAAAACTAGAACGAGCATGATGGCAAATGCGACGGTAATAGGTGATGTCATTGCTGCTGTTATTGTCGTGGAGGGACGAAAACTGTTGCTGCTGGTTCGTCGATCAAAAAGAAAGAGAAAAAAAAGAGGAGAAAAGGCTAATTTTTTTAATTAATAAAAATATTTTAATAATTTTTTACTTAATTTTTTTTGTCTTAGACTAAACAAAATATTAAAATATAACTTAATTTTATATATTTTACACTAAATATAATATAAAAATTAAATTTAATATCCGTGTGTCAGTTTCTTTTCCAAATACTATGTAAAGTATACACACCACAATTGCTACGATATCTAATAGGCAACAAGTGTTCAATGCGACAATGGTCTCAATCTCTTTTTTACAAAGCACACAAATGTTACGATTATTTCTAATAATAGTCTGGTTAGCTATCTTTAGTACCAGAGCAAACAACACAAAGACCTCAATTCGGAGACACGACCTTCTTCCAAATACTCTATAAAATTATATAGCTCTTAACTCGATGTTATTAGTCTCTAGTCATCAACTCATCATTATCATTATTAAAACTTATGTAAAGTGTGTATAGTAGGCGAGGTGACTATAATAATAATAATAATAATAATAATAATAATAATAATGCTTTGTTGGAGTATAAAGTTGGAAACTCCAACGTATTAAATATGGACATTAAATAATATACTACAAGAAATTGCTTACAGTGTCTAAAGCGTTTTAAAATTTAATGTGGTCTATTATTACGCGAGAATGTTTAGTAGTAGTTATGGAGTCATACACATGCCAGGTTGGCCCAACAGCACCACCCATATTATTACAACCTCGCTATCACACCAATCCTAAACACAAACACACACACTAATAATTTCAATAACGTGATAAATTCACCATAAAAATCTCTCTCTCTCTCTCTCTCTCTCTGATTTTTTTATTTTTTTTTTGTTCTTCATAATATTTTCAATTTAATAAATTAAAAATTAATTTTTGATATTTATTTAAATAGACTAATAAATTAACTATTACATCAACCAAGTTAATTTCTCTCTCTGAGTCTTAAGTTTCTACTTTCTAATAAAGCCATTCATTTAGTTAATGATGGATGACTTTCAATGAAAATACTTAATTGATATCAAGTCGTTTACCATTTGAATCTTTGTTCCTTTTTTATTCTCTTACATTATTATTGAACAGCTTAAATATCATGTGATGAGTGGTTTAAGAAGCAAATACGATCTTTTTTTTTTTAAAATAAAATGTTTGTATACTTTCTATTAACATATTTAAAATGCCGAATAATGTTGTTAGGCATGATGTCATTATGTCAATTAATTAGCATATCTCTAAATTCACCAGATAATAATTATTGGAGATTAAATTATTCATAAAAATATAACTATTTATATATGTATTTTTTGTTATTCGTTTAAGTTTTTTGAATATATAATTTTATAATATAATATCAAAATATTCATGATCTAAAAATTTAAAATTTAGTCATTATTGATAAAAAAAAAATAATTTTAACATAAGACCAATAAGAAAACATATACCACAATTTATACAAATAATCCAAAATAGATTCTCATAAAAAATTTGTTAGAGATATAATTATTTACGTATTTTATACTTTTTTCTGTTAGTCAAAACTTTTGAAATTATTGTTTTTAAATAAAAAAGAATTTCAGCCTAAATCCAATAAAAAAGTATACAAAAATTCATACAAATCCAAAATAGATTTTTATGTAAAATGATATATTAGAGATATAATCATTTATATATGTACTTTTTTCTATTAGTTTAAAATTTTAGAATGGTTAATCTAAAAAAAAATTAGTATAAGACTAATAAAAAATATATATAAAAATTCATATAATTAAATTCAAAATGATTTTTTAGATAAAAAATATGTTAAAGATATAAAAATTTACATACCTCTTCTTATTAGATTAAATTTTTAGAAAAAATAATTTTGTGATAATGAATATTATTTTACATAAAACTTGATGAAACTCACAAATTTAATTATTAATGATATGAAAATCTACAGATATACGTGATTAAATAATGTGAAACTGCTCTCACTTAAAAAGTTCATTAAAATATTTGTACAAAACCAATCCCAAGTTAAAAATTAAATAATGAAAGGAGATTTGATTTGGTTGACTTATCACATTCATGAGCAATATCGTCACACACTCGCATCCATGTACCTATAAATATAATGCTATGAACAAAATCTGATCTTAATAGATAGGTTTATACTATAATGCATGTGAAAAAATATTTCAATTCAACGTACAACATTAAAGATAAGATAAAAAATTTCAAGCCTATCTTCTTTTCCAAAGTAAGTATGAAAATCACTTTATTCACATGCATTAGTGGAGATTATTGAAGTGTTCCTTGTTCGGTATATATCTGGTAGATTATAGACCAAACCCACGGCTAACTTCAAGTACTCTTCAATCTCCATCACCTTTTAAAAATTTGTATTTGAGTACATTGCATTTGCATCAACAATAATCACATATTATTGTAGATGTCAAATTTAAGCTAGGCCATGGTGCCCACATGAGTCCTAGAATCATAGCTTATATTTTTAAATAAATAAATGGAATAATAATAAATAAATAAATACATGGAATCCATAATAATAATAATAATAATAATAATAATAATAATAATAATAATAATAATAATAATAGTAGTAGTTTAGTTTTGATGTATTGACAATATAAAGCTTTTTTACAGTATCATTTAATTATATCTATTTTTTTATGACTATTTACGTAAATAATATATAATATAATTATTTTTACTGATGTGATGTTACCTAATTAGATGTCCGTAATTTTGTATAAAATTACTTTATATCAATAGTGTATTAAACTCAAATAATAATAATAATAATAATAATAATAATAATAATAATAATAATAATAATGTGATGTACATCACTATATACAAGTTGATGGCTTAGTGGTTGCATAGCATTATTGGTTTCAACTTTGATGTTGACTCTCATTCAACGACTTTTTATTAAGCTTCTCTTTTCACCAGTCACATTCTGATGAGAAGGGGGAAGAATTTTCTATGGTCCCGATAAACAAGTTTGCGATGTACGACTTGTCTTACATTTGTCACACTCACTCAGTCACTGTTATTAGGCCTAGCTTAGTACCTTCTTATAAATTCATCTTCAACCATTCAAAACTTATTTAATTTCTATCAATTTATTTTTTGCAAAAAGAGACTAATTATTTGGTCCGTCAAAAATATAATTTATATCTACATTTACGTAAATTTGTTTATACGTTTTTTCTTCATCTACTTATAATATATTAACATATGAAGCAAATATTACTTGAAGCATATATACTAGCTCGGCTTGGTAACACACTAACACTATAGCCGTATACTTTTGTAATGACGTATGAAACAGGATAAACTCGATTGATTATTTTTTTATACAATTTATTTTTTAGATACCTGATTGGAAACTTCAAATTATAAGAGATCCAAAATACTTGAATGGAAAATTATACGATATTATACATACAGATATGTAGTTACTTTATAAATTTTATTTACAGTATTAAATATAATAATATGTATATAATTTTTTAATAATATTAATAAAATTTATTCAAATATTAAAAATAAGAATATGAAAATATAATGTTAAAACGGTTATAAAATTGCTTCTCCAAAAGTTTATGCTCATAAGAGAAGTTACATACCAATGAACTATATAATTTAAATGATATAATCTTTTTATACTCACTTCAAGGTTGCGGGTTCGAATCTCATTCCTAACTTTAAAGAGAAAAAAAAAAAAGAGGTCTCTAATTCGTCCATTCAAGTAAAAGTCATTTTTGAGTTTGTTTGAATGTTTTGTATAAGCTTTTTTTTTTTCGTTTAATTTGTCTAATGCTATTTTATTCTTTCTTGGGGAATGATAAGGATAGTAGTTTAAATTTTTACTGCAAAAAAATTTAAAACCATTAAATTTACCGGCGAAATTATTGAAAAAATCTGACAATATAAATGTCATTAGTAACTATTTGCCGGTAGATTTTAGAAATTTGACACTAATTACTTCGCTTTCAGAATGGTCATTTTTATTTGTAATTACTATCATGAAAAATTCGACAGTAATGCTACCACTATTTTAATTTTTTGGCGCTCTAATTATCGTCGAAAATTTTGACAGTAATATTATTTAAAAAATTTTAAAAAATTAAATAATACCCATCAGATTTATCCCACACAAAATTTGACAGTAATATTTTTAAAAAAATTAATTTTTATTTAATACTTTTTAACTAATAATTATCATAATTATAATCGAATGGAAACTAAATAATATTACGATAACTAACATTCAAATTAAAAATTAATGAGAACTAAATATGTTTTATTAAAATGAAAAACTACCATATAATCCGATATATAACAACCGCTTAAAAAAGAATAAAATAATCTCGTCAATAAAATAAAGGATACTAATGTCAAACTACACAAAAAAAAATCCTCAGGCATATGGATCTTCATAATCGTCGTCGTTGTGCTCCTTTTGATGGTTTCGTTGCTGATCCTGATGCGGCGGCGCTATGAGTGCCAGTGTCTGTGTTCGTGCAAGTGCACTTGAGGAGGAGCCGCCTCCAGTACCGCTATCCCGCGCGAATATGCTCATAAGAGATAGCCATCTACTATCGCATGTGCTATATCTGTTTCAACTCTTGTCTGAGCTCCTAAATCAGGGACTCCGTCTCTGCATCCTGATTCCTGAGCATTCCTCTCCGCCATGTATGTGAGGAGATTATTGTACCTCTCGTCAGTCAAGTGGTGCTGGTCAAGATATGGACCTGCTCATGCAAATCTATGTCTTGCGAATTTACAGGGCTGGTGGCCAAGGTGGAGGAAGGCCTAAAGGTGGGCGTGCAAAGGTCGTTGGTGAAAAACGACCCCAATTTGAAGATGCTATTTTTCTGCAACTTGAATGTAGTCTGGCGCCACATGACATTAGGATCCATCGCAAATGCGCTCAAGTGACAAAAAAAAATGACATATTAAAAAAAGAATATTAAAAATGAATATTAAAAAAATATTCTTGGTCTACACATATTGGACTTGGTCTAACACATATTAAAATGACATGTCGCGAATGGACTTGGTCTATACATATTGGATAAGCATATTAAAAAAATGACAATTAGTTAAACAAAGAAAAAACTAGCTAAAGCTAAACATATTTAAAGAAGTACTACCATTTTCGATTTTGTCTTCATAATCCTAGTTGAACTCCTTGTGTGCTTCAATGCCCTGCCCGACGCCCCGTTGGCTCTATTCGTGGCATGACGACGTCTATAACTCTTATTCATCTCCTACAACAATAAGGCCTTTTTAATGTCGGGTCAAAGCCATTGCGTCAAGTGGTCCCTCCTCATCTGCATATCCTCTAATATCTGCTGAAGATGTTTCATCATACGATGGTGGAAGATCTTCTTCATCATCTAGTTGTGGGCCTCATTCCACGTAAAATTTTTCAACAAATTGAAATAATAAATGGTACAAATCCAACGTTATAAAATCATAAACAAAATGTAATTAACAAAAATAACTATCTTATTGTCCACTTGTCAAACCACCTCTTTCTGACCTCAGGAGAACCTTTTTGTAGTTGGGCCAAGGGTGGTCATAAAGCAACTTGATAATATTTGTACACTCCTGTATGTAAGCATTATTATTTGGTGCAAATTTATGATGAGATAATTTACATTTAGTAGAAAACATACATTAAAGGAGAACCAAATATATATATTATATACAAATTATTTAAGTTTTAATTATCCAATCATGTCATCAGGCCAAATCATCATTTTAGTGACCTACTTTGTTATGGGAACTAACTAAGATCCATGGGAGGAAGCTGGCACTGTCGTGGGGTCAACTACAAAATGAGGTGGAATCAGTAGAGGAGTCCATTTTGGCTTAAGATAAGGTAGACGAACAACCATAGGAGCCATATCATTGGGGTTCAGGATCATGATAAAAGGTTGGTCCCCTGGAGCTTATGCCTGTGATGTCATAGGTGTAGCATATGTAGAGGGTGATTGGATAATTGTTGGGTGGAGGGAGGTGCGTCACCTACCCTCTACCCAAACCACGACTCTGACCCCTGCCACTATCTCTGCTGGACATGTCTACCAGAAATAAATAATTAAAATAGTTAAAAGCATCATAATTAAAATACAATATAATATAGAGAACGATTACCATGGAAATAAGTCTAACGCATAATATGCAATATAATATTTGAAATAAATCGAACGTATAACATAAACCACAATTGAAGCTAAGGTTATCCTTATTTAGATTCCTATTCTTCTTCGTCCCCATCAATCCCTTATTCATTATCCTCTTCAGATGTTACATTATGATCATCGAATTCCTCTTCTTCTTTTTTATCCCCATCAATCTCTTCTTCTTCTTCGTTGTCCCTGTCAATCTCTTCTGGATGAATGTCATCATCTATCCTCATTCCATAAGAAGTGACCTAAGGGTGATAGGATTGATAGTATTAACAACCAACCTCGAAGGAGTTGGGTCATCATTTAGTAAGGTTGTTGGTCTTCCGTTCCATCAGACTCGATGCGACCTTTGATTTAGTCTTTGCTACAACCTCCAACTAGACTTACACTTTTTCAGGTAGGACAATTGCAAATAGTATACTTGTCGTATATTTTGGGGTAAAATAAAAGGGTTATAATATCTATATTTCTTGTTTACATTAACGTTAGTGATAATGTAATCTTTATGCTCTCGTGATCTGTATCGCGGACTTGGATCAAACCACTCACATTTAAATACAAATACTATGTACGTAGTGTGACAAAAATATTATAGTTGAATTATATTGTCTAACACACCAAACCAATCAGAATGACCACTACCCATAATTCTGCAAACCCAAATATAATATTATCTATTTTTTCACTAACCATTGAAAAAAATAAAATCGATAATCGTTGAAGTTTTTATCTGGATAGCTCATCCATTTATTTATTATCCCCAACTAAGTGCAACAAGTTCGGCATCCATTATGTCATACAAATTTGACCAAATACATTCTTTAAATCAAGGTTAAAACTTATCGAGTGAGAATCAAGATTTGTTTTTTGAAATAACCTATGTTAAAATAGTTTTACAACGAGATTAATTATCTAGATAAGTTACACTGATCTTTGACACATAATAAATTTTTTACATAAGTTAAAAAAATTTATGTCACATAGGGTGACATCTGATCACTGTTAAGCAATGCATGCATATTTGTGGCCTCGACTTTTTTCTGGTCTAACTAGTGTTCACTTTCTGCACCCAATGCATTTTTTTTTTGAACAAAGATCAAGTATTTTTCTATACTCAACTAGGATTGTCCCCTTTCATCATCGTTACCAGTTCTGATTCTTTGGGTTTCAATATATGGCTCAAATATAAGGAACAAAACGTGAAAGTCTCTTTGGCTAGACAATGACAAACCAAGTTATCCTTTCAGTAAGGTAATTTTCAAAAGGTACTTTGCTTCGTCCAGTTATGCTCTCTGTTGTTGCCCGGATTTCATACCTATCTCTCATTATCGATGATCCTCGATAGAACAAACATGATGCCAAACTTCTAAACCACTCAATAAAATGATGGCTTCTTTTCTTTCAATTTTATTCTTCCTAAACGAGTCTTTGTTTTGCCAAGAAGGATGGCCGAACTCAAGGAATTGACGATGACAATCAAACCACGACTTCTTACTCCCATTATTAAGCCAAAATGACTTCGTATCCTCCATGCAAATGGGACACAGCATCTTACCTTGAGTTGACCAACCGACAACATCCCATATGTAGTAAAGTCATTCATGTTCCACATCAATGTATCATGCATTTGAAAGTTTATTTTAGTTAAAATGTCGTAGGTCTCTACTCCAACCCTCTATAATTCATTTAGCTCATCTACCAAGGGTTGTAGAAACACATCAATTTTGGCTTTAAAGTTGCTTGGACTAGATATTAAATAACTTAGGAACTTGTATAGATCCTTCATGTATATTTTGGGAGGTATATTATAGGGAATCACTATAGAAAACCAACAGGAATACGAGTTACTAATGTTAGAGTAAACGCAACCCTCAAAGAGCGGTTATACGACAGCAGATGATAAAATTTAGCCAGATTCAGATTTGGCTCTTCCTCAATATTTTCTACAGCTTGAACTCTAACTGCATCAAAGATAATCTGATTGCATCTCTTTTGGTTATCCTCTCAATTCACGTCTTTCATATTTGCTTATCTAACCAAGTTAACCTTCCTTGACCAATCCTCAACCCAATTGGCAATATGTGCAGATCGATTAATTCCCTGATTATGAAGTTTTCTGTGTTCAGTCCATGCCCAATACTTATCTTTGAACCCATTACGATAAAGATGCAGGGTTATATCCAAAACCCCTAGCCACTTAGTTAGTCGACACTTATAGCATGGATACCTAGATAATCTTTGATACCTATAAGAATCTATGTTAAATATATACGCAGGAAACTGATCACCCTCTCAAAGAACTCATATTTTATTAACCTCGTTGCCCGTTATCCTTATTGTACATCCACAAACGATGACTTAAAATCATCTTACCATAAACAACCTAGAATTTAACCAACAACACAATTTATTTTTTTTTTAGAAATTTTGATAGAGTTTTGGCTATAATCAGTGACCTCCACCAAATGTAATTTTTAATTTTTACAAACCAAACATGTCTTTAAACAATTTTAACAAAAATTTGACAGATTTTTTCTTAATTCAGAGAGCTCCACCAAAATATTTTCTCAGTTTTCACAGTTTAATCAATGGCAAGCATATATTAAAACAAATAAATATTCAAGAAAATATGAAATTCTAGCCGTTCTAGTACGCATCCCTTATTATTCTATATTTTTTCATCAAATAAAGGTTTTGAGAAGGTGCCACCGTTGTTAATTTCAAATTTGAAGCTCAATCCAAATTTAAATCATATCTTTTTTTAAATATGAATTTTTCAAATTTATGAATCATATCATAACTCAATTTAAAACATAATCAATTAGGATGTCATCCAAATTTAGAATTCAAATTTAAATATAGAATAACTAATTATTCTCAATTCTCATTTAGTATTCTCAATTATCATATTATTATTATATTCTTGATGCTAGCAAAGAATATAATAATATTCTATTTGGATTAATATAATTATTTATTTGATCAAATCAAAATAATAATTAAATAATTCTATAGCAAAGATTAGAACACTCGTCTGTGTATGACCCATAGGCTCCACATTGAGCAGGTAGTAAATTAGTCATACAAAATTTACTGATCAAGGTTTGCGTCTAACAACACTCCTTAAAGATCCGATAGTATGAAGTTAATATATTTTTTCTAAGAACCTGAAAAGAACAAAGTATAATTCCATCCATCTTTCCAGCTCTTGGTTAACCCTTAAAGTATGGTTTAATTGTCAAACTCGAACTTGTTACCATTATTATAATGAACTGTTAATGACCTAAGAAACTCATTTCTTTATTCATTCAATCCCCTTGACGTAAGAAAATCATCGGTTCGGAATTTTCACAAAAATAATCTCGTCGAAGTATAGATCCAAACCAACAATCGACCCTCAATCAAAGTTTAATTTGTTTGTCACTTAATTCAAACCAATAAAAACTGAGAGTATTTAAACCTCGGGTCATCTCTCAAAGGAATTGCAGGGAAGTATGCATGCTATTGGTTATGAGTATATGGGGGTGGTTTGCGGATAAAGAGGCGAGAAACTAAATGACAAGAAAATAAAGATAGCAACTAAGAGGAATATAAATGCTAAAAGGCACTCCTGGCAAGGATTAAGAGTTAAGGTTTTCTATCTAGATCATTGACCACAACATGGTAATTACAAAGGGTTAATTCCACTTAGTTATCCTCTAACATCGGAGGGTGAAGTCAAGTGGATATAATTGATCTTAAAACTAACTAACAACCCTAAATTACCAATCACACTGGACATCAATGATATCAAGGCATCTAAGTCCTCAATCTCAAGCTAAGAGTGCTAAAATCTATCCTAAAACTAAACCAAGCATTTTATCAAACACTTGGAAGGCAAAAAATGAAAGCATAGTAAAATAACAAGAATTAATAAAAATATAAGACTAACAATTGTAAGATAACAATTGCAACAATTAAAGAAAGTAACAATAATCATGAAAACATAAATTGCATTAAAGAGAATTAAAATCAAACAAAAGTCCATGAAACATAAAAGTAACCAAATAAAAGAAATAACATGTAAAACTAAGAAAACAAAGATGTAATAACAAGAAATAGTAAATAAAACTAAATCAAAGCAAGATCAAACCCTAAATCTAGAAAAAATTAACCTAATTCTATCTTAATTCTAGAGACAAGAGAGAGTTTCTCTCTTTAGAATATAACCTACAACATGTTACTAAACTAAACCTAATTGCTCTACCCATGTTCTTCCTTGAATTTGGCCTCAAATACTTCAGAAATGAGTTGGGTTTGGACTTGAAGAGGTCCAGAAATCGCCAGCCATATTTTCTTTAAGTGAGTCACATGTTTCGTGTCACGGGTATGCGAAAGGCATGTGTACGCGCAACATGGCAAAATCTTAGCTCATGCGTACGCGCAACCGGGCAGATTTTCAAAACTTTATTTCTTCATGAATTCTCCAATTTTACATGCTTTTTCTTCATTTCTTCAATCCAATCTTTGACTTCTAAGCCTAAAATCATTTAACAAACACATCATGACATCGAATGAAATTAAAGTAAATTAAATTTGGGAAATTAAGAGACTAAAAAGTATGTTTTCAATCTTAAGCACAATTTAGGAAGAATTTACAAAAACATGCCATTTTAATGAATAAAAGAAGAAAAAGTCGATACAATCCAGCAAATTCAGCATAAGATAAACCATAAAATTGTGGTTTATCAATCTCCCCACACTTAAACAATAGCATGTCCTCATGCTAAACTCAAGAAAGACAAGAAATGGGTATCAACATTTATCCAAAGTAAAATACCTATATGCAATCTATGTACATGCATGCAACTACTTGGTCAAAATAAATCAATTCCCAAGAATACATGTCTGAACATAAGGGCTAAAGCAATCATAATCAAGTCAAATTCACAATTGAATTGAGTCCTAGGAAAGAATTTGCAAACTTGCTAGATAAGAAATAATCAAGGGTGGAAACATATAATTGAGCAATCGAACCCTCACTAGATGTGTATATGCTCTAATCGCTCAAGTGTTTAGGGTTGATTCACTCAATTCTTTTCTAATCTTGCTTTCCAAGATTTATTTTTCATCTAACAATCAACAATCATTCAATGCATGCATACAAATATCATGAGAACTTTTCACAGGTTGTAATGGGGTTAGGGTCAAGGTAAGATTGTATTTGGTCAAGTGGACTAGAATTTGAATCTTTGATTAACTTAAACTTCCCACCTAACCTATGACAACCTATTTAACTCTAATGTAAAACTAGTTACCTATTATTCACTTTTTCTACACACTCTTGCATTCCCTTTTTAGTCACAACACATATGCATTGTTATTATTTCTTTACTTTGGGACATTTTGTCCCCTTTTATTGCATTCTTTTTTTCTTTTTCTTCTTTTCTTTTTATTTCTTTTTTTCTCTTTCTTTTTTTTCTATATATATATATATATATATATATATATATATATATATATATATATACACACACACACACACACAAAAGAGAATAATGCATATGGTTTAAGTATTGAATGCATGAATATGTACCCAATTCCTAAGATTTTTAATGAAAATCCAAATACATTTTTATCTCTACCAATGTTCTTAAACTTTTCCACAATTGAATGATATACACTCTCACTAGTCTAAACTAATCAAAGATCCAAATGAATGACATTTATTATTTTTTCACTTAGGGGTAGTGATGTGCTAAAATTAAGAACAAAAGGGGATTAAACAGGCTCAAAATTGGTTAACAAAGGTAGACAAAAGGTAGGCTATTTGGGTAAGTGAGCTAATTGAAATAAAGACCTAAATCATATAAATGCATATATACATCAAATAATGGACATAAAGAATCAAACAAATCAAAAATTACAATTATAGAAAGAAAATAACATATAGGAATAAAAATAGTGGTTATATGATGCAACCACACGATTAGGCTAAAAAATCACAAGGTAGTGTGTTCTAGCCCCGAAACTAAGTTCCACAATATATAATTCAAGCAAGTTATCATGAAAAAATATTTTAACTTAAATCAATTTTGGAATGCTCTATAGATAAATTTCTTGAAAAATTTTATTATTTTGAATAGGCTTATTATATATATATATGCAACCCAAGAGAATGCAACTAAAAATTCTAAAAGACATGGTAATAACAAAAAAATTAAGAAGTGAAAGTGTTAGGATTAGAATTTTTCACCCAAGATTGGCCGATTGGTTGGACGACCTCCCCACACTTAAAAGTTTGCACCGTCCTCGGTACATTCAAAGATGAGTAAAGGGGTTACGACGACTTCATGAATTGCACCTTTAGCTGGTGGATCAACCAATTGCTGCTTGTTCTTTCTTATGCTTTCCTTTTTGCTTATGATGAATATCCTGAAAAATAGAAAACAGGATAGTAAGATGACCAAATGCAAAAGTAAGGAAGCATAGATTGTTGGAATAAGGTAATGATCACTAAAATGAAGTGAGTTAATCAGTTTGTGACATTAAGGAAAATAGTGCATGAATTCTAAGTTGCGCGTGGGATAGAATTCACACACTAGCACTGAAAGCTATGTCACAATTATACAGAAGAAGTATACGCTTCACTCATTCTAGTGTGCTTGAGATACTTTAAAGAAAACTTGTAGGTTAAGACAAACAAACAAGTAGTAAATAAGCATGAAAGTACTCAAGCAAGAATCAAACAATTGTGAAATGGATAATGAATGAATATTGGTTGATGTGCAAGGAAGCTTATTGAACAAAAGAAACTATGGAAATCACACATCAATCAATAACACACTTTGAATTTTTGTTCGCATCACCTAATTGACATAAAGTGGGGGCACATGGGTGCTATGCAACTTAGGGAAAGAGAGATAGAAGTTGAAATCAATCACATAGCAAGTATGGTCCATATAGCTTGAGAATTTTAAAAAGATGTCCCTAGTGAGCTTATAATTCAATTTCACAATTCGACAATATCGATGCACAAACTTGGTGATGTAAATAAAAGTCAACATAAGCAAGCATCACCTAACAACAAATGCATCAAATAGAAGCAAATTGCCTAATGAGAGATAATAAAATAAAATCACATGGTGGCCAAAACATGCAATTCAAAAGATTTAGAATGCTTTAAAGGTAATTTACAAGTACTTGGCATGCACAATTATTGAGCATGAAAAATTCAATAACATGCTACAAAGTATAACCCCAACAAAGAAATCCAACAATAAATATTCATAACAATGATGCTAAGATAGCATTAAGTTAGTAATCAGCAGTAATATCTCAGCATAATCAGCAAATCAAATCAATAACTCAACACTTTTTACCAAAGTCTAACCTATACTAACAACCTAATCTACTAAAATAGCAAATTAGACTAACTAAATAACAGAAGGAGATGGTGGTAAATGGTGAATGGTGGTGATGGATAATGATTGAATGAGGAAAAGAAAAGAGAAGAAGAGAAAAGAAGAAAAGAAATGGAGAGAAGAGAAGAAAAATGAAGAATGTGAAACGGGGGAGTCACGCATACACGGAAGGTCATGCGTACGCGTGACTTGGAAAATTGGGGAGTGGTGCGTACACGTGGGGCACGCGTACGCGAGACTTGCCCAACGCATATTATTCGCACGGGATAGGCACAACAAGCCAAACTCTCTGAATAAGTGTCGCGCGTACGCGTGAGGCAAGCGTACGCGTGACCTCTCCACCTTTTTTTTAACATATTAAGCTTCTTGAGCACCTAACAAGCTACCAAAGCAATACCAAACATTATCAAACAAGCTAAACTACAATTTAAAACTAAATAAATTCAACTAAAAATGAAAATTTAACTTATTTACCAATAAATACAAAGGAGAAAGTGGAAAAAATTTATCATGGTGGGGTGTCTTCCACCTAACACTTTTATTTATTGTCCTTAAGTTGGATGCTCCTTGTCATGGCGGCTTATGCTTATACTCATCTTTGAACTTCCAACAATGCTTATTTCTACAAAATGCTCCCAAGATTACTAATTGATTGCACCAAACTTTGAGGAAGTTCCAAACAAGCTATGAGCTCCCAAAGTTGGTCCTATTTTTGTGATCCAGGATCCCAAACTTTGTTTCATACCAGTCTTCAAGTTGATCATCAAAGTTCCAATCGGGTGTCAATCAATTAGAATTCTCAGTCAAGCACCAAATCATCCTTGTAGACCCAATCAATTGAGTATCATACCAATCATTGCACTTAAACTTTGAGCTTTCAACTATAATAAACGTTGAATGGTGTTTTCAACCACTAACCATCTCCCTTTTATTCTTAAATCCTCAAAGAGCTCTAAGTTGACCATCTATTTCAAGCAAACCTTATTCAAGTAGAATAAAAAAGCTAAGAGATATGAATAATACCCACTCAAATATTGTGTTAGATGGTGACTTAGGATGAGAGATTTCCAACAGCCTTGTAATTTCCACTCCTTTGTGCTCTTCTTGGATTACTTCCACCTCTTAACAAGCTTCCTCAATTTAATTCCTTGTTCACCAACTTCTTTTACACATTCCTCATTGCTCAAGTCAAGTGTTGGAGGTTGTGCACGGTCCTCCTTATCATCGATTTCACAACACAATGAGGAAGGTTCAATAATCTCAAATAGTACATTGGTTGGTGCGGAATCATCTTCAATGGTGGGACTTGCCGCTTGCTCAACTTCTTCCAATCTTTCATCATTCACGATATGCCTTGGAGGTTGCGCATTATCCTCCTCAACATCAATTTCAAGCTCAATAGAAGAAGATTCTACAACCTTGAAATTCACCTCACACTCAACTTCTCCTAGATCTTCAATCACTTATTCCTCTTCAATGATCTCGGCTTCTTCCACTTGTTGCAAGATATACTCCATCTCTTTGTTCTCAAGTTGAGATTCTAAAATCTTCTTCATGCTCCGCTCTCCGGTTGATTCTCCACATTCATCCATTGAAATATTTTATTTGTGGCATGAATCTCATGAGTCTAAGTTGGCTTTAATTTTCGCAAGGTTAGCCATGAGAGCCTCATGCCTCTTTTGGGATTCTTCTTGCTCCTTTTGAAATATGGTTGCTTTAAGCCAATCCAATATTTCCATGAGACGATCCATTAGCTCTTGTTCTACTTGGCTAACATAATTAGGATCATGTTGTTCTTGGATCGATGGATATGGGTATTCTTCCATGAAGGGTTGTAGTGGAAAGGAGAATTCATCATGTGGTTGAAAGTTCTCATATATGGGAGGTGGTTCATGTTGGTAAGAGTATGGAGGTGATGTATATAGAGGTGGTGGTTCTTGGGAGTATTGATGTTGGAATTGTGGTGGCTCTAAGTATGGTTCATATGACTCATATGGTTGTTGGTATGGTGGATATAGATTAGAATCATATTGAGGTGTTTGGTGGTGCGGGACTTGTGAGTATGGTGGTTAAGGACTATGTTGAGGTGGGGGGTTCATAGGCATATGGTGGTTGTGGTTGATAACCACAAGGAGGTCCACTATATCCATTAAATTGGTATGCACCATGGGTTGAATTATGCTCATATTATGCTCATAATAAATGAAATTAATAATTAAAATTAATAGAATCTGTAAAAGAACTTATAAAATTAAATGAAGAAAGTTATCCTGAAGTAATCCAATAAACTCTAAATCATAAATCTACATAATTAACTATTTAACCTAAACCCAAAAATCTAATTAACTATAAATTAACTTACTTGACCTAAATTCAACTCTAGATTACTTTAACTTCAATTCTAAACTAAACCCAACTTTATTTAATAAAAATGTTAATAAAACACTAAATTAATAAAAAAGATATAAAAGAAATTAATTATCTAAATAATTACCTTAATTTAAAACTTATCTAACCTAACCTTATTTAATTTTAAATTAGAATAAATTAGTCTAACAAACAATACAAGATAACCCTAATCACCCATTTTATAAAAAAATTTAATAAAATCCTAAATTAGTAAAAAATTTCTTAAAAAAACAAATTTATCAAACTAATTACCTTAATTTATAACTTAACTTACCAAACCTTATTTAATTTTTAATTATACTAACTTAATTTAACAAATAATACATCAAAAACCTACTCACATATTTCCTAAAAAAATTTAATAAAGTCGTAATAAAACCCTAAAATGAATAAAAAAAATATGTAAAAAAGTTATTCACTGAAAAATTACTTCTGGTGGTGGCGGCGTAGTAGTGTCGGCACACTAGGGCTCTTTTCAAAAAATAAAGCAAATGGAGAAATTGCTTACCTCTTTGGTCCTCAGTGACAATGATGGCGGCGTAGTGGTGACCTCCAACGGCGACGAAACAATGACAGGGGTGGGTGGAGATGCGACAGAGTTGTGTTCCGAGATCCCACTGTAGTGGCTGCAGAAGAGGGCTTGCGGCCGCTATCTTCAATTACTACAAGAAAATCTCTGAATACCATCGAATTTAGCATCGGATATCAGCAACGAGTTTGCCAACATATTCACCAGCGGATTTGTTAATAAATTCGTCGGGTAAAAAAATTGTCGTCGGATTTGGCTTTCCAATGGTAAATTCGCCGATAATAATTGGAGGAAAAAAATTGTCACGATTATTACCGTTGAATTTATGGATGGATAAATTCGCTCCACCGGTAATCCGAATTAGTCGGACGTTACGTTTTGGTCATTCACAAAGCATTTTCGTCGGATTTATCTACCGGTAAATCCGACGGTAATCTTGTCTTAAATTCGAATTGTGAACCCTCTCCCCCCTCATTTTAGAACTACTCTCTCTCTCTCTCTCTCTCTCTCTCTCTCTCTCTCTCTCTCTCTCCCCACAAACTACCTCCAGCAACCCCTCCACCACCGTCGGCCACCACCAACAATGTTCAAAGACTACATGGACTCCTTATGTCATGTTGGTCGCTCTATCGCCGTCGTTTTTGTCGCTCCACCACTGCTGCCGTCGCTGCTACTGCCATTGTTGTCGTCGCTGCTCCTTGTTCTGCCAAAGCTACCTCCTTCCTCCCACCTCTAGGTATGTTGTCCTTCTCCTTGTTCCTACTATTTTTTAATTTATTTAAAAAAAATCCTAAACTCTATTTTATCTAGTTTTAATTTGTTATATATTAGAAAATTTGTAATTAGGATATTTGTATTAGAGATTTAACTGTTTTTTAGATTCAATTCATGTATTAGTTTAGATTTAGGGTTTTGAATTCTGTTTTGATTTAGAATTTTTTTTAAATTCTATTTTTAATATTCTGTATTTGAAATTTTGTTTATGATTTTAATTTTGAATTTTGTTTTGATGATTCTGTGTTTATTATTCTGATTTTTGTTTATTGTTTTGATTTCTGTTTATTATTTTGCAAGCGTAAGATCCCCAACTCTAATTTTTGTTCTTAATTACTTGATTATTGTTAACTGTCTGACTTAATATTAACTTGTTTATTTTCTGAGTTAATTATTGACTTATTATTTATTGTTATTAATTTTCTAATTTTATTATTATCTGAGTTAATTGAGTTAATTAGTTGATTGTTGTTAATTGTCAAAGATAATCTTAACTTGTTTATTGTTTGAGTTAATTATTGATTTAAGTTATGTTTTTGGTTTAAAGTAATTTTCTGGATGAATGATGGCTGAATGTCAATTAGTATTTGATGTGGCTGATTGATTTTGTATATGATTATATTTGGCAGATGTTGTGAATTTTAGATTTGGTGAATAGATCTGTAAAGTTTTTATGGTATGGGTGCTTTTGGTGTTTACTTGGTTTTGGTTCATGTATGGTTTGTGAACTTATGACTGAATGTTAATGGTGACGGTGTATATTTTTTGTTTTAAGTTCTTTATTAGACTCTCTTTGACTATTGCAGATTTCTACAAAATAACAATTTGACAGATCAAGTTCCATCAAACTTAATTGAAAGAACCAGGATTGAATCTTGGGCAACTAAGAAAACTTATCTACTTTTCAACTTTTAGAATTGTCTCAGATGATTAATATTAATAATAGTTGATAATAAAATTTTTATTGGTTATGAATTGGTGTTTAATTTAGCTATTGTATTGACTTAATTTATGACAACGTATGGTTGATGTTGTGGACAATAAATGAGTTAATTGTTAATATCATAAATAGTTTGGTATGATTGATTCTTTATGTAATGTAGTAGTATTAGTATAGTCTAATCTCTAATTCTCATCAATATTGCTCTTTCGATTTCTAATTTAATTTTGTTCAATTTTTGTAATTGAGAGTTGGGTAAAGTATACTTTTTTGTCCCTAAAGTTTGGCAAAAGTTTCAAAAATACCCCTAAGTTTTATTTTGTTTCAATTTTATCCCAAAAATTTTCGATTTGTATCAAATATACCCTCGATGGCTAAATTTTCAAAAAATTTGAAACCAATCTAACAATAATGCATGAAAATTATGCTTGATTTGCTTGTGTTGAGGGTTGTTATTATAAAATTTTTGTTGAATTGGTTTTAAATTTTTTGAAAAATTAGCCGTCAGGGGTATATTTGATGCAAATCGAAAATTTTTTGGATAAAATTGAAACAAAATAAAATTTAGGGGTATTTTTAAAACTTTTATCAAACTTCAAGGACAAAAGTATGCTTTACCCTTGAGAGTTTGGTGCATTTCGAATATGAGTTTTTTTTGCTTATTTTTTATAATATAATAGTATTAGTATAGTCGAATTTACTAGCGAAAAAATCTGATAGTAACAAACTAACGGTTATCAAAATGACACGTTTCATTTATTGATGTTATCGTTGGATTTTTCCATTACAAAATCCGACAATAACATTGGTGCCAATGAAATCCACACTAGCGCCAAAATTTACCGTCAAATTTTGAGACGGGTTATCACTTTCGACAGTAATTTTTTGGCCAACCAAATTATTACAGCAATTCTTCAAAAATTCCAACGGTAAAATCGAAAAAAAAAACGTTCTGTCCAAAATTTGATAGTAATTCGAATTGGTAATCAGTGAATTTTTTATAGTACTTTTGGTTATAAAATTTTTAATATTATAAAACTATGTTATGAAACTATTTTTTTTTAATTTAATCCGATAAAAAAATACATGAATAATTATATCTTCAAATAAAAAAAAACTATTGTAATATAAACCTCATATTCAAACTATTTAGTGATAGGGTATCTGTGATGATTTTGACTAATATTACCCTAACAATGCAACCTTGATTACTCACTTTTAATAACTTATTATTGTTATAGAAATTTAAAATATAATTAAGCCAAAATATATTATTATTTATGTAAATTTGACGATGAATATTTTAGATTTTAAAATTTTAGTATAAAGGATAATAGTTGTTGATTATTGCAATATTTCTACTATCAAATATATCGAGTGGAACTGAAGAAACAATTTAATTATTTGGAAAACTCAATTATCTAATTTAAACAAAAAATGAAAAAAACACAAAACTAAAGGAAAAAAAATGAAGAAAAAACACATACTAATGGTAAAAAATATTATGATTAATATAATAATTCTGCAATAAAATTTTATTTAATACAAACACTAGTAAATAATATTGCTAAGTTTTTACTTGACATAAAATTACAAAAAATTATATTAAAATATAATTTTTTAAAAATTTTTAAAATATATATTTAATATTTAATTATATTTTTATCGTATTTTTAAATTTTTTAAAAATTTATTTATTGTTGATAATTTTTAAAATTACTTTTGTCAGTAATAATGTGAATTTTCAACTATAATTTTGATAATTTACTCTTCTTTTGGAGAAAAGTTAAGTAACAAAGACTTTAATTTGATATAGTTATGAATTTATGATTATTTGAAAACTAAATGGAAAAAAGGGGTACAATTAGCCAGGAGAATCAAATCAATTGACATTGAGTGTGGGACTTTTCTATACATTTTAGAATAACACAGTGTGTCTGAATAAGAATAAATTATTCTATCATCTCAATCCGTTTTGTTTATATTTTTTACGATTCTTAATTCGATAAAAAAAATTCTTAAAGTTCTTCTACTATTTAATTCATATAGAACCAATTATTCACAATCATGTCTCTATAAACAATGGCCCACACTTGAAAAAATTGGTGCACATAACTGAGCTTTTTTTATTTTACAGAAGAAACCATTTTTATTTATAAAAAAATCAAACAACGAACACTTATAAGTTATATATAGCACAAAAAATATTAGGTCTACACTACACTGAAAAAGATTAATATTTTATATGTTGGATTATAATTTGAAAAAAGGTATTTTTTTAAAAATATTAATGAGTAAAAATAAGGACATAACTCATGCTCCTTTATTTTTAACCTACACTCGCGTGTTGCCTCTCATTTTTTTGGTTATAAAATAAATATTGGTGTTATCCAATGTAATCGACATATGGACAAATTTTTTTCTGCTATAGTGTCATACTTAATAACTTAAAACATAAGATACATTTTATTTTTGGTTGATTTTTTCCCTGCTATGGTGTCATTTATTAATAAATTATTATAAACAAAACAAACGTAGTTTGCGTTTTATTTTTTGCATGGTTTTTAAAATTTTTTTATTTTGTTTTAGCCTACGTAGCCTGCATTTAGTAATGGGCAGTATTTTAATTTTTTTGAAACCACAAAACGCATTGCGTTTTACTTTTTTTGTCAGATTTTTTTTGAAGATGCAAAACATAGATTAATTTTATGAACTATCAAATTTTTTTTTAAACTAAAAACTCAGGTTGCGTTTTGTTTAAAAAATATATTTTAATCAATAGTTCCGCCTATAAATACAAAGCAAGACTCTCATTCAACTTGCCTCACTTCACTTCCACTCATTCTATTATTCTTTTTTGCACATATGAAGTCGGATTAGGTGAGGTGGAAGTTATGAAAAATATTGCACATTTACGAGTGTATTATAACGGTGAGGTTATACCAAATACACATGAAGGAATGACTTTGTTTGTGAATGTCCGTTGTCATTTGTTATTCCATGTACCATGAGTTTTGTGGAGTTACAAAATGGTCTTTGTAATAACATCAATAGCCACATTTCGAAACAGGTGAGCAACATTTTATACAGGAATCCTGTACAAGTATTTGGTGGGCTGATACACTTTCGAATGATGCCTGTCACTGACGATGCCAGTATGCAGCGGATGTTATGTATTTATCAACAAAACCGAGTTCACGTGCTGATGATAGAGCTGTATGTTGAGTTCGAACAGCAGTCGGGGTTGGGCGCAGTAGGCGAGGAGGTCAACGTTGATGAGCTCGGGGATATAGATTGGGAAGAAGATAATAATGACAGTGAAGAGGAGTTCGAAGCCAACTATGAAGTCGATGACAAGAATAATGACGGAGACTTGGCAGGCAATCCGGCCGTACAAAATGAAGCGGATGCAATTGTAAGCCAGCACCCGTTCGGTGTTTCGCTTTTTATGCAAACTCTAGATCCCGAAGCCATGCATGCCCCGGAATTTCCTGCGTATGCAAATATGGGTATGTTATGGTTATTAATTCAAGTTACTTGTAGTGTTTATTTTATTTGCCTTGTCTGACTGATGGTAGTGCGCATGTCGTAGGTAAAGGCAATGCTGGGGCAGAAGATGGTGAGTTTAGGGTCAGAATGGAATTTGGTTCAAGAGAGTCGGTTATATCTGCAATCAAAAGCTACACTATCGCTAAAGGAATTGATTACACTATGCATGAGTCTGAGCTGCAGACATTCTATGCGAAATGCAAGGGTTATGGTGCAGGGTGCGATTGGCTTATCTGAGCTAGCTTGATTCGAAAGAAAGCTTGTTGAGAGTTCAGAAGATACAATGCCAAACACACATGCACCATGGGCACGATTTCACAAGATCATGCCAAGTTGAACTCAGACACAATTGCAGAGGCTATTAGGCCGTTGGTTGAAGCAGACACAATTGCAGAGAAAATCGAAAAAAGAGACAAAAAATAGGAGTGAGAAGAGAAAGATAGATCAATGATAGTGAAAAGGTAGAACAAAAATTGAAAAAAAAAAGTGAATGAAGAAGAACACAGAATTAATTAAGTTCTAATGATTCTACACATTTTGAAGAACCTAAATTATACAAGTTTATAGCAGGATCTTTGCAGTATTTGACATCAACTTCTCCAAATTTAACATATTTAGTAAACAAGATGTGCCAATATATGCACAAACTAACAATCAAATATTAGAGAACCATTAAGAGAATTCTGCATTGTGTAAAAATTACTATAGACAAAGGGCTTAATTTTTCTAAATGCACTTATTTTCATTAGCTAGCTTTTGTAGATGTAGACTAAAGTACAGATGTTGATGATAGAAAGTTATTGACGAATTATTATATCTATCTTAGAACAGATCTCATTGCTTGGAAGTCTAAGTAACATGTAGTGAGTAGTCATCAAGCACACAGGTATAATTTCGAGTTTTGGTAGTAGCTCATTCTAAATTGGTGTGAAATCAAAATATACTTCATGAATTGAACTTGCAAATTAGCATCCCCTAACATTCTATTGTGATAATCAAAATGCATGCTTACTTGCAGTAAATCTAATTTCCACAATAAGTCAAAATATTTTGAACTTGACTTACACTTTGTCAGAGATTAAGTCACTAATCTAAATTTATATATCACAAATATCCTTTTACAAGATTAAATTGTAAACATCTTTACTAAAAATCATTATCCATCACACTCTTTAAAATATTCAAGGACAAACTTGAAATGATCTTGTATTGGAGAGTTTCAGTACGGGTTGTGAGATGGATCGAAAACTTGCGAGTTAGAATGGTCGCCAGATTATCGAACTAGAGCAATGGGTGGTGGTACATGCAAAGACACTCCGACACTGAAGCCAAAATGGATTTAAGAGGTATAAAGTGTAGAATGGATGAAGTACCTGAGGGGGCCTTGGACTCCCCTTATATAGCTAGTGGAAGTTATTTTATCTTATTTTATTTAGCTAAGATATGGGATGTATTTGAATTTGAATATTAGTTAGAAGGTGTGGAGGCCGATTTGGGCCTTCTAGAGGAAGGAGGTGGGGCCAACCCCGGGTAGCCAGGTTCGGAGGCCGTTCCCAGTGCGGGACCCGAGGGCCAGGTCCGTAATAGTTGCCCCAGCAGTGGGAGAGCGAGCTTGCTCGGTCTCGTTGCTGGAGGAATCTTTGTTTTTCCATTTTCAGAAGGAGATCCTTTGGTTTTCCTGATCGAGTTTGGGAACTCAGAAAAAACCGGGCCGTTTCGTGGTTGGGCGCGGAGCGTGTTCTTTGGGAGATAAAAAACTATTTTGTGGTCTTAGTCGCTTCACCATATGCCCGTTGTCTTTATTGGGAGGGGTTTCGTTAGTTGCGCTTCCCCAGGTGTTATAATGACATTAAATACGAAGTGACGCTTGGGTTGCTTTTTCATTTCTGTCCTTTGCGTTTTTTATTTTTCTGGGGCGTTTTTGGCTTTTTACTTTTGTAACAGTTTTTTTTTTCCGCTGGAGCTCCCGGTTTCAGTAGATGTATTTTTTTCTTTTTCTTGTGTACCTTGCTAATGAAGGAGGGAAAGCACAAGAAGAGATATGTTTCATTTAGGGCCCGGCCCAACGGATGAATATTCGGTCTTTTTGAGGATTCTTTCCACGAGTTTAAGAGGGAGTACTTCAAGGTGCGCCTAGCTCAGGGGCACCATCCATTTTGGTTGACTCTGGAGGGGAGCGTCGTTTTGCGACGTACTGGAATTTTGGTGCCGGGGCGTCATATCTGACGTGGGTCACATACGAGGGGTTGTCCCCGGAGAATAAGGACATCGCCGATGTTCTATGGCACATCTTCGGGGAGCGTCCGCTGAACCCTCAGGATGTTATGTGGGATCCGGCGATGTGCCGAACTTATATTGATGTATAACACTTTCTGTATTTTTCTTTATTTCTCTTGGGCTTGTGCTTACGCTTTTTTCCTTAAAATTTTTCAGTTCAAATGGCCGAAGGCTTAAGTACCTTGGTGAGATTAAAGGCCGCCATGGATTAGGAGGCGGGTTCGAATGCTTCTCATTCTACTCCTACATCCCGACCTCAGGAAGACTCCTAGACCGTCTCTTAGGAGGTGGCCTCGGCCAGTGGTGTGGTTGTTGCTTCCCCTAATCCGGTGGTCGTTGGGCCTGAGGAGGAATTGATTTTGGTCTCGGCTGTCAAGGCTTCTCGAAAGCGGAAGAGGATGGGGGATGACAGTAGTGAGAACTTTGGGGAGGAGGGCCTAGTGCCCTCTGTCATAGATCGTAGTCTCGATTCTTTGGCTTTTATTGATCAGCACCTCCCTCTCGACACTTAAGAGTTTTTTGAGGATTGCAACGTCGTCGGGCAGGCAAAGTTGGTGTATCGAGCCATCCTCCGTTCTACCGTGATAGTTTGGAAGGCAGAGTTGGTGATGGCCTAGGTGAGCGAGCGCAAGCGGGCCTTTGATGACGAGTCTCAGGCTGCTGTTCTCTTTACCGCGGTGGATGCTCTGAAGGCTGAGGTGGCGAGTTTAAAAAAGGAGAAGAGGGAGCTGCTAGCAGATGTGAAGGAAGCGATATCTGCTTCTGAAGAGACGATGATGGACCAGGCTTTGGTTCTTGTGCCAGATCCGGACGTGTTCGTGATGGGGGCGTTCAGGACCATCCGGGATGGCCAGATCATCAATTTAGAGTAAAGTACTTTTTTTTTTGTATTTGTAAGTTTGTAGGCCGTTTTCTCGGCATGACAATTTTATTTTGTAAGACTTTGTTTCTATTTTTTTGCTATGGTGGGCCGTACGACCGTTGTTTATGACTATACAATGCTAAGCCGATTTCATGACTTTTTAGTTTTGCGGTGGGGCCGTCTAGGCCATTTACTATTAAGCCAACTTTACAACTTGCTTATTTTGTCTAGGCCATTTACTCTAAGCCATTTTTGTTACTTATTTTTTATGGGTCGTTCAGGCCGTTTTAAGCCATTTTTGTGACTTGTTTGTTATGGGGCCGTTCAGGCCGTTTTAATATGTTTTATGACTTGTTTTTTATGGGATTGTTCAGGCCGTTTTAAGCCATTTTTATGACTTGTTTTTTATGGAGATGTTCAGACCGTTTTAAGCTATTTTTGTGACTTGGGGTCTTTCTAGCAGACCATTTTGAAATAGACCCTTTGTGGGTCATCTTAGTTTAGTGTTTTTTGTGGATATCTGTATTTGTTTGGCTTTGGGGGTGATCAGTCTCCAGGGGTAGCCATGTATGATTCGTGCTGTCAATTAAGGCAGTGTTTTATGGAAAAGGAAAATAAACTTTTTATTAAGATAGTGGGCCTCGTTAAAACCTCCCGAGATGGGTAGAAAAGAGTATCTGATAATGGTAAATAAAAAACTGAGTAAAAATAAAAGGAAAAATAAGAAAAAACCAAAGTATGATATTCTCCATCTTGAGACTGATGTTTCTAGGTGTAGTAGCGCCGAAGGTTCGCGACATTCCAGGTTCTCGGTATTTTGGTTCCGTCAAGTTGTTTAAGCATATAGGCCCCTTTTTTTATCACCGCTTTTATCCGGTAGGGGCCCTCCTAGTTGGGAGTGAGCTTCCCTTCCCTGGGAGTGGAAGGACTAATATTGTACCGTCATAAGACGAGGTCGTCAGGTCCGAAGTCCCATCGGATCAAGCTGCAAATTGTACCTCAGGCTTATTCTTTGTTTTAAGGCTAGCTCTCGTAGGTGGGCTATGCTTTTGACCTCGTCTGCGAGGTCTTGCTCCACCTCTTCGTCATTTCTCTGATAGTTCTTCATGGGCTGGGGTCTCTGACCTCTACCGGGATGACGGCTTCCTGGCCGTAAGTTAGCCGAAATGGGGTTTTCCCGGATGAGGTTTGGGAGGGGGGTTGGTACGACTAGAGGATTGAGCCGAGTTTGTCATCTCATAGTCCTTTGGCTTTGTCAACCCGAATCTTGAGGCCTTTTACTATTATTTTGTTGGCCAACTCGACTTGCCCGTTTGTCTGTGGGTGCTCTATTGAACTGAACTAGTGAGAAATGTGGAGTCCTTTAAGGAATTCTCATTATTTCTTGTCCGCAAATTGGGTTTTGTTGTCCAAGATTACGACCTCGGAGATCCCAAATTGGGTCACGATGTGTTTCCAGAAGAAATTCCGGCATTGGGTTGCCGTGATAGAAGCCAGTGGTTTGGCTTCGATCCATTTAGTGTAGTACTTGATGGCTACGGTGAGGTCTCAGAGTTGACTTGGGGCCGTGGGAATGGGGCCGACGAGGTCGATCCCCCAGGTTCCGAAAGGCCGATCTGCCGTTATGGTGCTAAGCTGGTAGGGGGCAGCTTGGTTGAAGTCGGAGTGGATTTGGCACTTACCGTAACTTTTGACTAATTTGAGGGAGTCTTTCATGATGGAAGGCCAGAAGTAGCCTCTGCTCATATAATTTTTTGGGCTAGAGTTTTTCCTCCTATATGGTGGCCCCAACATCCTTCGTGGATTTTACGAAGTATGTAGTCTGTGTCACCGAGTTCTCCGAACTTGAGGAGAGGTTAGGAGAGTCTGCATTTATCAAGTTGCTCCGCTATTGTGGTGTAGTTTGCAGCCTCTTGTTTTAGGTGTTTTGATTCTTTGGGATCCTCGGGTAATGTTCCATGCAAGAGGTATTGGAGAATTGAGGAGGTCCATAAGCCTTGGCTAGAGATCGGGAGGTCGACAGTGGTTGTGACTGAAATAGACGGTGTCTTAATGACCTCCTGGATTAGTGACCGGTTTCCCTGACCTGGCTTGGTACTTGCTAATTTTGAGAATATGTCTGCCCTTGTGTTATGATCTTTGGAAACGTGTTGGATGGTTACTCGCTCGAACTCAGCCGTCAGTTCTTTTACTTTTGCTAGGTATTGCTGTAGGAGGGGTCTCGCATTTGGTAGTCTCTGTTAATTTGGGAGCTGACTACCTGGGAGTCACTGCAGATTTCTAGTGCTCTCACACCGACTTCCTTGGCTAGAGTTAGTCCAGCTAAAAGGGCCTCGTATTCGGCTTAATTGTTGGATATCAGGAATTCATATTGAATGGACTATTCAATGACAATTCTCTTCGTATTTTCTAGTATTACTCCCGCTCCTCCCGAACTGGTGTTGGATGAGCCGTCAACATGTAACTTTCAAGCTTCTGTGGGTTCATTACCTATGGTCATTTCGGCGAGGAAGTTGGCCATAGCTTGTGTTTTGATGGCGTTTTGGAACTCGAATCTGATCTGATATTGTTATAATTCAACGGGCCATATGAGCATCCTCCCTGCCAGGTTCGGCTTTTGTAGCACCTGTCTGACCACCTGGTCGGTCTAGACCGTAATAGGGTGAGCTTGGAAGTATTGTCAGAAGCGTTGCGAGGTTGTGAGCATTGCGAAGGCAAGCTTTTCGAGACGGGAATAATGTGTCTCCATGCTTTCGAGGACTTTGCTTATGAAATAGATGGGCTTTTGTATCTTATGCTTGTCTTCCCGGACGAGTGCCGCGGATAGTGTTTCTTTCGTTATGAATAGGTAAAGGTAGAGCGTTTTTCCCATTTTGGGTTTGGAGAGTATAGGGTGTTTCTTAAAGTTGATGCCTTTTTTCATCATTTTGAAGAAGGGATGACCTTTTGGACCGATACTCCGAGGAATCGGGAAAGTGCGGCCAGTCGGCTAGTCAATCTTTGAACGTCTTTGAGGCTTTTTGGGCTGCTCATCTCAAGGATGGCTCTGCATTTTTCGGTGTTCGCTTTGACCACCTGTTGGGTGATCATGAAGCCCAGGAATTTTTCGGCTTCCATTTTGAGCACACACTTCGTTGGGTTGAGGCGCATTCAGTGTTTCCTTAGGGTATTCAACACGAGTTTGTTGTCATCAATGAGCTCTTCGTTGGTTTGGGTTTTGGCGAGTATGTCATCAATGTAGACCTCCAACTTGGTTCCGAAGAGGTCTTGGAAGATCTTGGTGATGAGCATCTGGTAGGTGGCTCCTGCATTTTTCAGTCTAAACGGCATGACGGTGTGGCAGTACGTGCTGTCGGGAGTCACAAAGGCCGTCTTGTCCTCGTCGGGCCGATGCATAGGTATTTGGTTATATCTTGAGTAGGCGTCCATGAAGCTAAGGTACTGGTGTCCCGATGCGGCGTCGACGAGTCCGTTAATGTTTGGAAAGGGAAAGGCGTCTCTGGGATAAGCTTTGTTCAAGTCTGTGTAATCGACGCACATTCGCCACTTTTTGTTTGCTTTCTTGACTAATATGACGTTGGCTAGCCATGTCGCGTAAGGTAGCTCTGGGATGAAGCCCACTTCGAGTAGGATTTTGACTTGTTTCTTGACCTCGGCTGCTTGGTCTGGTGACATTTTCCTTCTTCTTTGGCTCACAAGCCTGGCCTTCGGATCTACGGTCAAGTGGTGGGAAATTAGGTTAGAGTCTGTGCCCGGCATGTTGGCTTGAGGAATTTGTCCCCGAGTCCGGTTACCCTGTTGCAACGGGTTTGTAAATTTTCGTTTCAAAGACTAAGCTTGTCAAAGGCTCATCTGAAGAGGATATTGAAGTCTGCTCTGGTGTCAACCAGTATCCTCTTTATGCGTCCAGTCCCAACCTTTGCAAAGATGACAAACGGGGTGTCCTTTGCCGAGGTGCCCTGTTGGTAGTTTTCGGGGGAGAATGTAATCGCTTCTACGACTGGCGGTGTTCGGAGCTTGGTTTCTTATGGCCAGAATTTTAAGATCCTTTTTTAGTGCTGAGTTTGATTTTTCTGGCGCATCCTTTCTAGTGATGACATTTACGATTATGGTGGGTCGGTACCTGGACTCTTTTGTGGCATTTGTCGTAACGTCCTTGGGTTGCATCCTTCATGCTCTTGTGATCTATCTTTTTCCATTCGTCTTGGTTCCCTGATGAATTTGGCAAACTCTCCGAGTTTGCCATCTTGGATGGCTTGTTCGAGAGTGTCTTTTAGCTTGAAACAGTCTTGGGTTTTATGCCCGTATCCTCGGTGATAGTCGCAATACAGGATCTTGTTGCTGCCTGTCCATTCTTTCTGTTGTCGTGCCTTTGGGAGGATTTCCCACTCTACTATTTGGTGGTAGATTTCTATGATGGGGCGGGCAGGGGGTGTAGTTTGAGAATTTTCCCACCTTGGTTGTTCGGTTGGTGTTTGCCAGTTTGGAGTGTTCTTTCTGAATTTCTCTCGGTGGCAGCTTATTATGAGGTGCCGTGTTGTCGTGTTGCCATTTGTTGGCGACCACGACTTGGCTCATCTCTTCGTAGTTTATATATTCCCTTACGACGCTTTGAATTTCGTGGATAGTCCAGACTGGCTTGGTGGTGAGATGTTTCCATAAGACTTTGTTCATGAGGCCGTTAGTCAGACAAAGACTTGCAACTGAGTCTGTGAGTTCATCGATCGTTAGACACTCGTCGTTGAACCTATCAAGGTATTTTCTCGTGGATTCGTCTTGCCTTTGGTCGACTCCAAGCAGGCTAATGGGGTGTTTAGCATTGGCATTTCTAGTGGTGAACTGGACCATGAACTTTCCCAAAATGTCATGAAAGCTGGCTGTAGATCCGTTCGGGAGGGCGTTGAACCATTTGATCGCGGGCCCGGCAAAGGTTACCGGGAAGGCCCTGTATCGGATCGCATTGGCGGCTCCTTCCAGGTCTTGAGGATCCTTGGTCCCGTCGTATTTCATATCCATGAGATTATCGAAGCCCTTTGGAAGCTTGACTCTTAAAATTTTTTTGAGTGAACGGGGTGGCCCCCATTATCTCATGCTCGCTTCGAGCTCGTTTGGCTTTCCGATGGTTCTGTCGGTCGTCTTCCTCCTGTCGGCGTTCCGGTTCTCGAAAAATGCTACGGTCATGTCTTTTGCTGTGTTGCCATTCAGGTGACCTGTTTCTGGTTTCATGGTAAGATCGGGTTCTGGAAGTTGCGTGGCTTCCGTGTTCTGCGACATACCACTCCTTGGTCATAAGCCATCCTTTGAGGTTTTGCACCCTGTGGCACAATTCTTGGATTATTTGGATTGCTTTTTCACCCAAGCCGTTGGGAGCCCGGGTTTCGTGGGGTGGACGGTTGTCTTGCCTCAATTGTGGCTCGGGCGGGGTTGGCTGGCGGTGTACATCGCTTGTTACCCTCTCATGGGTGGGAGGGGTGGTATCTCGGTGGGAGGGGTTTGAACTTTGCAGATGTGAGTCGTGGTGGTGGCTTAGAGATTGCTCCTCAAAGTTATCCGCCATGTTGCCGTGATTTGGCAGTCCTCACAAACACCGCCAATGTACTGTAGAGTTTCGGGACGGGTTGTGAGATGGATCAGGGACTTGCGAGTTGAGGCGGTCGCCAGATTCTCGAATTAGAGCAATGAGGGTGGTACCTGCAAAGACACTCCGACGCTCAAGTCAGAATGGATCTTAGAGTTATAAAGTGTGGAATGGATGACGTACTTGAGGGGGCCTTGATGAGTGAAAATTAGATTTTCACACTAACTCACCGGCAAGTGTACCGGGTCGCATCAAGTAGTAATAGCTCACAAGAGTGAGGTCGATCCCAAAGGGATTGATGGATCAAGTAACTTTAGTGGGTGATTAGTTTAGTCAAGCTAACATTGGTGAATTGGATAAAATTTGAAGCAACAGAATGTAAATGACAAGAAATTTAAAATTACAGGAAGTAAATGAGCAGAAACGTAAAGAGCAAGGAATGTAAATTGGTAAAATCTTAAATGACAAGAAAAGTAAATTGCAGTAACTGTAAAGGGGGGCTGGGTGCTGGAAATTAAAGAAAGCAATGAAGCAAGCAATCGAAGAGATCTTGAGAACAAGTAACAGGAAATTTAAATTGCAAGAAAATTAAATCAAGCTCACAGCAAACTCAAATGTAAATTGCAGAGGAAGAAATCATGACTTAGAGCAATTGTAGGAAATTAAACTTGCAGGAAGAGTAAATCAGATTGAATCATGGACAGAAATGTAAAGTTGCAGAGAAATAGAAGTGCAGAAGAGTAAATCAAGCTCAATGAAAATGAAACTGTGAAATTGAATTGCAATCCTTGAAATGTAAAAGTGCAGAAAAATTAAAGTGTTTCAAAGAGAATTTTCTATTCTACCCTACTCCTATTGCTCTCTAGCAAAGCCAGCCTTCTTTCTAAAATGGAACAGATACTTTTTTATAAGCTTTTACAAAAAATGAAAAATAAAAATAAAATTGAAACCAAATTACAATTCAAATAAAATTCCTATTCTAACTATCTCTTGTGTCTTTGAGTGATGATAATGAGCTTTATTTGCTTTAGATTTGAAGAAGAGTAGATCCAAATGGCTTGGTTTAAGTGGCATGGTGTGTTGGTGCAGCTCTAGTGGAGCGCTCCGTTTGGTTAGTGAACTGAGCGCTTACTAGCTCCTTGTGTGCCTTCCTCGTGCCCAGCCTCTTGGCCCATAGCGCTCAATGAAGAGAAGCAATGTAGCGCTCACATGCTGCGCTGGTTCCCTCTTCGAGCCTTGGCTATTTCACTTTGGCTAGCAATTTCCTCACTTGGTGTAGCGCTCGATCGGTGTTTGTGAATGTAGCGCCCTTTTGGTGTGTGGTTCCCTCTTCGAACCTTGGCTGCCCTTCCTGGCTTCAATGCGCGCTCCATTATTCCTTGGGTGAAGGCCACGAAAACGTTCAAACTTCAAACTATTGAACGTAGCGCTCATTCATTTGAACGCTGGCCTTGATTTGCCTTTGTCGTGCTTTGCCTTGTTCCCCTCTTGGGCGCTCCGTTTGGATCTTTGAACGCTGGCGTTCATCAATTTCTTTCATTGGCATTAAATGTTGCATGCATTATATTACTTACTAATGCATTAACGTTGCATTCATTCCATTCATTCTCAATTAAATGCATTAGTAATTAAATATTTCATGCATGCATGCTTTCATTCATCAATTCATGATGCATGCATAAGGCATTAATAATTAAATGTATGTATGCTTTCATTAATGCCTTGGTAAAGTATTGAAATAATATTACTTGCATGCATTCTTTATTAGCAATGCCAATTAATGAACGTTAGCGTTCACTTTTTTCAACGCCATGGTTCATGGTGGCATTAAATAATTAAATGCATGCATAAGGCGTTAATGCATGCCATGGCTTTATGGTCATGGGCCACGTTTTTAAAGTGTGTTTAAAATTTTTCTTTTCTTTTTTTTTGTGTTTTTTTTATTTTTTTTTTCTTTTTATTTCTTACAAAGTTTATAAAATCAAAAAATCAAAAAAATATATCATTTAAGCACTAACCATCAATTTATTGTATGAAAAATCATAGAAAAACATGATATGATGACATGTCATCAAGCCTTGGACTTCCCTTTATATAGCTAGTGGAAGTTATCTCATCTTATCTTATTTAACTAAGATAAGAGATGTATTTGAATTTGAATATTGGTTAGAAAGTATAGAGGCCAGTTTGGGCCTTCTAGAGGAAGAAGGTAGGGCCAACCCCATGTATCCAGGTTCGGAGGCCGTTTTGGGTGTGGAACCCGAGGGCTGGGTCCATAACAGATCTCAAGCTCCTCACTCAGTTGGAAGGGTCTGTAATGAATAAAAGAACTATTCAAACAAAGTGAAATGATAAAGTTAGTTAGTTTTGTAACAATATTCAAGATATTTAGCAATATATATCACAGTCAAGATATGTAAGGGTTATAGTGATATATAAGTAATGAGTTTAGCTAATATGTGTCTTAAAGACAAATGATAAGTTTAACATTGATAAAAAGTTTTAAACGTTTTTATTTAATGAATATAAAACAAATGCATTGAAAACTTAAATTTTTTATAATTTCATAAAAATTTTCTTAATTTATAAACTTAACATGTACATCTTCAACACCAACCGGTGCTCTACCCTCCCCAAAAATTGGACCATAATAGAAGTACCGATCATGGCAATAACAAGATCACCGAAAGGTCGATTGTTACCTACTTCTCCGTCACAACTGCAGTTGAGATCAGCAGCGAAGGATGGAGATGCAACAAAAATGGCCTCAGGTGAAATCATAGGCACAGATAACTAGGCACCAATAGGTCTCGAACTGGAGGCGGCTGAGTTTGTCGCCGACTGATGATTCCGAATGAACCTCCTAAACTACCGATCACATCTACAAACTTGGCCAATAGCTTAGGGGTTCTCACATCGGAAAACTGGCGACGATATTTGAACAGAACTTCTAAATCATTGTCACTTTCTATCACGAACGAATCGTACTTCACACCGTCGCACAACACCAAAATTAAAATTCTATAGAATAACTTCTCAACCTATTTCAAGCCATGCAGCCCAAGTTTTTTTATTATAGTATTTTAGAACTCACTGAAACTCATTGAAGATTTCAAAAAACACTTAGCGGATTCTTATCAATAAATTTTATCACAGATCGCGTTTTTTTCTTAATCGACCTTCTATTGTGCACTAGAACTAAGAAACTCTCATCATCAACCATTATGAATCCGACTACAATGAGGAATAAACGTTCAGCTCCTTTTTATAGATATTTTTATCCTACTAAATCGAATTAGTTCATGTCGATTTATACATATGATTGATTTAAACGCACTAAATTGAACCAGGCTGTGTCAATTTATTACTATCACACAATGCACATAAATCGAATAGGTTACATTTGATTTAGCAATGTATAGAATGATATAAGCTATTTCGATTTATGTAGTTTCGTCTAACACTAATAATTCGATACACCTTGTTTCAATTTACTACTAGAAAACCTAATTCAAATTAGCCTGATTTGATTTATATAAATATATACTTGTGAACATGTATGTAACATTTTCCGTTTTAGAATATTAATGTAAAATTACTTTTACACTGATTTAATTATATGCTTTATCCAAAATAAATGTATTTTTCCTGAACCTCTTTAGAATCATAATAAGTAATTTATTTTCATTCTTTCACTTTCATTCTCTCGCTTTCTTTTTTAATTTATTCGATGTTTTTTAGTTCAAACCTTTAAAATTTAATATTATATCGTGAAATTATTTATCTTAAAAAATAAAATTAATAATTAAAAAATATATAAATAATTATATTTTTAAAATTATAATATAACAGCACAATATTTACTATTTTTTGGATAATTTTTTTATGAAGTAAAATAATATATAAAACAAAATTGGAAAATGAATTATTTGGTTACCACACAATCACTTTCTCCCATCAATATTTTCACTTTATTTTATTATTATTGTTAGTAGATATTTCGTACTCTCACTTTCGTATTATTGGAAAATCTATATATAGCTTTGCCAGTCATGTAGGTCCTGGAAATTCATCTGATTACTTTATTATTTAGTCAATCTAGATGATGAGGATTGCACCGGCCATATCATGTTATGAGGAACATTCTTGGATGGAAAAATGTGTTAAAATGCTCACAAGCATTTTTTGATGAACCGTACGTCATGTCATGTTAATAAAAAATTGATGATATCTTAATTGATATTTCTTTTTAGAAATTACAATTGTGACTTCTAGTCACATGAGTATAAGTAACCCTTGAAAATAGATTATTTCTTGTATAGTTAACCAATTTTTTTGTTTGTTTGACATATAAGCTTCAACATTTTAAAACTACTTGCTTATATGTATAATCCGGTGCAGGGGTTGTGTATTGCTAGTGGTAAAAATGGTGGGAATTGTTTTGCACCCGGATATTTTTATTAATTAATCACTAGTATAATCTTTATAATTTTATATAAACTTAAATGAATATATTTTTATTTAATTTCACTGTTGTGTAAGTAGTGAAGAAATTTTGAATGGGTATATATTATTATATATTTATATTATAAAAAATAAATTATTTTAATTTGTTTATTCTTTTATTATGTGCGCACGTACACATATATATATTAATATAAAATTATATCAAATATTTTTATATTAAAAACACAAATTAAAGACAAATATTTTTTTTAAAATTAAAATGCATAATATCCTATTCTAATAATGAATATATAAAAAGTACTCAGAGAATACTATATTTATAATTAATTATAAAAATATAGAAATATTTATTTAAATTATCCATTAATATATATAATATATAATAAGAATATGAGAAAGGTTGATATACAAATGGCAAAATAAATAAGAATATTTGTTAGGATAAAAAGCGCATAAAAATATAAAATATAATGGTGGTTAATTTATAATGTTTATGTACCATAATCCAATAGAGTGTTAATAGGAGTATACAACACTACCCAAAAAATTATAAACCCTAACCTTTATTTTTTTGTAAGTTTTTTTTGAGAAGTTAATCCGATCTTTTGACTATGATACATTCAAAAGGAGACAATTCTCCTAGCATATCTTTCAAAATTCAAATGATACACACTTTGTGGAGTTGGACTTAATAGTTAACTTGACTTAACTAGTACTTATTCGTTAACAGATATGGTAAAACTCACCTTTCATCCATCCGTTATATAATTTTCGTTCCAAATCAATTATAAAAATTTTAAATAATTTTTTTATTTATAAATGTAAATTAATTTTGATATATTAATATCGTAAAATATGTTATATAATCATTCAAATCATATCTATTTTTTTAAATGATTATTTATATTATTAATATAAAACACAGTTATTTTTGTTGAATGACATTTAATAATTAAATACACGTGTGAGATTGCTCTATACTCAGCACATCAAATTATTTTTGTATATAATGGACCAACTTTAAAATAGTCAGATTATTATTTTATAAGTCAATAAAAAATTTGATGAAGATAATTAATTCGGGTCGAATTTATCTGTGAATTTTGCAAATTGCAACCTACATTATTATTGGCCTTATATCCTACCGAAGCAATACTATTTACAGTATGCGTGTGTATATATAATAGTATATAAAGGAAATATCTTTAGTATAATACTTTGATAGTTAATATATAACTTTTAGGGAAAGTATGAGGAGCCAATGAAATATTTGTACAATGTGTATAATGGAGGTTTATAAAATATTAGAGATATAATCATTATTGTTACTTTTTTTTATCAACTAAAGTTTTTGAAATAAGTGGTATCATGACATAGTATTAAAGCGCTAGATCCGAAAGATCAAGAGTTCAATCTTTGGTAAATCCTAAAATCAGTTTAATCTTTTGGGAAGATGTTTATTATCCTAGTACTCGGATAGTTATTCTAGATAGTATGAGAAATATTTATTTTGTAACTCAATAGCCAATTATACATATTGTACAAATAATCCATTGTCTTCCTAGCAGAATCCATAACTTTATTATCCAAATTAAGCTTTTGAATTGAATGGCTCATTAAGTAATCGGATTAATTGTTAGGACGTTTGCCCGTTGCATGTTAGGTAACACTTCTCTTTCCAAGAACTGTGTGAAGCTTAGTTAAACTATTACATACTTGTGCCGTAGTTTTCTCTACCGTTATACTGTATGGAACCTGCATGGAACGTGCCTAAAAATTTGAAGGCCACACATTTTTCAATTGGTTTCTCCTTAAAGCAACTAAATATTGCACCAAAGATCTTTGATTTGAGATGGGTCCTCCTAGTCCTAGCTAGTAGCTACTAGCTAGCTAGGCTTGTCTAGTCAACATTATAAAAAAGCTATGCCCTAATTATTAATTCAAAATTTGTGAGTTTCATTCGTGCCACGATGCTATACGTTTTGTACATAGACCTGGCATCAATCAAATGAATGTATGTGTATAATAAAATAATAAAATGTGGTTGAGGCAGAAACCAAGACTGAGATGCCATGTTACTTTTCGGTACAAGATTGGTCCATTATATGCATGATTTCTTCATATTATAAGGTATGAAAGTAGTAGGGAATCATTTTGCCCGTAGTTAGTACCACCCAAAATATCAAATGTTTCTTTCACGGAACATATTGATGAAAGAAAAAATAAATGACAATCATTGCGAAAAAAAAGTCTGCAAAAATCTGTTTATAGGAAATAATCATGTTCCAAATACAAACTATACAACATAATATTAATATCTAAGACTCCAATTTATGAGAAGGTGACACAAATTTTCTTTTGTAAAATTTGATATTGAAAAAAAAAATTATCTACTATAATTTGTTATTATATTATTTCTCGCCAGCTGTACGTTGTATTCACTATTCACTTGATATTTATTTTTAATAAAATACTAAAACTGATCATAAAATATTATAACACTAATAAATTTGATAATAAAATAATTATAACTAATTTATAACCATAAAAGATAAATTTTAATAGATAAAATTATTCAAATTTTAAAACATTTAAAAAAAAAATTTAAATTATCCCTCAAACATAACCTAATCAATTCCAAACTCTAACCCTAATTCACCTGTAATCTCCAATATTCTTCATCAATTTCTGAATCCACCTACAACTACCATCACTTTCCTCGTAGAAGCCTACATGGTATAAACCTCCAAATCACCTTCTTCCTATAATCCTCCCCTTCTCCTAATTCCTTGTTTTTTTTTTTTCTCTCCCAAATCAACAACAACAAGAAAATTATTAATATCCTAATCTATTTATAGACAATATATATATCAATTATAATTATAAAATTAAGTTATTTTATATTAAATGACTTATATAATATTAATCTTATTTATTATCATAAATATTAAATTAAATAAGTTATTATTACTTTTAATTTAGAATCAAATGATAAAAATAAAACAGAGATACTATTTATTTGAACTTTAAAATTTAATGGGCGTTACACTGAAATATGAATAGTGACTTCAGGGTTTTGATCCCCATCAAAGGAGTTGCGATTAAGACCTATTAGGACTACAGAAGGCTTTGGTTGAAAAAAATCAAAGAATCAAACTCTCTCGATTATACTCAAGAATTCAGGTACGTTTTCACATTCAAGTATTTCTTTCTTAATGATTTAACATAGATGGTCTTGGGATTAAGAAAATTTCAGAATTTATAATAAGTGATATCAGAATCATCTATATTTGAATCATCAAGAAATAATAATTAATTTGCAAAAAAAAAAATTGGGGATAATAGCATGAATTTTAACTCATGGTTATTTTTGTTATATAAGAGAATTATTGTGATGTCTTTGTTATTTGAATTTTTTTGTTGTAGATTCAACTTTTGTGTTAAACAAAGAAATTAATAATTGATTAATAAGTACTCACAATATTATAAGATCTTCTAATAGTATAATGTACATGGGCTTTTAAGTCACGTGTCGGTCTTTCATGTCTTTGGAAACAAAAATGTGTATGTGTTTTCTCCTGATTTTTTTGGAATAAAAAATAAAAGATAAGGGTTGGGTTCGTTAGCTTGCTATTCGTATAATCCATCTCTCTCATTAGAACCCTAATGTCTCAAAGCTCCCTTTATCCCTCTTAATCGTAGCGGCAGTAGAATGAGCAGAAGAAGAGGGTAATGCAGACTCAAAGAAGTGAGATGGACTATAATGAGACGAGAATGACTTAACGAGATGTGACTTTTCTCTCTGAGACAGTGACTCTCTGATGTTAGGAATTTATCGTCGATCTAGATTTTCACAAAAAAGAATTTCATCGTTGAAAGTATAATCTAGACCAATAATTAACTCCCAAATCAAATATTTTAAATCTAAATTATAATAACCGAGATCGAGAGTAATTCAACCTCGGGTCGTTCTTCCTAGAAGTTGCAATGAAATGTACATTTATTGGCTATGAGAGAGAGCATGGGGAATTGGAAAAGCAAGAAGGCAAGAAATGTAAATAGCAAGAAAGTAAATGATCATGCAAGAAGTTAAAAGGAAAGCAATTAAGGCAACGGAAATGTAAGTTAAACACTAAAAAGAGCTCTTGGTGAGAATTGGGGAATTAAGGATTCCTATCTTAGTTATGGACCACAAATATGGCAATTGTGTGGAATCAATGCAAACTAGTCAATCCTCCTTGAGAATTAGTCAAAAGAGCGTAATTGATCTCAATCCATAAGTCCTAGTCAACTCACTAATTACTTAGTGAAAGACTAGCGTCAATGGAAACCAAACTAATTAACTATTCTCACACAATATGGAATGGACATCCACAACTCAATTCCACCCAAACACCCAATTTCTCAACCAAGAGTGTGAAAACTAAACATGCAAGAAATCAAACATCAAAGCAATAAAAGTCAAAGCAATTAAATACAAGGAAAGTAAACTTCAAATGCAAGAAATCTCTTGGCAAGTAATTGAGAGCTAAGGCTACCTATCCTAGACATTGACCACAAACATATGATGATTATGAAGAGTTAATCCTACTTAGTTAACCTTACATCGAAGATAGGTCAAATAGGCATAGTTGATTTCAATCCCTAAGTCCTATGACAACACTAAGGGGTCACATAGTTTCAAGGGAGACCAAATCAACTAACTACTCTAATGTATCAAACAAGAATGGATATCAATGACTCAAGGATCACCAAAATCAACAAATTCAAGCCAAGAGTGGAGAAAAAATATGTAAAAACTAAGCCAAGTATTTTATCAAACACTTGGTGTACGAAAATAAAATAATATTAAATTACATTAAAAATAAATTTTAACCACCAAAAGCAAGAAAATGACAATAGCAATTAAAGAAAGCGATAAATGAACATAAAATATAAATTGCATTAATTGAAAGTAAAATTAACAAAGAGTGTTCATAACATAAAAATGGAAAAATAAAGGAAATAACAAGAGAAATGAAGAAGAACAAGATGAAAGAACATGAAAACATAAAGGGAATTACACTAAAATAAGAATTAAAGACAGAAATTAAAGAGAAATTAAACTAATAAACCCTAATTCTAGAGAGAGAGGGGGGAGCTTCTCTCTCTAGAAACTAAGAGAAAACATCATAAAAGCTAAACATAATTGTCCCCCATTCATCCTTCTTTAATTTGGCCTTAAATAGCTTCAAAAAAATGAGTTGGATTGAGTTTTAGGAGCCCAGAAATCACTGCCAGCGAGTTGCAATTAATGAGGTAACGTGCAGGGACCTGTGCGGACACACAGATGTGTGCGTCCGCACACTTGGCTGAAAGTTGACCTGTACATACGCACAAGTACCTGTGCGTACGTCCACTTAGACTTATGTCCACTATAGGAATTTGAAGCCCCGAACGTTGGCTTTCCAATGTCGCTGAAACTGCCTCATTTGGACCTCTGTAGCTCAAGTTATGACAAATTTAGTACAGAGAGGTCAGTGCTGGCAGTTTTCCAAATCCTTCATTTCTTGAATTCTTCCCTTTTTCATGCTCTTTTCCTCACTTTCTTGATAAACCACTATTTTATGGTTTATCTTGTGCTCAATTGAGTGGATTTTATCAACTCTTTACCCACTTATTCATACTATTTGCATGTTTTGCATTTGCCTTCCTAATTATGTGCTTTGATTGAAAACATGTTTCTTTGGACTTATATTTGCTTATTATTAATCCTCTCTTATTTCCATTCGATGCCGTGATTAGTGTGTTGAGTAGTTTCAGATTTTCTAAGGCAGAATGACTTAAAGGATGAAAAAAGGAAACATACTAAAAGGAAAGGAGAAAGCAAAACGGAGCTTTAAGGAAACTGGTATCCACGCGATCGCATGGACGACGCGATCGCGTGCCAAGCACGAATCAGCAGCAACGCGGCCGCATGACTGACACGACCGCGCGCCTTAAGCAGAACGCACATGTTGCAGCCGCGTGACCTGAAATCAGCGTAAAAAAGGTGTATGGCAGAGAGTTATACTGGAATTGGGCTGGACCCGTGCTAGTAGCACAAGCCCTGCCACGCGAACGCGTCACCCACGTGTCCGCGTCATATTGGAAATAAGGCCACCCGCGCGATCGCGTCGACCACGCGACCGCGTCACCCTGGATTTTGGCAATACCAAGTTTTGAACAGAGAGTTGTGCGACCGCGAGGCTGCACTCGCGCCACTAGCACAAATCGAGTCACGCGATCGCGTGCCTCACGCGTCCGCGTCACCCAACCTTATCGTGCACCACGCGACCGCGTCACCCACGCGACTGCGTCGCCAGCGTCGCACAACCTATCCAGATTAGTGCCAATTTTCTTATCTTTTCTCTTCTAATCCTAATTTCTTCCTTCTCTCCTTTCTCACTTTCTTTTTTCTTCTCATCCTTTTTCCCTCTCATTTTATTTTACTTCATTTATTTGCATATTTCATTCATTGCATTATTCTCATTGGTGTTGGAGTTTTATTTGGATAAGTGCCTTATTTTATTTGAGCACGTGGCTACTCGGAGAAGGGATTTGACAATTGACATTTACTTAAGGCTCTCACATTCACAATTTTAGGAGTAGATGTAGTTTTTATAGAGAGAGGTTCTCTCCTCTCTCTTAGGATTAGGATTTAGGACTTCTCTTAGTTTTAAGAGTGACTCTCAATCCCAGGTTCTTTATTTTTATTTATTTTTTCAATTAAATTTATGAACTCTTCATGTTACGATTTTCTTTGAATTAATATTATTTGAGGTATTTCAGTTTAATATTGCTTTCTTTTATTTACATGATTATTGCTTCCCATCTAAAAGCATTTTTATTTCAGCAGCTACAATTTTCTTTCCTTTTGGTCTTGGTTAAATAATTGGTAACTCTAGAGTTATCAAACTCATTATTGATTGAAAATTGGATTTCTTCATTTCATTAATTCATATTCCAATAACTCTAGCCTTTCCCAAGGAAAGACTAGGACTTGAGGATTCGAATTAATTCACCCATTTAACTTACCTTCATAGCTAGAGGTTAACAAGGTGGGAGAAGAATCCAATTCTCTTCATAATTGATAAGGATAACTAGGATAGGATCTCCAGTTCCCATACCTTGCCAAGAGTTTATTTTATAGTTATTTATTTATTTTTCTTATTATTTTTTTTGTGCAACATACTTCCCAACTAACCTTTTACCTTGATCCAAAAACCCCAAACGCATTTTTTCATAACCAATAATAAGAACATACTTCCCTGCAATTCCTTGAGAAGATGACCCGAGGTTTAAATACTCGGTTAACAATTTTTAAAGGGGTTTGTTGCTTGTGACAACCAAAACGTTTGTACGAAGGAATTTCTGTCGGTTTAGAGACTATATCTACAACGCGACTATTTTTATGAAATTCTTTACTGGCAAAAATCCCGACGTCAATCCTATTACTCTTGATGTCTTTTTGGTTTATTTTGTTTATACATCTCTCATTTTGTATTTTGCTTTAGCCTAGAGGCATGTATTGAGAGAACAAAACTTGTATAAGCTCTTTTTACTATCAGGTTTCTGTTTGTCTGTATATATGACTAGCTGGCTTAAACTCCATAAGCCGTGCCTAGATTATTATGATATTATACTCCTTATCTTTTGCTATATCACATATGTTTCTTGTGCTTTAAGTTAGTAGCTTTGTTAGTACGTTTTGCACTTTTCAAATCCTATTTTTGAGCTATATCTTTCATTGGGCTTCTTGATTATATTATTTCTTCTATATATTATATGTATGAGCTTAGAACTGTCGTAACCTTTTATTAACCTTTGCTTTGCGACACAAGGTAAAGCTTAGGCTAATTAGGGTGTTACATTTAGTGGTATCATAGCGGTTTGTCCTCATGAGCCTGAGGAATGGATCGATTGTGCTTCATTGCATACTATTGGTCATTTTTTTCATGCTATTTAGGTTTTCTACTTGATATTTCATAGCATGCTTATTTGTGAGTGCCTTTTTAGGATAATTGAAACACTAGGATTTTGATATTGAGACTGATCACCTTGATATCGATTATTTGGTGTAGACAGGACCCTGAATGGCTAATTACGGATGAGGTCGTACTCGTACTCAAAGAGAGAATGAGAGTAACCCGTCGACGGACAATCACGCTAAACTCGTGGCGGTGATGACTAACTTGTCTAACGAGATTCAAGAAAGCACTGCTATGGCTACTCATGCTTTGTGGCGGATAAGGCAATCAGTCAGAAACGAAAATGTAGAGGGTGCTGAGGACAACTTAGGTGGTGTTCCGAGGACTCTAGCTGCTTTTCTGGAAGTTGAACCGCCAATTTTCAAGGGATTGACAAATCCTGCTGAAGTAGACAACTGGTTCAAAGCCGTGGAGTGTGCCTTACAGACTCAACATGTCCCGAATAATCAGTTACAAAAGGTATAAAGGGTATAAGTGTGATGCGAAACAGAAGTTACAAGATAGGTGACGTTAGGATTTTTGCTAGTAAAGAATTTTATAAAAATAGTCACGTTGTAAGTATAGCTTCTAAACCAACAAAAAATCCTTACGTACAAACGTTTGGTTATCACAAGTAAAAAACCCAATAAAAATAATTAACCGAAGTATTCAAACCTCGGATCGTCTTCTCAAGGAATTGCAGGGAAGTATGATTTATTATTGGTTATGCAAAATAGTATTTTTGGGTTTTGAAAATGTTTTGAACAAGAGAAATAAATTGCAGGAATTAATAAATAAATAACTAATAAAGCTCTTGGTAAGGTATGAAAACTGGAAGTCCTATCCTAGTTATCCTTATCAATGGTGATGAAAATTATATTTTTGCTACCACTAAGTCAACCTCTAACTATGAAGGTCAGTTAAGTGGATAAATTAATTCAACACCTAATGTCCTAGTCAACTCCTTAAGGAAAGACTAGAGTTATAGGAATCTAAATTAATCAGCAAGAATAACAATTATCAATCACGATGAGTTTGATAACTCAAGAGTCACCAATTAATCAACCAAAGCCAATAGTAAATAATCTAAATTATAAATAGGGAAAAAGCAATCATGAGTCTGGAATACCTCAAATTGTATTAATTAAGAAAATCATAACATGAATGGTCATTAAACAAATAAAAGAGAAAATAGATAAGAAAAATATTGAACCTGAGATGAAGATGAAATATTCCTAATCCTAATCCTAAGAGAGAGGAGAGAACCTCCCTCTCTAAAAACTACATCTAAAACCTAAAATTGTCAGTAATGATTGAATCTGAAGTGATCTCTCTGAGTCTCTGCATGTTTCCTGACTTTAATCTGTGTTTCTGGGCCGAAAACTGGGTTGAAATGTGGCCCAGAATCTCAGCCAGCGACTTCTGTAATTCTGCAGATCGCGCACGTCACGCGGCCGCGTCGTCTACGCGATCCCGTCACTCAGCTTTTTTGTACCACGCGTGCGCGTCGTCCACGCATTCGCGTCGTTCATGCAGCTTCTAATCCGTGCGGTCGCGTCAGGCACGCGAACACGTCACTCTGATTTCTTCCATTTCGCGTGGTCACGTGAGCCATGCGACTGCGTGACTTCTCACTGGTCATCTATTCAATTCCTTGTGTTCCTTCCATTTTTGCACACTTCCTCTCCATTCTCTCAGCTATTTCTGCCATATGAAGCCTGAAACACTTAACATACGTATCACGGCATCGAATGGTATAAAGGAGAATAAAAATATACAATTAAAAGATCTTTAGGAAGCAAGTTTTCAATCATAGAACAATTTGGGAAGGAATTGTAAATACATGCTAATCATATGAATAAGTGGGTGAAAAGCTTGATAAAACCACTCAATCAAACACAATATAAACCATAAAATAGTGGTTTATCAACCTCCCCACACTTAAACATTAGCATGTCCTCATGCTAAGCTTAAGGAGACAAAATAAATGGGTAGGAAAAAGTAGGACTCATACAATGCAACCTATGAATGTAAATGCAACTACATGCTAAAATCATTCTACCTACTTGGTGAAAAAGTAAATAAATCCTTTAAGAACAAATATGAACTGGATTTCAATAATTCAAATCACAAAATATAATACAAATAACTTGCAAGAAGAAGATAGCTCATGAAAGCAGGGAACATAGAATTTAGCACTGAACCCTTACTGGTAGTGTATATCATTCTAACTCTCAAGTGTCTAGGGTCAATTCTCTCAATTCTCTACTAATCTTGCTTTCCATAGCTTGCTCTTCATCTAACAATGAACAAAAATTTAATGCACCAATACACAAATCAAGAGGTCTTTTAAGGATTGTAATGGGGTTAGGGTCAAGGTAGGATTGTATTTGGCCAAGTGGACTAAGATCTGAATCCTTAATTAACATAAACTTTTCCCACCTAACTTAAGACAAACCATGTAATATAAAATCAATAACTACCCATTAACTGCGTTTACTACATATTTATGCATTCCAAGTTTTGAGTACAGTACATATGCATTGCTATTGCCATTTACTTTGGGGCATTTTTGTCCCCTTTTTATTTTTTCTGCTCTTTTTTTATGTTTTTTTTAATGCATATGATTAAGGTATTGAATGCATAAACATGTTCTTAACATTTTTCGCATTTTCATAGAAAGTCTAACATACTCAATTCCCAAACCAAACGTTTCCAAACCCACTTTCCCCACACTTAATTCATGAGCACTTTCACTAGTCTAAGCTAATCAAGGATTCAAATTAAGGACATTATTGTTTTTCGCTTAGAGTTAATGATGTGCTAAAGTAAAGAGCAAAGGGGTAAAATGGCTCAACATTGGTTTGCAAGGGATAATGAAAGGTAAGGCCATATGGGTATGTAAGCTCAGTGAAACAAGGCCTCAATCATATAAGTGCATGCATACATAAAATAATGGAAATATAGAATTAAGCAAGACAAAGATCACAATTTAGAGAGAAAAAAACACACACCAAAAATAAAATATTGGTTGGTAAAATGCAACCAATCAAGTAGGCTCAAAATCTCACTGGTTTTGTGTGTTCGAGCTCTAAATCATGTTCCAAAATAATATTTCTTCAAACAAATTTTTCAAAAAGTTTTTAATTTAAATTAGTGAAATACTATAAAAAGTTTCTTGTAAAAGAAAATATTACTTCAACCAAGTAGTGACTAAATGCATAAAATCAAACAAACATGGAATCAAATATGCAAATGCAACAATGAACAAACAAAGAAAATTAAACATTGGTGTTGAGATAGAAATAGCTAACCCATGGAGATCGGTATCGACCTCCCCACACTTAAAGATTGCACCGTCCTCGGTGCATGCTAAGATGTGTAGGTGGATGGGGGTTGTGGTTCCTCGGCTAGTGCTATTTTCGTTCCGCTCTTCGTCGGTGGCTTGTTAGAGGCTTTCTCTTTACCCTTTTTGGTGGCCATCCTGAAAAAGGGAGAAAGGAAAGGGGCATGAAGTCAAAGGGATAGAGCAAGAAAGAGGGCAGGACATGTAATAATCATGCCAAAATAAAGAAGAATGTCGTTAACACATGGTCGCGATTCCATGAAATTAAGACATCAATGGAAGCATAGCAAGGCATATTAAATCAATTAGATGCAAGATGTGTAAAAGCATGCAGGCAAAGGCATGAGAAGCATAGATCAAGCATTAAAAGCTATAATGTATTATTAGTCGTGAGAAACTAACAATAACGTTTGTATTGAAAATCATATTTAATTAATAAAATATTGGAAAGGGTTTTGTGAAAAACAGGCATTAGAATAGAAGGATAGAATAATTAAGAATGCACAATGCCATACGGGTATTTTCACAAACACTTAGTATGCATGTTTAATATGATAGGGAAAAATGAATTTGGAACATGCAAGCCTTCCGAAAACAAATAATATGAATTGTCAAACAACTCCATAATAATCCACAAGTAATAGTGAAAGACCTAGATAAATTTCCAACACCAACATAAAAATGCATGTAAATAAAAAAGAAAGGAGAAAGAAGGAAGAAGAAAGAAGGAAGAAGGAGGAAGGGGGAAGAAAGAAATAAGAAAGAAAAAGAAAAAGTAGGATTTGGGGAAGAAAAAAAAGATATTTTGGCAGATTAAGATAAGCTGTGCGGCGCAGGTGACGCGAACGCATGAGTGACGCGCTCGCGTGGTGTGTGGTAAGTTCAGGTGACGCGGACGCGTGGGTCACGCGATCGCGTGACCTGATATGTGCTTTTGGCGCGAGTGCAGCCTCGAGCACGCACAACTCTCTGTTTTATATGCATATTGCCAAAATTTTGGGTGACGCGATCGCATGGTGGATGCGATCGCGTGGTGGCCTTGTTTTAAATAACGGCGCGGACGCGTGGGGCACGCATTCACGTGGTAGGGCTTGTGCTACTAGCACGAGGCCAGCCCAATTCCAACTCAACTTTCGGCCTTACACTCTTTTTACGTCAATTTTGAGGCACGGACGCATGGGTGGCATTTTCCCCACATGACGCGGACGCGTCAGCGATGCGGTCGCGTGGGCCAATTTGTGCCAAAGGCACGCCTCCAGCCGTGCTTTCGCGTGACTCTCTGTTCAATTTTGTTTTCTTCCCAACGCACCTATGACGCGGACGCGTCAGCGACGCTGTCGCGTTGCGTGCGTTTTTTTATTTATAATTATGCAGTATGCAGAATGCAATGCTAATATGAATGTTATGCATGATTCCAGGTCCAATAAAAACAAACAAAGCAGACTAGAACTAAAACTGAAAAAGGGACGATCATACCATGGTGGGTTGTCTCCCACCTAGCACTTTTGGTTAAAGTCCTTAAGTTGGACATTTGGCGAGCTCATTGTCATGGTGGCTTGTGCTTGAACTCATCTTGAAACTGTCACCAATGCTTGGACTTCCAATAAGTTTCAACATCTCCAAATAAATTCACCAAGCGTTGATGAAGTTTCCCACAAGCTTTGAGCTCCCAAAGTTGATCTTCATATATTCCCAGATCCCAAATCTTGTTTCTACACCCGTCTTCCAGTTGATTATCATGATTCTATCCGGGTGGTTCAGCCTTAGAATTCTCACTGAAGCGTCCAAACAACTTCCTAGACCCATTCAATTGAGCTCTATACCAACCTTTGCGTTTAAACTTAAAGCTTCCAACCATAATGAACCTTGCAGGACAATTCTTACCACTGACCATCTTTCTCTTACTCTTAATGCCACAAAGAGCTCTAAGTTGACAATCCGTCTCTAGTAGCCCGTATTCAAGTGGGATTAGAAAGCGAAGGGATATGAATTTTACCCACTTGAATGTTGTGAAAGATGATGGCAACTTAGGGGGAGGGGTTTCTAATGAACTTGCAAGCTCCACTCCCTTGTGCTCTTCTTTGACATCTTCCACCTCTTTACAAGCTTCTTCAATTTCAACATCTTCCTCTTGGTAGCTTTCTTCTGATTCAATTTCTTCTTCATTGTTCACCAAGGGCATGGGAGGTTGTGCTTCTTCTTCTTTAATCTCCATGTCAAGTCCAATGGGAGAGGATTCAAATGTAGATAAGAATTCATCAATGATCGAATCCATCTATTGACCATCCCTTTCAAAGTCTTCAATCATGAGATGCCTTGGAGGTTGTACACCCTCCTCAACATCAGTTTCAAACGTCTTTGAAGGAGGCTCTATAACTTGACTTTCCCATGGAGGTTCAGCATCCCCTAAGTCTTGAACGACTTCTTCTTCTTCAATAATTCTGGCTTCCTCCACTTGTTCCAATACCAAATCGTGCTGCTCACTATCCACCGGAGTGCCTAACTTCTCTTTCCTGCTACGTTCTTCAGTAGATTATCCACATGAAGCCATGGGGGTTCCTTGAATATCCGAACGTCGGAAAGTTAATCGATTTATTGCTTGATCCAGGTGTTTAAGTATGAAATCGTATTCATCCTTGATGATTTTCTGTTCAACTATTTCTTTACCTTCAAGTACAAAATCCTCCTTGTTATCTTCCTTCACTAGTTCTTCAACCATGCTGTCAACTTCAAGGGTCTCTACTACCTTCACCTTTAGTGCCTCTTCTAGCTCCTTATGAAGTATGGATTCGCGAAGATGATCCTCTCTCTCTTGTTCCATGTCAATAGTATCAGTGGGATCATGTTGCTCTTGGATTGATGGATGTTGGTGCTCTTCCATGGATGGTGGTAATGGGATAGGTGGATCATTATGTGGTTGAGATGGAAGTGCATTAGAGCTTGAGGATTGAATATTGGGGGTAGAGGGTTGGTCCATGCGGGATATAAGTGCTTGAAGAGTAGAGGTGAGACTAGTGATAGAGGCAAGTGTGCTCTCCATGGAGGTTTGGGGTAGGTAGGAGGGTTTATTTGTTGGGAGAAAAGGTTCATAACACGGAGGTGGTTTCTCTTGATAAGGATATAGAGATGGTGTATATTGAGATGGTGGTTCTGGGTATGGTTCATATGGTGGTTGGTGTGGTGAATAAGGATTGGGGTCATATGGAGGTGAATGGCGAAAAGGGGCGTGTGAGTATGGTGGTCCAAAGTCATGTTGAGGAGGGGGTTCATAGGCATATGGTGGTGGTTGTTGATAATCAAGAGAATGCTCACCATAGCCCTTGCCTTGATATGCATCACAGAATGGTTGTTGATAGTCCATTGGAGGTGACTGTTGCCACGAGGGTTGATTAAATCTTTGTGGCTCCTCCCATCTTTGATTGTTCCAACCTTAATGCCTGTTCTCATTGTAATTTCCTCTTCCTGCAACATAATTGTAACCAGACTCATAGCTAAAGGGGGTGAGAGTTCATAGTAGTAGGAGAAAATAAAAACAAAAACTAACAAAAAGAAAATATTTTGAAAAAGATAGGATTTTTTGAAAAAATAAGATAAGATTTTGAAAAAAAAAAGATATGATTTTTGAAAAAAATAAGATAAGATTTTGAAAAAGATATGATTTTTGAAATAAGATAAGATAAGATTTTGAAAAAGATATGATTTTTTTTTAAAAAAAGATTTAAATTTTGAAAAATAAGATAAGATAAGATAAAAATTTTAAAATCTGAAAATTTTTTTTCAAAAATATTTACAATAACCAATAATAAGGCACATGTTTGCAATTCCCCGGCAACGGCGCCATTTTGACATTAGGATTTTTGCTAGTAAAGAATTTTATAAAAATAGTCGCGTTGTAAGTATAGCTTCTAAACCAACAAAAAATTCTTTCGTACAAACGTTTGGTTGTCACAAGTAACAAACCCAATAAAAATAATTAACCGAAGTATTCAAACCTCGGGTCGTCTTCTCAAGGAATTGCAGGGAAGTATGATTTATTATTGGTTATGCAAAACAGTGTTTTTGGATTTTGAAAAGGTTTTGAACAAGAGAAATAAATTGCAGGAATTAATAAAGAAATAACTAATAAAGCTCTTGGTAAGGTATGAAAACTGGAAGTCCTATCCTAGTTATCCTTATCAATGGTGATGAAAATTATATTTTTGCTACCACTAAGTCAACCTCTAACTATGAAGGTCAGTTAAGTGGATAAATTAATTCAACACCTAAAGTCCTAATCAACTCCTTAAGGAAATACTAGAATTATAGGAATCTAAATTAATCAGCAAGAATAACAATTATCAATCACGATGAGTTTGATAACTCAAGAGTCACCAATTAATCAACCAAAGCCAACAGTAAATAATCTAAATTATAAATAGGGAAAAAGCAATCATGAGTCTGGAATACCTCAAATTGTATTAATTAAGAAAATGATAACATGAATGGTCATTAAACAAATAAAAGAGAAAATAGATAAGAAAAATATTGAACCTGAGATGAAGATAAAATATTCCTAATCCTAATAAAAATCCTAATCCTAATCCTAAGAGAGAGGAGAGAACCTCCCTCTCTAAAAACTACATCTAAAACCTAAAATTGTCAGTAATGATTGAATCTGAAGTGATCTCTCTGAGTTTCTGCATGTTTCCTGACTTTAATCTGTGTTTTTGGGCCGAAAACTGGGTTGAAATGTGGCCCAGAATCTCAGCCAGCGACTTCTGTAATTCTGCAGATCGCGCACGTCACGCGGCCGCGTCGTCTACGCGATCCCGTCACTCAGCTTTTTTGTACCACGCGTGCGCGTCGTCCACGCATTCACGTCGTTTGTGCAGCTTCCAGTCCGCACGGTCGCGTCAAGCACGCGAACGCATCACTCTGATTTCTTCTATTTTGCGCGGTCGCGTGAGCCATGCGACCGCGTGACTTCTCACTGGTCATCTCCTCAATTCCTTGTGTTCCTTCCATTTTTGCACACTTCCTCTCCATTCTCTCAGCCATTTCTGCCCTATAAAGCCTGAAACACATAACATACATATCACGACATCGAATGGTATAAAGGAGGATAAAAATATACAATTAAAAGATCTTTAGGAAGCAAGTTTTCAATCATAGAACAAATTGGGAAGGAATTGTAAATACATGCTAATCATATGAATAAGCGGGTGAAAAGCTTGATAAAACCACTCAATCAAACATAATATAAACCATAAAATAGTGGTTTATCAATAGGCTTGATGTACAAAATGATATGTTTCAAACATGTGATAGTAAAGCCAGATGGCAAAAGGTTATAAAACAGGTTAAGATTAAAACAACGTGCTTAACGTTCGCACTCTGTTCTCACACCAACTTCAGAGATTCAATTATTCAAACTTTAACATAATTTATTTCCACCATCCTCAATCGTACTTCATCGAACAACTCATCCGAGGGGTTTCAATCTCGTCAAACACTTCGTAAACCTTAATGGTCACAAACCTAACATCAACAAAACTCTTTCACATGAAACAAGGTTCCACAACTCCCTACAATGTCGTATGCTTACAAATTTCACCTTTTGCATTCACCAAACGTGTCCTAAAGGACTAATGTATTTTTTACTAAGTCTAACGGTCACACAAGATACCAAAACTAATCTCGAGTATACTCAAAAGGATAATAGACCATAGAAAAGAAAGAAAAGCGACAAGGACCGTGTTCACGAGAATTTGAAAGAATTGTTAAAATCACAAGTAGACAAGGATGAACAAGCAATAAAGAGTGCTGGAAAGAGAATCAATTGATAACTTTAAGGGTAACTCTTGAATCGACGGAATTTAATAGGACCAATAAGATGAAAAACAATACAGTATTTTGAAATGAATTCAAGCTGAGTCAAAGAGGCATGAGGTTTATAGAAGAAAAATACCCAAAACCAAAGAGAAAGCTCCCAAAACTCGAGTATGATTTAAAAATATTTTTGAATACATTATTCTTAAAGAATGAAAATCTTAAGGGAAGATCATTTCACGTTCTACAAGAAAAGATAAGTAACAAACATACTTCAATAGAATAATAAAAACATGAATGTAGCATTATTTCAATATAAATTCAAGTCCAAATAGACTATAGAAAGTTTGAAAAAGGAAAGATTAATTTGGCTAAGAGCAAAATTCTTTTTTTTTCTCGTTTTTATATTAAGCATGCATGAAAACTACGATCTTGTTGGAAGGAAACCTGAAATAAAGTTTTGCTCATAAAAAAAAGAAGATGCATTACAATCGAACATGTTTAAATCGCATACAGAAATTCTCAGAGTATAAGGTAAAGGAGTGTAGGATAAATTGTAAGCGATTTTATTAAAACTTCAATAGACGGTTATATCGCACCAAAACAAGTTCAAATCACATCAAAGAGAGGCACTGCTCAAGTAAAGGAATGTAAAGTCAAGGACAACTTTGCATAAGAATAAATCAAAACTTGCTTAAAAAGGTTTAAAATAAAACTCCAATAATATACTTGAAATCACAACCTTATATGGATGTTAAATAATATTAAGATGCGCTAAGAAGGAAACAAACTCATTTCAAGAAAGGAACTTAAATCAAAGGATTTCAATTAGAATTCATAAAGTATGTCACTCATAGAAACAAAAAGCTTAAGAAGGAACTCAGCAACTTAAAAAGTTGATTCAAAACTTAAAATTCTTCAAAAGAATTCAAAACTTCTTCAAAATGGTTCAAAATAAAATTCTGAAAGTATACTTGAAATAACCAACTCGCAAGAATCATTTAAGAAGATTATGATGCGCTTAAAAGGAATTCAGCCCATGGAAGAAAGGATCTTTAAATCAAGGGAATTCAAACAAGAACTCACTAGGGATGGATTATCAAACGAGTTTCCAATTGCTCTAAAGAAATACAAAATGCGCCAGGAAAGACAACTCAATCAATAGAAAATTCTTAAGAAAGAACCTTTGACTAAAGAAAGACAAAGAAAAGGACAAATGGTGCTTTAGATGGAAACGAATTCAAGTTGACTCGGATGAGTATGAGATTCACAAGAAATGAAAAACTAAGACTAATGTTGACGTTTAAAAAAAAGTAAGAGAGTAATTAAAAACAGAATCAAATATGACATCCCACAGAAATGAAAAAAGCTTAAGGAAGGAATTGGTCTATTCATAAAAAGAAAGACATGAGTGCAACAATTTTTTTTAAAAGAATAACAATTGCATAAACAATGTAGTATGCTAAACCAAATCCAAATTAAAAATAAATTAGGTGAAGTTTACCAAACAAAAATCAACTAGAAGGAGATAAAAACCTTTCTTTGAAGGATATCTAAATACATAATCAAATAAGGATATCCGTAAAAACTGCAATAAATTCCTTAGAGAATCAAGCTGTAATCTTAAGAAGGAATTTGAATCTAGGAACTTCGGTAGGAACAATCAAGAAGAAGAACGGTACACTCTTTTAAACCGAATCTAAGCTGGGTCAAAAGAATACTAAAAATCAATGGTAGCGTTCACAAGGAATGAATAAACTCAAAAAGGAATGAATTCACTTTTTTGAAAGAAATACTAATGGTATTACATAAAAAAACTCAAATTAAATAAGATATGCAAGGTTTATAAAATAGAACTTAATTAAGCTATTGGCAAAAATATTTCTTCTAGAGTCTTGAAACATACTCAGGTGCGAAATCATATTAGAATACGTATAAAAATTGTGATAAAGTTAAAAGTAAATCGAGTTATAGTTAAAGAAGAAAATCTAAGGTAGAAATTGTTTTTACATATCTATAAAAGAATAGGTGAAATGTTACAGATAAATAAATCTAAGCATATAAAGAAACTTTTTTCTGAATTCATGTAGGGAAGTATATGCTAAATTAAAAAGGGGTCTCATCAAAAAATTTGAAGGATGATTGGAAAGCACAATTAAGTAGGAAAAAGATCAATTCAAAACTTTTTCGATCCAAAATAAGCTCAAATTACATCAAGGAGATACACAGATTATGTAGAGAAATTCAAGGTCAGGAATTATGATGCCGAGAATTTAGAAAATAATCAAGAATATGGTAAGTTCAAGGTATACATTAAACATGAAGTAAAAGAACCAATTTATGAAGTTAGCTTAGTTCGAATAATAATTTTCAAGGTCTAATCGCTCAAGATTTAAGGATCATGCATCATGCCAAAACAAGTTCAAGATCAGATCAATGAGCACAGGATTTCCTGAAGAAGAGTATAATCAATGGTAAAGACAGATATTTTTAAAAGACTTAAGCAAATTCTTAAGAATACAATCAAACAAGGTTATGGACGAATAATGAAATACGGTCAGAGAATGATGAATCATGGTTCAAAAAAGGAATCTGAGTTTAGGAACTACAATAAGGATAGTTAAGAAAGAAACAATTTGCCAACCTAAGCACGTAAACAAGAAACATAAATCGAAACCAAGCACAAAAAAGCGAACTCTAGCATCCGCGAACCACATGATTCGCATTACCCATTACTCATCAATTCCTTTTTGCCTACAATAACCTATTAACTTTTCCATTCACATAAGCCGTCAACATTAAGTTGGCCAGACTTATCATCAACAGATATGCAACGGTAAGCTAACAGTGTTAATTAATAGGCAGTCATGTGCATAAAATTCTAATTCTTGTTACTTGGACAAGACCTACAACATGACAGACACTCAGAGAATACAATGAAGCATAGTAAGTTCATTCCTAAGGCTCTAATCAGGATAAACTGCTCTGGTACCATAATGTAACACCCTCACTATCAGAATGTCACGCTTCCAACTGTGCTACTCTGATAGCAAGAAATATTACGATGACTTCACATACTTAATAATAAAATAGGAGCCTTTGACTCGAAATCGTATCACTGTTCTTTTATAAAACCGGAAAAAGAATACTTTTTTAAATAAAACAAAACAAGCATATACATGTACAAAACTTCTAACTCAAGTAGCTTATACATATTATATACATATAAATCATACAACTCCTATCCCTCTTACAAAAAATTGCTAGAAATAAAGGCGAGAGAAAAATAAAAATTGAGGTAATACAAATTAATGTCGAATAAACAGGAAATGAATATAACTCTTTTGAAGCTTCGTCGCCCATATCTTGAAAAGGTAAAACTGTAGGGGGTGAGAACCTAACCACACGGTCTCACCATAGAGTTTCAGAATTGTCATAATAAGATATTTAAAGAGAAATCTATTTTTAGGCTCAGTGATTATTATTCGTCCTTTGAATTTTTTAAAAAAACAATAACTAGTCATCCAAAAACCCTTTTTCAAAATCAATATTTAAATATCAAAAAATCCAAAACCTTTCTTTCCTTATAAGAAAATCTTAATCAGAAACCAACCACGCAATCAATCAACACAATCATCAATTTAGCACCAAAGCTCATTCTCTAAAGTAGCACACTAGGACAAACACAGGTAAAACAGACAAGAAAAGTACAGGTTTAAGCAACAGTTACATCAAATAGCTCAGGTAGCAGCTAATAACAGTTTAACAATTAGGCAAACCAAAACAAAGGCAAAACCCAAGCAAAGCATACAAATGCATATGATGCATGCCTGTCCTATGGCTAATGAACTCATCTGTCGATTATACAGCCAACCCGACAAGTCCGGTTTGCTAAACCATTAAACTGTCCCCGCGATGCGCATCCCCATGAGTCTATGCATAGCTTTTCAAACATAAATTGAAATTTAACATGAAATTGATATACGGAGGAATTAGAACAAAATTAGTAATGGAATATTGCGGTAAATTGAAACAGAACCAAATAATCTCACCATGAGAAACAAAGCAGCAGTGACCCTTTGAACCGATCAGGTGGCAGCTCTAGCAACTACCTTTAGTGACGGCGGCTACCAGAAGCTCCGGTGGTTCAACAACAACCTTAATTTCAATGCACAAGCACCGGAACTCAAACCTACAGTATCAACATCTTAGAATCACTAACAGATTATAACAGAACACTGATTTCAAGGGCTCAAAAATGAAACGCTTACCAAGGAGACAGGGATTCCACCGGTGGTTACCGACAACAGTGGCTGTGGCAGCGGTGCAGGCAACGGATGACAGAACGCATGGCAGTGACTGCGAACCCAGCACAGCTTCCTCCCCTCCATCACGTTCTGGTCTTCCTCCTCCGACGTGCACGGCGACGGCAACGGCCTCCATCTACGGCAACAGCGGTGACTGGCGCAACGGCAGTGGCTGAACGTAGCTCCTCCAGCTCGTGTCTCCGGCAGCAACAACTCCCCCTCCTCACGTCATTCTCTCCTTCAGCTCCGATCTTCTCCCGCAACGGCGATGATGACGATTCGGGATAAGGGCGACGGCGGCAGCGACAGCAAGATGCGAGGCAACTTCTATCTCTCTCTCCTTCTAGTCGCGACCTCTCTCTATCCGCGACTCTGCTTCGACGACGACTCCAAGGCGGATCAGCGGCGCAGTCTCCCTCCTCCACCGATGCTCCTTCTCTTTCTCAGGTCTCCCTCTTCTCTCCTCTTCTTTCTTTCTTTCTTCTGTAAGTCAAGTTAGGGAAAAGCCAAAAAAATTAATGGCGGCTGGGTTAGGTTATGGAGTTAGGGTTTAATTTGGTTACAGTTAGGGTTTGGATTTAATTTGAAAATATTTACCTTTAGTAATTTTAATTAAATTAGGATATGTTGTATTAATTTGAAATCTAATTTAATCCTTAAAATTACTTTAAAAAAATATTATTTAATAATCAATTTGCTAATTGGCAATTACTTAAGCATTCTAACTTAAAATTAGAAATAATATAATTAATTTTCTTTGTTTATAAAAATTAGAGTATTAAATTTTAAAATCTCAATTATTTAACTAAATCGTATGAAATTCTTATTCTTTTACAACTGTAAAGTTGCATAATTTAAATATAAAAAAATTTTCAATAATTATAAGATTAAGTAAAATTTTTATTTCAATTATCAAAACTTAATTTAATTATTTTTAATAAAATAATTTTTAATTATAAAATTTTTAATGAATAAATAAACTAAAATTAACTCATATATATATATATATATATATATATATATATATATATATATATATATATTAAATTCTGGGTCTTACAGTTGTTATCTTTATCACTCTCCTCAATCTTTAAATTTTTGCTCACAGAATTTTCATTCACTATATCTTCTATATCTTTTATTAGGTTGCTGGTAAATCTGGAGCAAATTTTTGCAGATTTTAATTATTAATGACAAATTTTGATGTTGACATATCATATTTGATTTTTTTTGTTATTTATTTAATTTTTGAGTTTGTATTTAAATGAGATTATAATATTATAATTGATGTAATATTTTTAATTTAAATGATATTTTAAAATTTATATTACTCTATAATTATATTTCAGTATATTTATTTATATTTTATTTATTATATTATAAAATAGTTATTTTAGTTGAACTATAATTAAACTAATTGAACCACTAAATTAATAAATCAATAATCAGAACAATTCGATAATCGATTCGATTTTCTGAACCTGGTATCAAAGTAAGAAGAATTTATTTAACATTTCTCTTGTACTTATAATATCAAGAGTTTAAATGTAGCATCGCTTATTTAGAGATGTTATATGGTCAATTTACAGTTACATCTTATATGTATATTTGTTAGGGAAAAAAAATCTTATTTATCTGGGTTAGAGATTAACAAAAATTAAACTTACAGAAATATATCAATAATAAGGTAAGTATAAATTTTATATTGAATACGTACTATTTTTACATAATAGGGAGTAGGGACAGGAACGGATTTATATTTATGGATGTGGGGATAAGTATCTCCAGTAGAATTTAAATTTTTTTTAATTAATATATAGTAATAAAATTTATTTGTTTTCATTATATAATTAAATTTAATATTATTATGATTAAATTTTATTTATCAACTTTAATTATATTAAAACAAATGATAATTCAATATTTAAATAAATTTGTTACAGTAACCTTTAAAAAAAGGAGTGAAATAATTATAAATTTATTATTTTATAATTATAATTAATAAATAAATTTAAAATTAAAAAAATATGTTTATATACTTAGTGAATATTATTATTGTGCTGCATGTGTGTATATATATATATATATTTGATTATTTGTTTAAAATAGAAGTAATTATCAATTTAGTATCCAAAAATTCAGGCGCAGATAAAATAATTCCTAAATAATTTGAAAATTTAGTCATTCACAATTAAAAAAATTTTAAAAAATTCACTTGACATAAAATTATAAATTTTTTAGAATAAAAAATCTTATTTTTTAATATTATTTGTAAAAAATTATATCAAAATATGACATCTAAACTCTATTTTTAGAAAATATATATTTAATGTATATCTAGTTTTTCAGAACTTATTTGTCGTTAACACCTTTTAGAATTATTTTTTGTTAGTGATATAAATTTGGATACTATTTTAATTGTTTACTCGTTAAAATGATATGTTTTAAAATATTATTCTCTCGTTTATAAATTACTACTATATTAGTATCTTAATTTTAAAATAATAAAAATATTTGATAGTCAATAGAATTCAGCTCAATATTTTATTAGATTTGATTACAAATATATAAAATTATTCTGTTAAATTAATTACAAATTAAATATCTTGTTAAACTAATTTTAATATTAAATTAAAAATGACTAATAAAAATATTAATCTTATATGGACCATTAAATAAAAAATAGTTAAATAAATAATAGTAATAAAATAAAAAATCAAAATGATACTATTTATTCATTGGTTTTTTTTTTAAAATTAATTTTAATTTTTTCTAGGACAACATAACATCAGTTGAAAAACTTTTTTAAATATAAATATTATAAAAAATTGATTTTGCAATTGTATAAGAGATACTTTTTTAATGATTATTTAATTTCATATATAAAAAAAGAAATATTTAATTATATTAACAATAAAAAAATTATTTAATTTTTTTAAAATATAAAACTTAAAAAAATAAAATTTTAATCTATATATTATTATTTGAATTATTATTTTAATATTTTAATTTATTAATTAAATAATTTAAAAAATAATTATATTTTATAATGATAAAATATAATTATAAAATTTATTATTATGTTATGTATATTTTATCCGTATTCACAAAATGTTTAGGATTTATCACTGAGTAAGAATTGATCGGACATGTATAAATTTTCTCATAAACCATTCATAGTTTTATATTGAATATAAATTTTATTATTTTAACCATAAAGTGATAATTATTTTAATATGGTCAAATTTTATATTTAGACATAATTATCTTGTCAAGATTCTGCGGCCGCAAGCAACAACTAACGTCAATGCAATAATGAATTTAAGAGAAAAGATTGAAAGAGAAACGAAAGCTTTGTCTATTGATAATGTCGACAACTTCATTATACAATTACAATTGATAGAAGGTGTCGGCCTTATATAAATGATGGTTTAGTAATGAAAAATGTTTGGTAAATATCTAACTGCTTTTGATAACTAATGCGATAACTATAAATGCATATTATTAAATGTAAAGTATGTAATTTTATATATTATATATATAATATTATAGATATTAAATTAAATAATATTATAAATTATTAATTTTTTAATATTATTTGTAGTATTATTAGTTGATTTTAAAGTGACAAAAGTTGAACGTACACAAAAAAATAATACTAAAAAAATAATAATTAAAATTATTTTATATAATATAATATTTATAATTTTATATATATAATATTTATAATTATTTTAATAATAATTAATAAATAATAAATAAGATAATTTTTTATTTAAATTGATATTTTATTATTTTTAAATATTATTAAAGAAAGAAATATGCCGACATGCGTGTCCAAATGACAGAAGCTCCCTCTCTTTCTCTCTCAAGTTGAAATGGAAGGTCCAAAGTCCAATATTGCGATGGCATCACGTAATATCACATCAACATCATGATGAACGACTAACTAATTAAATAGTGCCATTCATGACGGCGTGCTCAAACTCACCACAACATTATACATCAATCAGCTATATCGTACCAATAATCTTAATTGTTTGCCACTTTGCCATCTCTTCTTTCATGATGTGATGGATTGAATCACTGTTCATTCGCACACTTTTATTAGAGCTGTGAATATGCTCCGTCAGCCAAATCGAGCTAATTATTCATCCCATGCGGTAAATCAGGATTGAAAAATATAGGTTGGTCTCTGTATTCTTTTTATTCTTTTTAGTGAAAAGATATTAGGGTAATTTATTTTAATAAAATAATTGACAACCAAAATTATATGATTGTCCTGATTTTAATTTGATTACATACATTTTCTAATTTAATATAGGTCAAATTCGATTTACAAATTTAATAAACTAATTCGATTTACATGTAAATTATTAAAGCAGGTAAATCGAAAGTATTAAGTTGGATTTAGTATGTTAGAGAGAGCAAAAATAAATCGAATCAATAGATGCTTGTTGATTGTACGTCTTGATCTATGTGGAGTAGGTTCAGACGGAAAAAAGAAGGCACTTTTGTTTCAGACCAAGACTAACTCGTGTGCAAACTATGAACAAATTAAAGAACTCTATTTAATTTTTTTCTAAATGACAAATTAAAGAAAAGGAAAACTAGAGCTGAATTAAAATGAAATGCACCTATTAGGGAGAAAAATTGGTCAATGCTCTTTATAAAAACTGTTTATATATAAATCTATTTATGGATTTACGAAATATTTATATACAAATTTAAAAAATATTTATTTAAATAAAAAATGTATCATACGCTATATTTGTTGCCATTATTTATTCCATTATATTCTAAGATTTTTGGATTTTAATGTTTAAATTTTTGTTTTCAATTTTTAAATATTCAAATTAAACTCCGCCTATGTTACACTTGCGGTACATAGCCGGTCCCAAGCCTGGATAAAGGAGGAGGGTTGTGTTAGGTCTTCGACAACCAACATAAAAATATAATCGAATCCCCATGACATGAATCAAAGACATTATTGCGCTAAAACTGGGTCGTTGCCCGGAAGCAACGCGCAGTATGGCTCGAGTACGGTGTCAAATGAGCAAGAGCCGCTGCATCGGTGTCCGGATGTAGTGTTAAATGTGCAAAGGTTCCCGCGTTTTTGTGAACGGACGAGGGTAAATAAGCTAGTTCACAGAGTAAAAGGTAAAAGTCGAAGCGACAGAAGGTTGAGATTTGGGACATGGAACATAGGCACTCTAACAGGAAAGTCCATGGAGGTGGTGGACACCATGACAAGGAGGAAGATTAACATTATGTGCCTACAAGAAAAAAAATGGGTTGGTGCGAAGGCTAGGGAGTTGGATACTTCTACTTTCAAACTTTGGTATACAGGAAATGTGAAGAATAGGAATGGGGTTGGTATTATTTTGGATAAGCAGTGGGAGAAGGACTTAATGGATGTCAAGAGGGTGGGAGATCGGATAATCTCTATCAAACTTGTGGTGGAGGGAGGTGCTTTTCATGTGATTAGCACCTATGCACCGCAAGTGGGTTCGGACGAACAACATAAGATAAAGTTTTGGGAGGATCTAGAGAGTTTGGTCCAAGACATACCTTCGTCAGATAAGATTTTCTTAGGAGGAGATTTTAATGGCCATGTTGGAAGAGAAGTGACTGGGTATGGAAGTATTCATGGAGGCGATGGTTTCGGGATGATCAATGCCGAGGGTAAAACTATTTTGGACTTTTCCTCAACCTTTGACCTTCTCATCGCAAATACATGTTTTAAAAAGAGAGACGAACTTCTTATAACCTATAAGAGTGGCATGACAAGCTCTCAAATTGACTTCTTCTTGTTGAGGAGAGTCGACCGAAAATTTTGCATTAATTGTAAATTGATCCTAGGAGAGACTTTGACAACACAACATAAGGTGCTCGTCATGGATTTTCACATTGAGAAAAAGTTTAGGAAAAGACATCATACGAAGAACCCAAGGATGAGGTGGTGGCGGATGAAAGGTGAAGAATAAAGAAGCTTCCTAAGACGGGTAGGAGAAGAGGCAAAGTGGGATGGAAATGGAAGCGCGGAAGAGATATGGAGGGAGATGGTAGAAGTTATTAGAAGAACAACAAAAGAAAGCTTTGGTGAATCTAAAGGAATAGGACCAAGAGATATGGAGTCCTGGTGGTGGAATGCGAGTGTACAAGAAAAGATAAAGATAAAAAGGGAGTGCTTTAAAGAGTGGTCTTTATGCCGCAATGCAGATAATTGGGAGAAATAAAAGGCGGCTAAGAAATAGACAAAAGTGGCTGTAAGTGAAGCAAGAACAAGAGCATATGAGGGTCTCTACCAGTCTTTGGGCACGAAAGAAAGAGAAAAATGTATATATAGAATCGCTAAGAGCCATGAAAGAAGAACAAGAGATTTGAATCAAGTTAAGTGCATAAAGGATAAGGATGGAGAGGTGCTGGTTCAAGAGGAGAATATTAATGAAAGGTGGAAGAGCTACTTCTACGAGTTATTCAATGAAGGACAGAAGACTCTTCCGAGCCTTGGTCGATTATGCACAATGGAAGAAGATCAAAACTTTGACTACTATCGAAGGATTCGAGAATTTGAGGTAAAAGAGGCTCTCAAGCAGATGAAAAATGGCAGGGCAGTAAGACCTGATAATATCCCGATTGAGGTTTGAAAAGGCCTTGGAGGAAAAGGCATCAACTGGTTAACCAAGCTTTTTATTGAGATTTTAAGGTCAAAGAAGATGCCTGATGAGTGGAGAAAAAGTACCTTGGTACCTATTTACAAGAATAAGGGGGATATACAAAGTTGTAGAAACTATAGAGGGATCAAGCTCATGAGCTATACCATGAAGTTATGGGAAATGGTGATAGAACGAAGGTTGAGAAAAAAGACACAAGTAACAGAGAACCAATTTGAATTTATGCCAGGCAGATCCACCACCAAAGCGATATACCTGTTAAGAAGGATGATGGAGAGGTATCGTAGTAATAAAAGGGATCTATATATGGTGTTTATTGATTTGGAAAAGCGTATGATAGGGTGCCAAGGGAGGTCTTATGGAAGGTTTTAGAAAAGCGGAGAGTAAGGATCGCATATATTTGTGCAATTAAAGACATGTATGATGGAGCCACAACTAGTGTGAAGACTCAAGGTGGTGTGACAGAGGAATTTTCTATTGGTATAGGATTACACCAGGGATCATCCATAAGTCCATATCTTTTCACATTACTCTTGGAATACTCACAGAGCACATCCAAGAGCCGGTGCCATGGGGCATGCTTTTTGCCGATGATATCATCCTTATGGGAGAGTCAAGCGAAGACCTAAATAAGAAGTTGGACTTGTAGAGAGAAGCTCTAGAAGTGTATGGTCTGCGCATAAGCTGTAGCAAGACGGAACATATGGAATATAAGTTTAGTCTGAGAAAGAAAAACCCTAATATAGAGGTGAAGATTGGCGAAAACATCCTACCAAAACTTAAAAGTTTTGAGTATCTTGGGTGCATCATACAGGATAATGGAGAGATTGAACAGGATGTAAATCATAGGATCCAAGCAGGTTGGTAAAAATGGCGGAGTGCATTTGGTTTTATATGCGACAAAAAAGTGCCTTTAAAACTTAAAGGTAAATTCTATCGCACTGCTATAAGACCGGCTATGCTTTATGGTACGGAGTGTTGGGCGGCCAAAGGGGAGCACGAACGTAAGCTAAGTGTGGCAGAGATGAAGATGTTGAGATGGATGAGTAGTCATATGCGATTGGATAAAATAAGGAACGAAGATATAAGGGAGCGAGTTGGAGTAGCACCCATTGTGGAAAAGATGGTTGAATCGCGTCTCAGGTAGTTTGGACATGTGAGAAGAAGACCGACAAAACACCTAGTCAGGAGGGTAGATGAGATGGATGATGGACAAGGGGTGAAAGTCAGAGGAAGACCTAAGAAGATCATCCATGAGGTGCTCAAACGAGATTTACATGTAAACGGTCTCTCTGTAGACATTATACATGACAGAGCACAATGATGTCGTTTGATTCATGTAGCCGACCGCACTTAGTGGGACAAGGCTTTATTGTTGTCTTAAATATTCAAATTAAATAAAATTAGTTTGAAATTATTAATTAAATATACAAAAGATATTCTAAGACTTCTAACTATAATTTATAATCTTTTAAAGATATAATTAACAAAAACCAAACTGGAACTGCGAAGAGAGGTAAGATGACAAAGAAAGCTGGAAGAAAAGCTCTCAAAATTAGATGCCGATCTCCAAAAACAATCTAATCGAGCAGATCAGGAAGAAATTCCCCTAGGGGAAGAAGATCTGTTCATAGAAGAGATCATGCGGGCCAAAGTTCCAAGAAATTTCAAAATTCCCGACATGGATCTCTACGACGGAACAACTGAACCGAGACACCATCTTAACAACTTCAAGAGCCAGATTTACCTGGATGACGCCTTTGATGCGACTCGTTGCAAAGCCTTCCTAACAACCTTAACCAAAGTTTCGATGAAATGGTTCGATAACTTACCTCCCAGGTCGGAAACTGGCTTCGACGACTTGGCAAGGAAGTTTTTTAGTAGGTTTTCTGTTTAGAAGGATAAGGTAAAGCACGCCCCAAGCTTGCTAGGAGTTAAACAAGAAGCCGGAGAGACATTCCGAGATTATATAGAGAGATTCAATAAGGCGTGCTTGGAGATACAAAACCTACCCACTGAAGCAGTGATAATGGGATTAGTCAATGACCTTAAGGAAGGGCCATTCTCGCAATCCATATCCAAGCGACACCTAGCTTCCTTGAACAAAGTACAACAGCGGCTAGAGAAGTACATCAACATGGAGAAAAATTTCCAACTAAGAGAACCACTCCCGAGGATCAACCTGTCCTATCCACCTCGGAAAAAAGAGAAAGAAGCTAAGAAGAAGGAAGAGTACAATTTGGAGAAACCCCAAAGATACCATAACTACATCTCCCTCTGGGTTTTTCTAGTAGACGTTTACAGAGAAATATGACACACCGAGAAGATTCCACCTCCATGTCTGATTAAACATAAAAAATCTGGAAGCCAGACGGAATACTATGAGTACCACAAACTCTATGGGCACTCTACCAATGAGTGTTATGACTTAAAAAATGTCATAGAAAGTTGGCCAGAGAAGGCCGATTAAATAGGTACTTAGCAGACAAGTTGGACGACCCGAGAAAAAGAAAGAGGGAAGAAGAAGGGGGACGACAAGAACGTCCACCTCAAACTCCCGAGCAGCACATACACATGATAAATGGAGAATTTTTCAGAGGTGGGATATCTAGATCATCACAGAAAATGCATCTTAAGGAGGTTTACCAAGTTGGGGAAGATAGTAGATCTCCCGACTTGCCGACCATCTCATTTACGAAAGAGAATACTCAAGGAATAACCCCTAGTCACGATGATCCCCTGGCGATAACAACGATCCTTGCCAATGTAAACCTCCACAAAACCGTAGTAGATCAAGGTAGTGATTGTGGATTTTCGAATACCACAACTAACTAGCAAGTGCACCGGGTCGCATCAAGTAATAACTCACGATGAGTAATTTTCGATCCCACGAGGATTAATGGATTAAGCAAATAGTGGTCAATCGATTAATCTAGTCAGACAATCAAATCGGAGTTTCAAAAAACTTTATCGATGACAATGAATTAAATAAAGCAAACAGTAAGTGTTGAAAGATAATATGATAAAAGAGAGTTATGGTTTTGGGGATGTTGAAACTTCCGGATCAATAATTTTTACTCTCCACCTTGATCATGCAAAGATACCTCGATAGCAAATCATTAGTAATTGAAACTCAATCCCTTGGTGATTCAATTAGTCTTTAACCTAATTAATTGCTATTCCTTTAGTCAATTAGTCAAGAAAAGAGTTATGCACGTTCTCTGATTTATAAAGCCACACAATTCATAAGAGTTTAGCCTAGTTGATTCGATGTCACATATCAAATCTAGTTTTAAAGCTCAAGAGTTGTAAGAATTAGTTTTCAAGCTAAATTCAATTAATCAACTTTTTTAAGAGGTTAAAAGAATTGAAGTTAGAAAAGAATTGTTTTCCAACACATTCAAACGCTTTAAGATGAAGAACGAAAACCTTTTCTTGAGAATATATTGGTGCACGAAATTGTGTATGCCAATATTAATGGACTATTTTTCACAGCTTCGCACAACTAACCAGCAAGTGCACTGGGTCGTCCAAGTAATACCTTACGTGAGTAAGGGTCGAATCCCACGGAGATTGTTGGCTTGAAGCAAGCTATGGTTATCTTATTATTCTTAGTCAGGATATAATATCAATAATAATTCTTAGTTTTAATTGTAAAAATTGAAAGGGCATAAAATAAATAATTGTTACTCGATAATGGAGAATATGTTGGAGTTTTGGAGATGTTTTGTCTTCTGAATTCCTGCAACATAATGCTTCCTCACTTTCATAAATGCAAGGCTCCTTCCATGGCAAGTGTATGTAGGGAGTCACCGTTGTCAATGGCTACTTCCCATCCTCTCATTGAAAATGGTCCAAATGCTCTGTCACAGCACGGCTAATCATCTGTCGATTCTTGATCATGTTGGAATAAGATCCCTTGATCCTTTTGCGTCTGTCACTACGCCCAACACTCGCGAGTTTGAAGCTCGTCACAGTCATCCAGTCCCAGAATCCTACTCGGAATACCACAGACAAGGTTTAGACGTTCTGGATCCTCATGAATGCTGCCAACAATTCTAGCTTATACCACGAAGATTCTGATTAAGGAATCTAAGAGATACTCATTCAATCTAATGTAGAACGAAGGTGGTGGTCAGGCACACGTTCATGGATTGAGGAAGGTGATGAGTGTCACGGATCATTACCTTCTTCATAGTAAAGCGCGAATGAACATCTTAGATAGAAGCAAGCGTGTTTGAATGGAGAACAGAAATAGTTGCATTAATTCATCGAGACGCTGCAGAGCTCCTCACCCCCAACAATGGAGTTTAGAGACTCATGCCGTCAAAGAGTATAAAATTCAGATCTAAAAAATGTCATGATATCCAAAATAAGTCTCTAAAAGTTGTTTAAATACTAAACTAGTAACCTAGGTTTACAGAAAATGAGTAAACTAAGATAATTGGTGCAGAAATCCACTTCTGGAGCCCACTTGGTGTGTGCTGGGGCTGAGACTTAAGCTTCTCATGTCCCTGGGCTGTTTCTGGAGTTGAATGCCAGGTTGTAACCTGTTTCTGGCGTTGAACTCCGACTTGTAACCTGTTTCTGGCGCTGAACGGCAGACTGCAACATGAAACTGGCGTTGAACGCCAGTTTACGTCATCTATCTTCATGCAAAGTATGAACTATTATATATTTCTGGAAAGCTCTGGATGTCTACTTTCCAACCCAGTTGAGAGCGCGCCAATTAGACTCTTGTAGCTCCAAAAAATCCACTCCGAGTGCAGAGAGGTCAGAATCCAACAGCATCAGCAGTCCTTTTTCAACCTGAATCAGATTTTTGCTCAGCTCCCTCAATTTCAGCCAGAAAATTCCTGAAATCATAGAAAAGTACAAAAACTCATAGTAAAGTCCAGAAATATGATTTTTGCCTAAAAACTAATAAAAATCTACTAAAAACTAACTAAAACACACTAGAATCTGCATGAAATTACCCCCAAAAAGCATATAAAATATCCGCTCATCACAACACCAAACTTAAACTGTTGCTTGTCCCCAAGAAACTAGATAAATAAAAGAGGATAAAAAGAAATCAAGAAGCAATAATATCTCACAGTTTTAAGTGAAGCTCAGATTCTAATTAGATGAGCGGGGCTAGTAGCTTTTTGTTTCGAAACAGTTTTGGCATCTCACTTCATCCTTTGAAATTCAGAATGATTGGCATCCATAGGAACTCAGAATTCAGATAGTATTATTGATTCTCTTAGTTTAGTATGTTGATTCTTGAACACAGCTACTTTATGAGTCTTGGCCGTGGCCCTAAGCACTTTGTTTTTCAGTATTACCACCGGATACATAAATGTCACAGACACATAACTGGGTGAACCTTTTCAGATTGTGACTTAGCTTTGCTAAAGTCCCCAATTAGAGGTGTCCAGAGTTCTTAAGCACACTCTTTTGCCTTAGATCACGACTTTAACCACTCAGTCTCAAGTTTTTCACTTGGACCTACATGCCACAAGAACATGATTAGGGACAGCTTGATTTAGCCGCTTAGACCTGGATTTATTTCCTTGGGCCCTCCTATCCATTGATACTCAAAGCCTTGGATCCTTTTCACCCTTGCCTTTTGGTTTAAAGGGCTATTGGCTTTTTCTATCTTTTTCTATCTCTTTTGCTTTTTTTTTCACTGCTTTTTCTTGCTTCAAGAATCAATTTTATGATTTTTCAGATCAGCAATAATATTTCTCTTGTTCATTATTCTTTCAGGAGCCAACAATTTTAACATTCATAAAATTCAATATAAAAAATATGCACTGTTCAAGTATTCATTCAGAAGACAAAAAGTATTGCCACCACATATAAATAATTAGAATTTTCCTTATTAAGAACTTGAAAAAATTAAATTTTCTCTTTATTCTAAAAATCTACTATTTTATTCATGTTTGATGATGATGAGAAAAATAAATTATAACTTAATTGGAAATAAAATCAAAGTAGAGATACTAATTATTACTACTAATATATAACTTCTAAGGTAAATTCCTAATAAGAATAATTATCAAAGAGTTAAGGCAAAGATTAGGACTCAACAACCTTTATTTTGGGAGGTGGATGCTCCTTTAATCTGTGGGGTGCTTGGCTCTTCAAGAGACAGCTTCTGACGCTTCAGTTCTCTCAGTTCACGCCCTTGCTCTTCTTTTTCCTTAAGCAGTTTGCAACTCATGCTATTTTGATTTTGCTGTTCTTCTTTTAATTGCTCCATAGCTTCTTGCAAATTGGTGACAGATGCTTCAAGGCGCTCCCAGTATTCAATTTGAGGGATTTTCGGGAGGAATTCCTGTGCTCTCCTCTTGATGGGGTCATCCTGCACTTGTTGTTTTTCCATTGATATTTTGGTGATTGGTCGCTCAACTGAGATATACTCAGTTATTCCCATCTTCACTCCAGCATCTTTACATAGCATATAGATTAAGCTTGGATAAGCCAATTTGGCATCTTTGGAGTTTTTGTTTGCAATTTTGTAAAATTCACACGAAATCAGCTGATGAACTTCCACTTCTCTTCCCAATATAATGCAGTGGATCATCACTGCTCTTTTAATGGTGACTTCAGAGCGGTTGCTAGTGGGCAGTATAGAACGCCCAATGAAGTCCAGCCAGCCTCTGGTGACTGGTTTGAGCTCTTCTCTCTTGAGTTGATTTGGGACGCCCTTGGTGCTGGTGGTCCACCTGGTTCCAGGGAGGCATATGTCCTCTAGAATCTTGTCCAAGCCCTTATTTGTTCTCATCATTATCCTATTAAAGGAGTCTGGGTCATCTTTCAGCTGAGGTAGCTTAAAGATCTCCCTGATTTTGTCAGGGTGGATGTGAACAATCTTTCCTCTGACCAAGGTCTGATAGTCATGGAGGGTAGTTCCAGATATTCTCTGCCTGTCTGTTTGCCACAGATTAGTGTAGAATTCCTGAACCGTGTTTTTTCCCACCTTTGTTTCAGGATTAACTAGGACTTTCCAGTTCCTATTTCGAATTTGCTCTTGGATCTCCGGATATTCATCTTCTTTCAGATCGAATTTAACTTCCGAGATCACTGATCTTAGACCCATTATTTTGTAGTAATGGTCTGAATGTTCTTTGGTTAAGAACTTCCCTTGATTCCAAAGTGGTTTTGGAATACTTTCTTTCTTGCCTCTTAGAGTGGGTTGTTTTCCTTTAGAAGCCATGATCTTAGTGGGTATGGTTTAGTGATCACGGATAAACACACCAAACTTAGAGGTTTGCTTGTCCTCAAGCAAAAGAAAGGAAAGGAGAGGGATAGAAAGAGAGCTAGTATTGACTGGTGGATGAGAGGAGGGAGGCCGAATGTGGATTTAAAGGGAGGGGGTGGGTTTTCGAAAATTTTGAGAAAAGATAAGATAGAAGATATGATTTGTAAAAGATAAATATGATAGGAAAAAGATGTAATTGAAAATTGAAAAGATATAAAAGATATTTGAAAAAGATAAATTTGTTTTGAAAAAGATATTTATGAGTTGAAAAGATTTTAAGAAGGAAAAGAGATAGATTTGTTTTGAAAAAGATTTGAAAAGAAGTTGAAGAGGATTTTAAAAAAAAAAATTTATGAATTAAGATATATTTGATATCTTTGAAAATGGATTTTAGAAATTAGGGTTTTTTAGAAATCATGGATGGAAACATGGGAAATGGAAAAAAAATTGAAGTGAAAACGAATTTACCTCCTCCCCACAATCCTGGCGTTAAACGCCCAAACGCTGCATGTTTTGGGCGTTTAACGCCCATTTGTAGCTTCTCCTGGGCGTTCGATGCCCAGCTGTTGCTTCTAGCTGGCGTTGAACGCCAGGAACTCCTTTGTCACTGGGCGTTTTTCTAAATGCCCAAGACGCTGTAAATCTGGCGGTAAACGCCCAGAAGGTGCTTCTTTTTGGCGTTCAACGCCCAGAAGATGCTTCTTTCTGGCGTTTAACGCCTAGATGGCTATCTCTACTGGCGTTGAACGTCCAGTAGATGCTTCTTTTGGGCGTTCAAAGCCCAAAAACAGCTCTTACTGGTTTTTTTTTGCACCAGTGAGCTTTTTTTTGCCGTTTTATCCTCTGAGGCCTTCTGTAACTCTGTATCATTCACTGAAATGTATTACCTAATTTTAAAATTAAAATTAAAATTAAAATAAACTCATGACTGGGTTGCCTCCCAGCAACCGCTTCTTTATTGTCTTTAGCTGGACTATTACTGAGCTTTATTCAAGTCACAGTTTTGAGCATTCTTGCTCAAAATTGCTTTCAAGATAATGTTTGACTCTCTGTCCATTAACAATAAACTTTTTGTTAGAGTCATTATCCTGAAGCTCTACGTATCCATATGGTGAGACACTTGTAATCACATATGGACCTCTCCACCGGGATTTCAATTTCCCGAGGAATAATCTGAGCCTAGAATTAAACAGCAGGACTTTCTGCCCTCGCTCAAAGACTCTGGATGACAACTTCTTATCATGCCATCTTTTTGCTTTCTCTTTGTAAATTTTTTCATTTTCGAAAGCATTGAGTCTAAATTCCTCTAGCTCGTTTAACTGGAGCAATCGTTTTTCTCCAGGTAACTTGGCATCAAGGTTTAGGAATCTGGTTGCCCAGTAGGCCTTATGTTCCAGTTCCACTAGCAAGTGACAGGCTTTTCCATACACAAGCTGGTATGGAGAAGTTCCTATAGGAGTCTTGAATGCTGTTCTGTATGCCCATAGAGCATCATCTAAGCTTCTTGCCCAATCCCTTCTACGGTTAATCACAGTCCGTTCCAGGATTCTTTTAAGTTCTCTATTAGAGACTTCAGCTTGCCCATTTGTCTGTGGATGATATGGAGTGGCCACCCTGTGGCTAACTCCATATCGAACCAAAGCAGAGTAAAGCTGTTTATTACAGAAATGAGTGCCCCCATCACTGATTAGTCCTCTCGGGATGCCAAATCTACTGAAGATGTGTTTCTGGAAGAATTTTAGCACTGCCTTAGTATCATTGGTGGGTGTTGCAATAGCTTCCACCCATTTGGATACATAATCCACTGCTACCAGAATATAAGTGTTTGAGTATGATGGTGGGAAAGGCCCCATGAAGTCAATACCCCATACATCAAACAACTCAATCTCCAAGATCTCTTGTTGAGGCATGGCATAACTCTGAGGCAGATTGCCAGATCTTTGGCAACTGTCACAATTAAGTACAAACACTCGGGAGTCTTTATAGAGAGTAGGCCAGTAGAAGCCACATTGGAGGACTCTTGTGGCTGTTCGCTCACTTCCAAAATGTCCACCATACTGTGATCCATGACAGTGCCAGAGGATCTTCTGTGCTTCTTCTTTAGGCACACATCTACGGATTACTCCGTCTGCACATCTCTTAAAGAGATATGGTTCATCCCAAAGATAGTACTTTGCATTCTGATGAGCGGATATTTTATACGCTTTTTGGGGGTAATTTCATGTAGATTTTAAAATGTTTTAATTAGTTTTTAATAGAATTTTATTAGTTTTTAAGCAAAAATCATATTTCTGAACTTTACTATGAGTGTGTGTATTTTTCTGTGATTTTAGGTATTTTCTGGCTGAAATTGAGGAAGCTGAACAGAAATCTGACTTAGGCTGAAAAAGGACTGCTGATGCTGTTGGATCCTGACCTCCCTGCACTCGAAATGGATTTTCTGGAGCTACAGAAGTCCAATTGGCGCGTTCTTAACGGCGTTGGAAAGTAGACATCCAGGGCTTTCCAGCAATATATAATAGTCCATACTTTGCGCGAAGATAGACGACATAACTTGGCGTTGAACGCCAAGTACATGCTGCTGTCTGGAGTTAAACGCCAGAAATACGTCATGATCCGGAGTTGAACGCCCAAAACACGTCATAACTTGGAGTTTAACTCCAAGAAAAGCCTCTACTCGTGGATAGCTTTAGTCTCAGCCCCAGCACACACCAAGTGGGCCCCAGAAGTGGATTTCTACACCAATTATCTTAGTTTACTCATATTCTGTAAACCTAGGATACTAGTTTACTATTTAAACAACTTTTAGAGAATTATTTTGTACCTCATGACATTTTCAGATCTGAATTACATACTTTTTGACGGCATGAGTCTCTAAACTCCATTGTTGGGGGTGAGGAGCTCTGCAGCGTCTCGATGAATTAATACAATTCCTTTGTTTTCCATTCAAACACGCTTGTTCTTATCTAAGATGTTCATTCGCGCTTAATTATGGAGAAGGTGATGATCCGTGACACTCATCACCTTCCTCAACCCATGAACGTGTGCCTGACAACCACCTCCATTCTACATCAGACTGAATGAGTATCTCTTAGATTCCTTAATCAGAATCTTCGTGGTATAAGCCGGATTGATGGGGGCATTCATGAGAATCCGGAAAGTCTAAACCTTGTCTGTGGTATTCCGAGTAGGATTCTGGGATTGAATGACTGTGACGAGCTTCAAACTCCTGAAGGCTGGGCGTTAGTGACAGACGCAAAAGAATCAATGGATTCTATTCCAACCTGATTGAGAACCAACAGATGATTAGCCGTGCTGTGACAGAGCATAGGAACGTTTTCACTGAGAGGATGGGAAGTAGCCATTGACAACGGTGACACCCTACATAGAGCTTTCCATGGAAGGGACTTTTCGTGTGTTGAAGGATTTCAAGGAAGAGTTGAAGTTCAAAGGACAAAGCATCTCCAAAACTCCAACATATTTCTCATTACTACACAACAAGTAACAATTTGATTCTCATTTATTTTTCTAATAATTTTAAACACTTTGACTTCTTACAATTAAATCCAAATAATCTTATTGGCCTCCTGACTAAGATTAATAAAATAAATATAGCTTGCTTCAAACCAATAATCTCCGTGGGATCGACCCTTACTCACGTAAGGTATTACTTGGACGACCCAGTGCACTTGCTGGTTAGTTGTGCGGATCACAAATTCGTGCACCAAGTTTTTGGCGCCGTTGCCGGGGAATATTCGAGTTTGAACAACTAAAGGTTTATTTTATTTCTTAGATTAGGAATAATTTATTTTTATTTTTATTGTTATAGAGTCATTAAATCTTGATAGGATAGTTTCTTTTCAAAAATTTCTTTTCAAAATTTATTATTTTTCTTAATTACTTGCTAATTTTCGTGAGTCTAGTGTTTTGTTCTAAGTTTGGTGTCAATTACATGTCTTATATTTTTCTTTAAAATTTTCGACTTGTGTTCTTTGTTCTTCATTGATCTTCAAGTTGTTCTTGTTTATTTTTCTTGTTTGATCTCAAGTTTTTCTTGTTTTGTGTCTTTTCTAGTTTTTCTTGTGCTTTTTCAAAACATTAACTTTCAAAAATTATACTTTTATCCATAAAAATAACACATCTTTAAAATACATTACATTTTTAGCTCAGTTGGTTATAGTGGGGGTTTATGTTCTTAACAATTGGGCACTTTCTTTTTAAAATCCTTTTTCAAAAATAATTTTTCTTGATTTAATCTTGTGCCAAACTTTAAGTTTGGTGTTTTCTTGTTAATCTTTTTTATAATTTTCGAAAATTTTATTAAAAGTTTTCTAAAAATCTTAAGTTTGGTGTTTTTCTTTTTGTTCTTGGTGTTCTTGAGAATCTTCAAGGTGTTCTTTTGTTTTTCTTGTGTCTTAATCTTAAAATTTTTAAGTTTGGTGTTCCTTGGTGTTTTCCCTCCAAAAATTTTCGAAAATAAGGAGCATTAGATCTAAAAATTTTAAGACTTGTGTCTTTTGTGTGTTTTTCTCTTTCATCATAAAATTCAAAATTCAAAAAAAAAATTTATTTTCTAACTAATTTTGAACTACTTTTTTTTCGAAAATTTTATATAAAAATTCAAATTTCAATTTCAAAATATTTCCAATTTCTTTTATTTATTTCGTTTTTCTATTTTTCTTTATAAAAAATTAATTAAAAAAAAATCAACATATAAATTATCCCTTGTATTCTATCATGGAAGCAAGTAGGAATGAACAGTCCAAGAGGACTCTGGGGTCATATGCTAACCCCACTACTGCTTCATATGAGAGTAGTATCTGTATACCCTCCATTGGAGTTAGTAGTTTTGAGTTGAATCCTCAGCTCATTATCATGGTGCAGCAAAATTGTCAGTATTCTGGTCTTCCACATGAAGAACCTACAGAGTTTCTGGCACAATTTTTGCAAATTACTGACACAGTACATGATAAGGAAGTGGATCAGGATGTCTACAGATTATTACTGTTTCCATTTGCTGTAAAAGATCAAGCTAAGAGGTGGTTAAATAACCAGCCTAAGAACAGCATAAAAACATGGAAGCAGCTGTCAGAAAAATTCCTGAATCACTATTTCCCTCCAAAACGGATGACACAGCTAAGGCTAAGCATCCAAGGCTTCAAACAAGGAGATAATGAATCTCTTTATGATGCCTAGGAGAGATACAGAGAGATGCTAAGAAAATGCCCCTCTGAAATGTTTTCAAAATGGGTGCAATTAGACATCTTCTACTATGGGCTTACAGAAAAAGCTCAGATTTTTCTAGACCACTCAGCTGGTGGATCTATACATATTAGAAAGACAATTGAAGAAGCTCAAGAGCTTATTGATACAGTTGCCAGAAATCAACATCTGTACCTAAGCAGTGAATCTTCCATGAAAGAAGAAGCTAAAACAGTAACTGCTGAACTCAGTCCGGTGGATCAGGCTAATGAATTCAATCAGCAATTAGACTTTCTAACTCAGCAGCTAGCCGAATTCAAGAAAATATTACAGGAAACGAGAATGGCTAACAGGAATATGGAAGTACAATTAAAGCAGACAGAAAAGCAATTGTCAAAACAAATAGCAGAAGAATGCCAAGCAGTTCAATTAAGAAGTGGGAAAACATTAAATACCTCACTTCAAAGCAGCAGGAAACCAAGAAATGAACAAGTGGATACTCAAAATCCCTCTGAGGACAGTCAGAGCCCAGAGAGGAATAAAGCTGGCGCTGAACGCCCAGACCATGCTCAGTCCTGGCGTTCAACGCCAGAAACAAGCATGAATCCGGCGTTGAACGCCCAAAGGGAGCATGGTTCTGGCGTTCAAACGCCAGTAACAAACAAGGAAGTGGCGTCTAACGCCACTCCAGCTCCCACCACTGGCATTCAAATGCCAGTGGGGAATCAGTCACATACAAGTGCTGATAACAACCCTTCTAAAAAGGCTTCCCAACCCACTTCTGTAGGTAATAAACCTGCAGCAACTAAGGTTGAGGAATACAAAGCCAAAATGCCTTATCCTCAAAAACTCCGCCAAGCGAAACAGGATAAGCAATTTGCCCGCTTTGCAGACTATCTCAGGACTCTTGAAATAAAGATTCCATTTGCAGAAGCACTTGAGCAAATACCCTCTTATGCTAAGTTCATGAAAGAGATCTTAAGTCATAAGAAGGATTGGAGGGAAACTGAAAAAGTTTACCTCACTGAAGAATGCAGTGCAGTCATTCTAAAAAGCTTACCTAAGAAGCTTAAAGATCCTGGGAGCTTTATGATACCTTGCACATTAGAAGGTACTTGTACCAAGCAAGCTTTATGTGATCTTGGAGCAAGTATCAACCTAATACCTGCATCTACTATCAGAAAGCTTGGTTTAACTGAAGAAATCAAACCAACCAGGATATGTCTTCAACTTGCTGATGGCTCCATTAAATATCCATCAGGCGTGATTGAAGACATGATTGTCAAGGTTGGGCCATTCGCCTTTCCCACTGACTTTGTGGTGCTGGAAATGGAGGAGCACAAGAGTGCAACTCTCATTCTAGGAAGACCTTTCCTAGCAACTGGCCGAACCCTCATTGACGTCCACAAAGGGGAAGTAACCCTGAGAGTCAATGAGGAAGAGTTCAAGTTGAATGTTGTCAAAGTCATGCAACATCCAGACACCCCAAATGACTGCATGAGTGTTGATATTATTGACTCTCTGGTAAGAGAGGTCAATATGGCTGAGAGTCTCGAATCAGAGCTAGAGGACATCTTTAAAGACGTCCAGCCTGATCTGGAGGAGTCAGAGAAAATAGTAGAACCTCTGAAAATCCCTCAGAAAGAGGAGAAACCTCCTAAACCCGAGCTCAAACCATTACCACCTTCCCTAAAATATGCATTCTTGGGAGAAGGTGATACCTTTCCTGTAATCATAAGCTCTACCTTAGAGCCACAGGAAGAGGAAGCACTAATTCAAGTGCTAAGAACACACAAGACAGCTCTTGGGTGGTCCATCAGTGATCTTAAGGGCATTAGCCCAGCTAGATGCATGCACAAGATCTTACTGGAGGGTGACGCCAAGCCAGTGGTGCAACTACAAAGGCGGCTGAACCCAGCCATGAAGGAAGTAGTGCAGAAAGAGGTCACTAAATTACTAGAGGCTGGGATTATTTATCCTATTTCTGACAGCCCCTGGGTGAGCCCTGTCCAAGTCGTCCCTAAGAAAGGTGGCATGACAGTGGTTCATAATGAAAAAAATAAACTGGTTCCTACAAGAACAGTTACTGGGTGGCGTATGTGTATTGATTACAGAAGGCTCAATACAGCTACCAGAAAGGATCATTTTCCTTTACCATTCATAGACCAGATGCTAGAAAGACTAGCAGGTCATGAATACTACTGCTTTCTGGATGGATATTCAGGTTATAATCAAATTGCAGTAGATCCCCAAGATCAGGAGAAAACGGCATTCACATGCCCATCTGGAGTATTTGCATACAGAAGGATGCCATTTGGCCTATGCAATGCACCTGCAACCTTTCAGAGGTGCATGCTCTCAATTTTCTCTGATATGGTGGAAAAATTTCTGGAAGTCTTCATGGATGACTTTTCAATATTTGGAGACTCATTCAGCTCCTGCCTTAACCATTTAGCACTTGTTCTAAAGAGATGCCAAGAGACCAACCTGGTTTTAAACTGGGAAAAGTGTCACTTTATGGTGACTGAAGGAATTGTCCTTGGGCACAAAATCTCGAACAAGGGAATAGAGGTGGATCAAGCTAAATTTGAAGTAATTGAAAAATTACCACCACCCACCAATGTTAAGGCAATCAGAAGCTTTCTGGGGCATGCAGGATTCTATAGGAGATTTATAAAGGATTTTTCAAAAATCGCCAAACCTCTAAGCAACCTGCTAGCTGCTGACACGCCATTTATCTTTGATAAAGAGTGTCTGCAGGCATTTGAGACCCTGAAAGCTAAATTGGTCTCAGCACCAATCATCTCTGCACCAAACTAGGCATTGCCATTTGAACTAATGTGTGATGCCAGTGACCATGCCATTGGTGCAGTGTTGGGATAAAGGCATGACAAGCTTCTGCACGTCATTTACTATGCCAGTCGTGTTCTAAATGACGCTCAGAAGAATTACACAACCACAGAAAAAGAGCTACTTGCAGTGGTTTACGCCATTGACAAATTCAGATCCTATTTAGTAGGATCAAAAGTGATTGTGTACACTGATCATGCTACTCTTAAATATCTACTCACAAAGCAGGATTCAAAACCCAGACTTATAAGATGGGTGTTGTTTCTGCAAGAGTTTGATATAGAAATAAGAGACAGAAAAGGGACAGAGAATCAGGTAGCAGACCACCTGTCCCGAATAGAACCAGTAGAAGGGGGCGTCCCTCCCTCTCACTGAGATCTCTGAAACCTTTCCGGATGAGCAACTCTTTGCCATCCAGGAAGTGCCATGGTTTGCAGACATTGCAAACTACAAGGCAGTGAGATTTATACCCAAAGAGTACAGTAGACAGCAAAGAAAGAAGATGATCACGGATGCAAAGTATTATATTTGGGATGAGCCGTATCTCTTTAAGAGATGTGCAGACGGAGTAATCCGTAGATGTGTGCCTAAGGAAGAAGCACAGAAGATCCTATGGCACTGCCATGGATCACAGTATGGAGGACATTTTGGAAGTGAGCGAACAGCCACAAGAGTCCTCCAAAGTGGCTTCTACTGGCCTACTCTCTATAAAGACTCCCGAGTGTATGTACTTAATTGTGACAGTTGCCAAAGATCTGGCAATCTACCTCACAGTTACGCCATGCCTCAGCAAGGGATCTTGGAGATTGAGTTGTTTGATGTATGGGGCATTGACTTCATGGGACCCTTCCCACCATCATACTCAAACACTTATATTCTGGTGGCAGTGGATTATGTATCCAAATGGGTGGAGGCTATTGCAACACCCACCAATGACACTAAAACAGTGTTAAAATTCCTCCAGAAACACATCTTCAGCAGATTTGGTATCCCTAGAGTGTTAATCAATGATGGGGGCACTCATTTCTGCAATAAACAGCTTTATGCTGCTCTGGTTCGTTATGGAGTTAGCCACAGGGTAGCTACTCCATATCATCCACAAACTAATGGGCAAGCTGAAGTCTCAAATAGAGAACTCAAAAGAATCCTGGAACGGACTGTAATTAACCGTAGAAGGGATTGGGCAAGAAGCTTGGATGATGCTCTGTGGGCATACAGAACAGCATTCAAGACCCCTATAGGGACCTCTCCATACCAGCTTGTGTATGGAAAGGCATGTCACTTGCCAGTGGAACTGGAACACAAGGCCTATTGGGCAACCAGATTCCTAAACCTTGATGCCAAGTTAGCTGGAGAAAAACGATTGCTCCAGTTAAATGAGCTAGAGGAGTTTAGACTCGATGCTTTCGAAAATGCAAAGATTTACAAAGAGAAAGCGAAAAGATGGCATGATAAGAAATTGTCGTCCAGAGTCTTTGAGCCGGGGCAGAAAGTTCTGCTATTTAATTCTAGGCTCAAATTATTCCCCGGGAAATTAAAATCCCGGTGGAGAGGTCCATATGTCATTACAAACGTATCACCATATGGATACATAGAGCTTCAGGATAATGACTCTAACAAAAAGTTCATTGTTAATGGACAAAGAGTCAAACATTATCTTGAAGGAAATTTTGAGCAAGAATGCTCAAAACTGAGACTTAATTAAAACTCAGTAATAGTCCAGCTAATGACATTAAAGAAGCGCTTGTTGGGAGGCAACCCAGCCAATCACAAAATTTAATTTTATTCGTTTCTATTGATTTTTACAGGTATAGGTCAAAATATCCTCAAGGTAAGATAGCAATTGATTGGATTCACTAAGTTAACGGGGAATTTGGAAGTTCACTGGCGAAAAAGGCCAGTAAGAAACATTTTGGGCGTTGAACGCCCAAAAGAAGCACCCACTGGGTGTTCAACGCCAGTAAGGGTAGCCATCTGGGCGTTAAACGCCAGAAAGGAGCATCTTCTGGGCGTTTAACGCCAGATTGTTAGCATCCTGGGCGTTCAGAAAAACGCCCAGTGACAAAGGACTTCCTGGCGTTCAACGCCAGAAAGAAGCATCAGTTGGGCGTTGAACGCCCAGGAGAAGCAGCATGTGGGCGTTAAACGCCCAAAACATGCATCGTTTGGGCGTTTAACGCCAGGATGGTGGGGAGGAGGTAAAATTCATTTTTTACAAATTTTCAAAATTTTTATGTTTCAATTCATAATTTCTTGCATCAACATGTTTCAAAATGTCATCCTTCAAATCAAATTAGTGTTCTAAAAATCCTAATTTCTAAAATCCCTTTTTCAAAAATATCAAATGTATCTTAATCCATAAAAACAAATTATTTTTCAATCCAATCCAACTCTTTTAAAGTTTGTTTTCAAAACTCAATTACCTCTTTAAAAATCTTTTTCAAAATTTAAAATTCAATTCTATCTTTTTAATTATTATTATTCATATCTTTCTCTTTTTAAACTATATCTTTTTCTTATCATATCTATCTTTTATAAATCATATCTTCTATCTTATCCTTTTCTTATTTTCGAAATTTCCCTCCCCCCTCCCCATATATTGAGTTCGGCGCCCCACTCATCATCAACTTGCCACACTTGCTCTCTTCCTATCCCTCTCCTTTCTTCTCTTTTGCTTGAGGACAAGCAAAGCTCTAAGTTTGGTGTGGTTATCCGTGATCACAAAAATATACTCAGTAAGATCATGGCCCCTAAAGGAAAACAACCCACCCCAAGGGGCAAGCAAGAGAGTGCTCCAAAGCCACTTTGGAATCAAGGGAAGTTCTTAACTAAAGAACATTCAGATCATTACTACAAAATAATGAGTCACAGATCAGTGATCCCAGAAGTCAAATTTGATCTGAAAGAAGATGAATATCAAGAGATTCAAGAGCAAATTCGAATCAGGAATTGGGAAATTCTGACCAATCCTGAAACGAAAGTGGGAAGAAACATGGTTCAGGAGTTCTATGCTAATTTATGGCAGACAGACAGGCAGAGAATAATTGGAGCTGCTCTCTATGACCATCGGACCTTAGTCAGAGGAAAGATTGTTCATACTCATCCAGACAAGATCAGGGAGATATTCAAGATTCCTCAACTGAAAGATGACCCAGACTCCTTTAACAGGAGAATGATGAGGGTAAACAAAGGTCTAGACAAGATTCTAGAGGATATATGCATCCCTGAAGCCAGGTGGACTACCAGCACCACTGGCACCCCAATTCAACTCAAAAGAGAAGATCTAAAACCAGTAGCCAGAGGCTGGCTGGATTTCATTGGGCGTTCCATATTGCCCACCAGCAACCGTTCTGAAGTTACCATCAAAAGAGCTGTCATGATTCACTGCATCATGTTGGGAAAAGAGGTAGAAGTCCATCAACTGATCTCATGTGAGCTATACAAAATAGCAAACAGGAATTCCAAGGACGCCAAATTGGCCTATCCAAGCTTAATTTCTATGCTCTGCAAATATGCCGGAGTGAAGATGAGAATAACAGAGTATATTCCAATTGAGAGGCCAATCACTGGAATATCAATGGTCAGACAACAGCAACAAGATGATTCAGCCAAGAGGAGAGCACAGGAAGCCCTCCCAGAACTGCCTCAATTCGAATATTGGGAACATCTTGAGGCTTCTATTTCCAGATTGCAAGAAGCTATGGACCAAATAAAGGAAGAACAGAACAATCAAAGTAGCATGCTTTGCAAACTGCTTAAGGAACAGGAAGAGCAAGGGCGTGATCTAAGGGAGCTAAAGCGCCAAAAATTAATCCTTGAAAAGCACCCCACAAATTAGAGGAACATCTACTCCTCAAAACAACAGGTTGCTGAGTTCCAATTTTTCTGCTTTAACTTAGTGATAGTAGTATTATAGAAATTTACCTTAGGAGATATTTAGTAGTAGTAATTAGTATGTCTATTTTGATTTTATTTCCAATTAAGCTATAATTTATTTTTCTCATCATCATCAGGCATGAATAAAGTAGTATATTTTTTTTAGAATAAAGAAGTAATCTATATTTTTCGAGTTCTTAATAATAAAAATTATAATTAATTATGTGTGGTGGCAATACTTTTTGTTCTCTGAATGAATGCTTGAACAGTGAATAACTTGTACTTTGAATTTGATGAATATTGGCTCATGAAAGAATGAGGAACACGAAAAATATTATTGATGATCTGAAAAATCATGAAATTGATTCTTGAAGCAAGGAAAAGCAGTCAAAAAAAAAAAAGAGAGAAGGAGCAATAGAAAAAGCCACGAGCCCTTAAAACCAAAAGGCAAGGGTAAAAAGGATCCAAGGCTTTGAGCATCAATGGATAGGAGGGCCCAAGGAAATAAAATCCGGGCTTAAGCGGCTAAACCAAGCTGTCCCTAACCATGTGCTTGTGGCATGCAGGTCCAAGTTACAAACTTGAGACTGAGTGGTTAAATTCGTGATCCAAGGCAAACAGAGTGTGCTTAAGAGCTCTGGACACCTCTGACTGGGGACTTTAGCAAAGCTAAGTCACAATCTGAACAAGGTTCACCTAGTCATGTGTCTGTGGCATTTATGTATCTGGTGGTAATACTGGAAAACAAAGTGCTTAGGGCCACGGCCAAGACTCATAAAATAACTGGGTTCAAGAATCAACATACTACACTAGGAGAATCAATAATACTATCTGAATTCTGAGTTCCTATGGATGCTAATCATTCTGAATTTCAAAGGATAAAGGGAGATGCCAAAACTGTTCAGAAACAAAAAGCTACAAGCCCCGCTCATCTAATAAGAATCTGAGCTTCATCTAAAACTCTAAAATATTATTACTTCTTAATTTCTGTTAAAACCTATTTTATTTATCTAGTTGCTTGAGGACAAGCAACAGTTTAAGTTTGGTGTTGTGATGAGCGGATATTTTATACGCTTTTGGGGGTAATTTCATGTAGATTTTAAAATATTTTAATTAGTTTTTAATAGAATTTTATTAGTTTTTAAGCAAAAATCATATTTTTGGACTTTACTATGAGTGCGTGTATTTTTCTGTGATTTCAGGTATTTTCTGGCTGAAATTGAGGAAGCTGAGCAGAAATCTGACTTAGGCTGAAAAAGGACTGCTGATGCTGTTGGATCCTGACCTCCCTGCACTCGAAATGGATTTTCTGGAGCTACAGGAGTCCAATTGGCGCGCTCTCAACGGCGTTGGAAAGTAGACATCCAGGGCTTTCCAGCAATATATAATAGTCCATACTTTGCGCGAAGATAGACGACGTAACTTGGTGTTGAACGCCAAGTACATGCTGCTGTCTGGAGTTAAACGCCAGAAATACGTCATGATCCGGAGTTGAACGCCCAAAACACGTCATAACTTGGAGTTTAACTCCAAGAAAAGCCTCTACTCGTGGATAGCTTTAGTCTCAGCCCCAGCACACACCAAGTGGGCCCCAGAAGTGGATTTCTACACCAATTATCTTAGTTTACTCATATTCTGTAAACCTAGGATACTAGTTTACTATTTAAACAACTTTTAGAGAATTATTTTGTACCTCATGACATTTTCAGATCTGAATTACATACTTTTTGACGGCATGAGTCTCTAAACTCCATTGTTGGGGGTGAGGAGCTCTGCAGCGTCTCGATGAATTAATACAATTCCTTTGTTTTCCATTCAAACACGCTTGTTCTTATCTAAGATGTTCATTCGCGCTTAATTATGGAGAAGGTGATGATCCGTGACACTCATCACCTTCCTCAACCCATGAACGTGTGCCTGACAACCACCTCCGTTCTACATCAGACTGAATGAGTATCTCTTAGATTCCTTAATCAGAATCTTCGTGGTATAAGCCGGATTGATGGCGGCATTCATGAGAATCCGGAAAGTCTAAACCTTGTCTGTGGTATTCCGAGTAGGATTCTGGGATTGAATGACTGTGACGAGCTTCAAACTCCTGAAGGCTGGGCGTTAGTGACAGACGCAAAAGAATCAATGGATTCTATTCCAACCTGATTGAGAACCGACAGATGATTAGCCGTGCTGTGACAGAGCATAGGAACGTTTTCACTGAGAGGATGGGAAGTAGCTATTGACAACGATGACACCCTACATAGAGCTTGCCATGGAAGGGACTTTTCGTGTGTTGAAGGATTTCAAGGAAGAGTTGAAGTTCAAAGGACAAAGCATCTCCAAAACTCCAACATATTTCTCATTACTGCACAACAAGTAACAATTTGATTCTCTTTTATTTTTCTAATAATTTTAAACACTTTGACTTCTTACAATTAAATCCAAATAATCTTATTGGCCTCCTGACTAAGATTAATAAAATAAATATAGCTTGCTTCAAACCAATAATCTCCGTGGGATCGACCCTTACTCACGTAAGGTATTACTTGGACGACCCAGTGCACTTGCTGGTTAGTTGTGCGGATCACAAATTCGTGCACCACATTCGTGATTAATTTCTTTGATTGCTGCCTACTGTATTCCTTGGGTATGAATCTTACTGCCTTGTAGTTTGCAATGTCTGCAAACCATGGCACTTTCTAGATGGCAAAGAGTTGCTCATCCGAAAAGTTTTCAGAGATCTCAGTAAGAGGGAGGGACGCCCCTTCTACTGGTTCTATTCGGGAGAGGTGATCTGCTACTTGGTTCTCTGTCCCTTTTCTGTCTCTTATTTCTATATCAAACTCTTGCAGAAGCAACACCCATCTGATGAGTTTGGGTTTTGAATTCTGCTTTGTGGGTAGATATTTAAGAGCAGCATGGTCAGTGTACACAATCACTTTGATCCTACTAAATAATATCTAAACTTGTCAATGGCGTAAACCACTGCAAGTAACTCTTTTTCTGTGGTTGTATAGTTCTTCTGTGCGTCATTTAAAACATGACTGGCATAGTAAATGACATGTAGAAGCTTGTCATGCCTTTGTCCCAACACTGCACCAATGGCATGGTCACTGGCATCGCACATTAGTTCAAATGGTAATGTCCAGTCTGGTGTAGAGATAACTGGTACTATGACCAGTTTAGCTTTCAGAGTCTCGAACGCCTGCAGACACTCCTTATCAAAGATAAATGGCGTGTCAGCAGCTAGCAGATTACTCAGAGGTTTGGCAATTTTTGAAAAATCTTTTATAAACCTCTTATAGAATCCTGCATGCCCCAGAAAGCTTCTGATTGCCTTAACATTGGCAGGTGGTGGTAATTTTTCAATTACCTCTACCTTAGCTTGATCCACTTCTATTTCCTTGTTCAAAATTTTGTACCCAAGGACAATTCCTTCAGTCACCATAAAGTGACATTTCTCCCAGTTTAAAACCAGGTTAGTCTCTTGGCACCTCTTTAGAACAAGTGCTTGATGGTCAAGACAGGAGCTAAATGAGTCTCCAAATACTGAAAAGTCATCCATGAAGACTTCCAGAAATTTTTCCACCAAATCAGAGAAAATAGAAAGCATGCACCCTTAAAAGGTTGCAGGTGCATTGCACAGGCCAAATGGCATCCTTCTGTATGCAAATACTCCGGATGGACATGTGAATGCAGTTTTCTCTTGATCCTGGGGATCTACTGCAATTTGATTATAACCTGAATATCCATTCAGGAAGCAGTAGTATTCATGACCTGCCAGTCTTTCTAGCACCTGGTCTATGAATGGTAAAGGAAAATGATCCTTTCTGGTGGCTGTATTGAGTCTTCTATAATCAATACACATACGCCACCCTGTAACTGTTCTTGTCGGAACCAGTTCATTTTTTTCATTATGAACCACTGTCATGCCACCTTTTTTAGGGACGACTTGGACAGGGCTTACCCAGGGGCTATCAGAAATGGGATAAATAATCCCAGCCTCTAGTAATTTAGTGACCTCCTTCTGCACCACCTCCTTCATGGCTGGATTTAACCGCCTCTGTGGTTGAACTACTGTCTTAGCATCACCCTCCAATAGGATCTTGTGCATGCATCTGGCTGGGCTAATGCCCTTCAGATCACTAATGGACCACCAAAGAGCTGTCTTGTGTGTCCTTAGCACTTGAATTAGTGCTTCCTCTTCTTGTGGCTCTAAGGTAGAGCTTATGATTACAGGAAAGGTATCACCTTCTCCCAGAAATGCATATTTTAGGGATGGTGGTAATGGTTTGAGCTCGAGTTTGGGAGGTTTTCCCTCTTCCTGAGGGATTTTCAGAGGTTCTATTATTCTCTCTGGTTCCTCCAGATCAGGCTGAACATCTTTAAAGATATCCTCTAGCTCTGATTCGAGACTCTCTACCATATTGACCTCTTTTACCAGAGAGTCAATAATATCAACGCTCATGCAGTCATTTTGGGTGTCTGGATGCTGCATGGCTTTGACAATATTCAACTTAAACTCATCCTCATTGACTCTCAGGGTCACTTCCCCTTTTTGGACGTCAATGAGGGTTCGTCCAGTTGCTAGGAAAGGTCTTCCTAGAATGAGAGTTGCACTCTTTTGCTCCTCCATTTCCAGCACCACAAAGTCAGTGGGAAAGGCAAATGGCCCAACCTTGACAATTATGTCTTCAATTATGCCCGATGGGTATTTAATGGAGCCATCAGCAAGTTAGAGACATATCCGGGTTGGTTTAACTTCATCAGTCAACCCAAGCTTTTTGATAGTAGCTGCAAGTATTAGGTTAATACTTGCCCCAAGATCACATAGAGCTTGCTTGGTACAAGTACCTTCTAATGTGCATGGTATCAGAAAGCTTCCCGGATCCTTAAGCTTCTCAGGTAAGCTTTTCAGAATGACTGCACTGCATTCTTCAGTGAGGTAAACTTTCTCAGTTTTCCTCCAATCCTTCTTATGACTTAAGATCTCTTTCATGAACTTAGCATAAGAGGGTATTTTCTCAAGTGCCTCTGCAAACGGAATCTTTATCTCAAGAGTTCTGAGATAGTCTGCAAAGCGGGCAAATTGCTTATCCTGTTCTGCTTGGCGGAGTTTTTTAGGATAAGGCATTTTGGCTTTGTATTCCTCAACTTTAGTTGCTGCAGGTTTATTGCTTACAGCCGTAGGCTGAGAAGCCTTTTTAGAGGAGTTGCTATCAGCACTTGTATGTGTTTGATCCCCCACTGGTGTTTGAATCCCAGGGGTGGAAGCTGGAGTGGCGTTAGACGCCAACTCCTTATCTGTTTCTGGCTTCTAAACACCAAAACTGAGCTTCCTTTGGGCGTTCAACGCCAGTTCCTTGCTTGTTTCTGGCGTTGGACGCCAGGACTGAGCATGGGTTAGGCGTTCAACACCAGCTTTCCACCCATTATCTGGCATTTAAGCGCCAGAGTTATTCCTCTCTGGGCTCTGACTGTCTTCAGAGGGATTTTGGGTAGCAGTCTGTTCATTTCTTGGCTTCCTGCTACCTTGAAATGAGGTATTTAATATTTTTCTACTTCTTAATTGAACTGCTTGACATTCTTCTGTTATTTGTTTTGATAACTGCTGTTCTGTTTGCTTCAACTGCACTTCCATATTCATATTAATCATTCTTGTTTCTTGTAATATCTCTATGAATTCGGCTAGCTGTTTTGTTAGAAAATCTAATTGCTGATTGAAACTTGTTCTGCAGGACTGAGTTCAGCAGTTACTGTTTTAGCCTCTTCTTTCTTGGAAGATTCACTGCTTAGGTACAGGTGCTGATTCTTGGTAATTGTATCAATGAGCTCTTGAGCTTCTTCAATTGTCTTTCTCATGTGGATAGATCCACCAGCTGAGTGGTCTAGAGAAATCTGAGCTCTCTCTGTAAGCCCATAATAGAAGATGTCTAATTGCACCTACTCTGAAAACATTTCAGAGGGGCATTTTCTTAGCATCTCTCTGTATGTCTCCCAGGCATCATAAAGGGATTCATTATCTCCTTGTTTGAAGCCTTGGATGCTCAGCCTTAGTTGTGTCATCCGTTTTGGAGGAAAATAGTGATTCAGAAATTTTTCTTACAGTTGTTTCCATGTCTTTATGCTGTCCTTAGGTTGGTTATTTAACCACCTCTTAGCTTGGTCCTTTACAGCAAATGGAAACAGTAATAATCTGTAGACATCCTGATCTACTTCCTTATCATGTACTGTGTCAGCAATTTGTAAAAACTGTGCCAGAAACTCTGTAGGTTCTTCCCGTGGAAGACCTTTGCTGCACCATGATAATGAGCTGAGGATTCAACTCAAAACTACTGACTCCAATGGAGGGTATACAGATACTACTCCCGTATGAAGTAGTAGTGGGGTTAGCATATGACCCCAGAGTCCTTCTGGACTGTTCATTTCCACTTAGGTCCATGATGGAGAAAGGGAGATGATGTGGATTTATTTTATTTATTTAAAAAAAATTATTTTCGAAATCATAAAATAAAATGAAAAAAAACCGAAGTAAAAATAAAAATAAAAATAAAAAATTTGAAAATATTTTATGAAGATTTTCAAAAAAGTGAGGAGAGAGAAAGTGGTTAGGATATTTTTGAAAAAGATATAATTTTAAAAAATTTTGACTAAGTCAACACAAGTAATACGAAAATTATGAGAAATTAAAGGAGTAGATATTTTTTTATTTTTGAATTTTATTATGAAGGAGAGAAACACACAAAAGACAAAAGACTTAAAATTTTTAAATCCAATGCTCCTTGTTTTCGAAAATTTTGGAGGAAAAACACCAAGGCACACCAAACTTAAAAATTTTAAGATCAAAACACAAAGAAGACTCAAGAACACCTTGAAGACTCACAAGAACAACAAGAACAAAAGAAAGAACACCAAACTTAAAAATTTTAGAAAACCAATTAAAATTTTCGAAAACTAAAGAAAAATTAATAAGATTTAATAAAAAAAATTATTTTTGAAAAATTTTTAAAGAGAAGATGCCCAATTACCAAGAACATAAACCAACGCTCTAGCCAATTGAGCTATAAATGAAACGTGTTTTAAAGAGGTATGAAAATATGTTATTTTTTTTTTTTGAAAATTAAAATTTTGAAAAATGCACAAGGAAAACACGAAAACGCACAGAACAAGACAAACCAAAGATTAAACAAGAAAAATTGACAACAACAATTTGAAGATCAAGGAAAAACAAGAACATGCAATTCGAAAAATTGAGAGACAAAGAAAAGCATGCAATTGACACCAAACTTAGAACATGACACTAAACTCAAAAGAAACGAAAATTCAATTAAAGAAAAATAATTTTTTTTTGAAAAATTTTTAAAAGGAATAATAAAAGATGCAATTCTAGTAAAAAAAAAAGATAAATTTTTCCTAATCTAAGCAACAAGATTCACCGTCAGTTGTTCAAACTCAAACAATTCCTGGCAACGGCGCCAAAAACTTGGTGCACGAAATTGTGTATGCCAATATTAATGGACTATTTCTCACAGCTTCGCACAACTAACCAGCAAGTGCACTGGGTCGTCCAAGTAATACCTTACGTGAGTAAGGGTCGAATCCCACGGAGATTGTTGGCTTGAAGCAAGCTATGGTTATCTTATTATTCTTAGTCAGGATATAATATCAATAATAATTCTTAGTTTTAATTGTAAAAAGTGAAATGGCATAAAATAAATAATTGTTACTCGATAATGGAGAATATGTTGGAGTTTTGGAGATGTTTTCTCTTCTGAATTCCTGCAATAGAATGCTTCCTCACTTTCATAAATGCAAGCCTCCTTCCATGACAAGCTGTATGTAGGGAGTCGCCGTTGTCAATGGCTACTTCTCATCCTCTCAGTGAAAATGGTCCAAATGCTCTGTCACAGCATGGCTAATCATCTGTCGGTTCTCGATCAAGTTGGAATAAGATCCCTTGATCCTTTTGCGTCTGTCACTACGCCCAACACTCGCGAGTTTGAAGCTCATCACAGTCATCCAGTCCCAGAATCCTACTCGGAATACCACAGACAAGGTTTAGATGTTCCGGATCGTCATGAACGCCGCCAACAATTCTAGTTTATACCACGAAGATTCTGATTAAGGAATCTAAGAGATACTCATTCAATCTAATGTAGAACGGAGGTGGTTGTCAGGCACACGTTCATGGATTGAGGAAGGTGATGAGTGTCACGGATCATCACCTTCTTCATAGTAAAGCGCGAATGAACATCTTAGATAGAAGCAAGCGTGTTTGAATGGAGAACAGAAATAGTTGCATTAATTCATCGAGACGCTGCAGAGCTCCTCACCCCCAACAATGGAGTTTAGTGACTCATGCCGTCAAAGAGTATAAAATTCAGATCTAAAAAATGTCATGATATCCAAAATAAGTCTCTAAAAGTTGTTTAAATACTAAACTAGTAACCTAGGTTTACAGAAAATGAGTAAACTAAGATAATTGGTGCAGAAATCTACTTCTAGGGCCCACTTGGTGTGTGCTGGGACTGAGACTTAAGCTTCGCATGTGCCTGGGCTGTTTTTGGAGTTGAATGCCAGGTTGTAACCTGTTTTTAGCGTTGAACTCCGACTTGTAACCTGTTTCTGGTGCTGAACGCCAGACTACAACATGGAACTGGCGTTGAACGCCAGTTTACCTCATCTATCTTCACGCAAAGTATGGACTATTATATATTGCTGGAAAGCCCTGGATGTCTACATTCCAACCCAATTAAGAGCGCGCCAATTGGACTTTTGTAGCTCCAAAAAATCCATTCAGAGTGCAGGGAGGTCAGAATCCAACAACATCAGCAGTCCTTTTTCAGCCTGAATCAGATTTTTGCTCAGCTCCCTCAGTTTCAACCAGAAAATACCTGAAATCACAGAAAAGCACACAAACTCATAGTAAAGTCCAGAAATATGATTTTTGCCTAAAAACTAATAAAAATCTACTAAAAACTAACTAAAACACACTAGAATCTGCGTGAAATTACCCCCAAAAAGCGTATAAAATATCCGCTCATCATATATCAATGCATAAATCAAGGATGAAAAACTAAAACATTAATCCATAGGAATCAACAGATCTCCTAACCTTAACCAAGGAAAATTAGTTACTCATGTTTTTTTGAGAAATCCTAATCTAATGTAAAACCCAAAACTAATGAAGAATGAATGACCCCCGAGATAATGTGTCGTCCCCTCTTAATTACTCACTCTAATCTAATTCAAATTCAAACTAAAAAAGAATCAAGATCCAAACAGAATCAAATCAATCTAATCAATGATTACCTCTGGTAGAACATCTAATCTTTATCTCCTTGCAAATCCTCAATTAATGCTGTGATTGGTAGGCCTAAGTTGAGCTATCAATTGACCACATGAATGATGAAAGGTTGGAAGTTTAGTGGCTTGAATCGAGGTTTTGGAAGGTGTCCAACCATCTGTGTTGTAGGGGAAACCTCCGTGATGGCCCAGATTGAGATCAGGGATAAATGGTGCAATCGGGCTCGAGGAGATGGAGATCAAGGATGAGGTCGAGGAGATGCTACAGCGCTTCGATTCCCAAATGGATTTGTTCAAAAATCGCGTGCCTAATCGGAACGCACGTGGTCATGGCAAGGCTCCCTTTCTTCATCCTTTGGCTTCCCAAAAAGTGGTTCATTTGTTCTCGATTTCTAGCTATTTTCCTTCCAAAGTTTTCTATAGTCAATGAATTCAACTAATCAAAGTAATGTTCTTAAAAACCTAAACATCATTGTTTATTTAACAGGAATTCTTAGTAAATTTCTAGTAAATCGATTGAAATAAAGAAGGAAAAACACCAAAGATGCGGACGCATCATAACACCAGACTTAATACTTTGCTTGTCCTCAAGCAAAAGAGAAGAAAAGAAAGCATTGTTTTAGATAAAACGGATCAAATTATTCTTGAAGCTCCTGTCCTTCTTAGGAGTGGGGTTTAGCAAACCACATGAGTGTTATTGATTCTCTTCTTCCTTGATGACTCTTGAGTTCTTAGGAATGAAGTATCCCTAAGAATTAAAGCTCAGATGATATTATGAGATACTTCTTTTAAGTTTTTTATTGATCCTTGAATTCTTTATAACAGAGTGTTTTTTCGGATTGACAACTCTAAGTGCTCCATTTTCAAGGCAACTCATGATAGTGGGTGTTAGATCGATAATTGATGTGTGAGCATCGCGTACCCTTTTTCTTGCATTTTCTAGTTGTTTTTAGTTAGACTTTTTTTAGTTTTACTTAATTCTATTGCAAAAATCCTATTTGGCATCCCCCCCAAGGCACTAAATGCCCAGCCAGCGTTTAGTGCCAGTAGCATATGCAAGTCTGCCCCTTTTAGGGCGTTAAATGTCCAATATGGCATTTAACGCCAGCAGTGCTATTCAAATTCTCTGTCTTTGGCATCTCAAGTTGATTTAACATTTATTAGTTATATTTTATTTTCTTTTTATAATTTTTTTTACAAACAATATCTTTTAGATTTAGGATTTATTATTTTTTATTTATTTTACGTATTAAATTAGGTTAGGATAAAAGGGAAAAGATCTTTGGGATCTTAGATCTTTTTCCTTCCGCACGTTTTCAGAACCCTAGTTTCTCTGTAAGTCACGAGCAGCTAAATCACTAAGAGATTAGGGTTAAAACATCTAATTAAGTGACCACAAGAGTGGTGGTTAATGAAGATTAGAGGAGGCTAAATCACTAAGAGATTAGGGTTTAGACATTTATAGTTTGCCATCGAATGAATCATGCATTGTTAAAATAGTTGGTAAGAACTTTTAATCCGGAAAAGTAAACATCTCCAAAGCCTTAACTGTTTTTCTCATACTGTTTTTACACCAAACCTGTTATTCATTTTCTTTATTCTCTTGTTTACTATTTAATGCAAATTACACCATCAAACAACCTTTTCTGTTTGCCTAACTAAGCCAATTGGATAACCATTGTTGCTCAGTCCGACAATCCTCGTGGGATCGACCCTCACTCACCTGGGAAATTACTTGGATGACCCGGTGCACTTGCCGGTTAAGTTGTGTGAGTTCACAATTTGCGCACCAATAATCCCAGGCCAGTTGACCCAAGTTACTGGGTGATAAGGCACCCCTCAAATCTAATTACCCGAGCCACTCCTTGATACGTTCACAAATCATTTGCGTATGCACACAAGGCAAGTCTTCTAGCTCCAGTTTTTGAGACTTCATTGCAGACATTGGTCCCAACGTTGGAGTGCCAACGTTACCTCCAACGTTGCTCACTTGTGCGTGCACACATTGCCTTGTGCGTGTGCACACCTTGAATTTTTCTTCTTGTGCGTACGCACACAACGCTGTGCGTAAGCACACAAGGTAGTTTTTTTAGTTCCCACTTTTAGTCTCATCGAAGACGTTGGAGGTAACGTTGGTGAGCCAATGTTCCCTCCAACGTTGGCACCAGTACTTGCAGAATGTTGCAACCCCTTCCTCCAACGCTTGAGGCAACATTGGTGAGCCAACTTTGGCCACCAACGTTGCTTCCTTTTCTTCTTTCCATACTTCTTCTTTACTTCTCTTGACTTATCATCAACCAATACATGCATCAAAGCTTTGCTAGATTCACAAGAGTTTGCATCATTCTTAACACACAAGTAAATATAGCATAAATCTCATGAAAATACATCAATTTAACCATGTTTGAATAAATCAAGGTATTCATGAAACTTTTATCTAAACACTTATTTATTGCTCAACAAAGTGCATAAAACCCAATAAAAACAAAAGAAAAAGGCTAGTGAAACTAGCCTAAGATGCCTTGGCATCACTCTGAGCCGTGAGCAACTAAACCTCCACTGTTAAAGGTAAGATAGCTCTGTTTATTTCTATGGATTGAATTGCTTTTCTATTTTAATTAATGTATTGATTCAATTTCAAGGATTACTTTCATACTTAAATTTATGAATCTGGGTGGAACGGAAGTATGACCCATATTCTAGATGCGTTCTTGTGACCCTTAGAAGAGGTCTCTCACCTTAACACAACTTGAAAATAAATTCCTCCTAAATTGATAATTATATGAACCAATTGGGATACGTGACATATAATCCTGTTAGCTTTGGGTAATTAGGGTTTTTGTGGCTAATAAACTAAAATTGGACTTAAACCTCTAATTGATATTAAGTGACCAAGGAATTGGCAATTAACTAGGTTAGAGGAGACTAAATTACTAAGGAATTAGGGTTTAGTCAAATATAGTTTTCCATGAATTGAATCTTGCATGATTAAAATAGTTGATAAGAAATAGAAATCCAGAAGATATACAACTCCGAAACCTTAACTGTTTTCTCACATATTCTTCACATCCCGTTTACTATTTGCTTTTTAATTCTCTGAATTTACTGTTAATGCAATTGTACTCTTAAACATAATTTTCTGCTTGTCTGACTAAGTTAATCACTCAATCATTCTTGCTTGATCCATCAATCCACGTGGAATCGACCCTCACTAACTTGAGGTATTACTTGGTACGACCCGGTGCACTTCACGGTTAGTTTGTGGACATTTAAATTTCGCACCAATTGGCGAGGATCATCGTTATCTCCACGGGATCATCATGACTAGGGGGTTATTCCTTGAGCTTCCTCTTTCGTAAATGAGATGGTGGGCAAGTTAGGAGATCTACTATCTTCAAACTTGGTACACCTCCTTAAACTGCCTTTTCCGTGATGATTTAGATATCCCACCTCTGGCAAACCCCCTATTTATCATGCGTATGTGCCGCTCGGGAGTGTGAGGTGGATATTCTTGTAATCCTCTTCTTCATCCCTCTTTCTTTTCCTCGGGTCGTCCGACCTGTCCACTAAGTACCTATCTAATCAGCCTTTTCTGGCCAACTTTTCTATGATATTTTTTAAATCATAACACTCATTGGTAGAGTGTCCATAGAGTTTGTGGTATTCGTAGGATTCTGTCTGTTTTCCTGATTTTTTATGTTTAATCGGACAAGGAGTTGGAAGCTTTTCGGTGTGACATATTTCTTTGTAAACGTCTACTAGAGAGATCCGGAGGGGGTGTACAGGGACGGAGCTAGATGAAACATTAGAGGGGGGTCAAAAATATTTATACAATTAAATAAAACTAAAATAAAATTTTAAGAGGGGCTAAACTAAAATTTATATATAATTTACATGTAAAAAATTAAAATTAGGGGGGTCATCACCCCCTTCCTCTCCATGTAGCTCCGCCCCTGGGGGTGTAGTTATGGCATCTTTGGGGTTTCTTCAGATTGTACTCTTCCTTCTTCTCAGCTTCTTTCTCTTTTTCCCGAGGTGGATAGGGCAGATTGGTCGTCGGGAGTGGTTCTTTTAGTCGAAAATTTTCCTCCGCACGCTCTTGTACTTTATTCAAGGAAGTCGGGTGTCTCTTGGATATGGATTAAGAGAATGACCTTAAGGCCATAGATTAATCCCATTATCACTGCTTCAGTGGGTAGGTTTTGTATCTTTAAGCACGCTTTATTGAATCTCTCCATATAATCCCAGAGTGTCTCTTCGGCTTTTTGTTTAACTCCTAGCAAGCTCGGGGTGTGCTTTACCTTATCCTTCTAAATAGAAAACCTAGTAAGAAATTTCCTTCCTAGGTCGCCGAAGCCAGTTACTGACCTGGGAGGTAAGTTATTAAACAACTTTATCGCAGCTTTGGTTAAGGTTGTTGGGAAGGCTTCAGCGAGTGGCGTCAGAGGCGTCAGCCAGGTACATCCGGCTCTTGAAGTTGCTAAGATGGTGTCTAAGGTCAGTTTTTCCGTCATAGAGATCTATGTCGAGGGTTTTCAAATTTCTTCGAACTTTGACCCGCATGATCTCTTCTGTGAACGGATCTTCTCCCCCTAAGGGGGTTTCTTCCTGATCTGCTCAATTTCCTCGTTTTCAGAGATCGCTTTTAATTTTAAGAGCTTTTCTTCTAGCTCCTTTCGTCGTCTTACCTCTCTCCGCAATTCTCGTCCGCTTCCTGTTGTCGCTTGACTTCCTACTCGAGGTGTTCAAGTTGTCCGCCATGACCATGAACCATACCTAAGATCTCAGTAGGATGTGGTGGTTCTTCTTCTCTAGCTGGGTGTACCTCTAAGTGGATCCGCCTTGGTTGGGGGTTTCTAAATGTCCCTTCTCCAAGAGGAATATGTGTTTGTTGTTGTGGGAGTATGACGAGGGCATGGTCTTCCTGTTGAGGCTCAGGTTCGGATTCAGATGTCCTATAACTGGCTTCATACTAACGATCCGCCATTATCAAGGGTTGAATCCCAAGTCCCCGGCAATGGCACCAATGTTCCGAGGGTTACCTAAAATGTTGGTTTTGGGCCTGAACGTGAGGTCTAGACTCCGCATGAGGTAGCGTCTGACTTAATCTTGTATTGAGATACCGCCGACCGAGTTCCTCGTGAGGAGGTGGGGATGGTACCTGCAAGAGACTCTGATGCTTATGTTAGCAAGGGCTTTAGGCAGGTTTTTGGTAGATTAGAACATAAATTATACTTGATTTTGGAGTTGTTGAGATTTATCTTTTAGAAAAAATAGAGATACTTAAATAGATTTGCGGAGGCAATTACTTGCTTTGGACAAGTAGATTTGGGTCCTTTGCAGTGTCTGACCTCTTTTAAGAGGTCAGGTATAAATTGGAGACATCCTATATGGATTGAGTTTCTTATCCTTACTGAATCTGGCTTTATTTATTGGGTTAGGGTATGAATAATAACATTTTCGTAAATCAAATCTATTTATGTGTAAATTTATAAATCGAATTTAATTGATTCGATTTATATATATTAAATCAGAATAGGTATATAACCAAATTAAAATCAGAACAACAGTGTAATTTGGTTATTAATTATTTTGTTAAAATAAATTATCCAAGATATTAACTTAATTCAAATGGACTGAAATAACAAGTTAAATGGATTGGTATATTTTTTATTTAATTATGTTTTTTAAAGAAAAAAATAGTTGCAATAATAGAACCTAGAACTGTCATCAAATCAGTTTCATCATATACTAACTGTCATCGTATTATTCCTCATTTGCATACCATTAAAAAAATATTAATTCTTATTATCCTCCTCAATTATTCATGAGTTGCCTTGAAAGCTACTAGATAATTTGAGTTAAACCCCAAAGTAGTTCCTGAGATTCACGAAATACATTGATTTGGTCCTTGACTTCCCAATTGCACTATTTATATCCTCGAGATTGGAAAAAATGCACCAAGTTGGTCCCTTCCTGTTTTTTCGTCCAAGCTGCTTCCCGACGGCAATGATCTGGCAATTGATTGCCACGCTAGAAAATAGAAAACGTCGTCGTATTAGGATTTGGCGCTAAAATAAGAAAACGACACTGTTTCAAGTAGGAAGGAGTTACCAAAAGTTAAAACCCCCATATTTAAAGAGATCACTTCGTCACTTCATCTTCTTCATCTCATTCGAACTGAAAGCTCTATATCCTGGCATTCGCTAGTCCTGGTGAGGGCTTTTGTGGTGAAGCAAATTCGAAACTGTCGGAACCTGTTCATCGTTGGCTCAAAATCGGTGAAAGGAATAGCAAAACTTCCTCGCGAAGCCCCCTGACACAGAGGTAGGCATGCAGTGAATAACCTATTTTTAATTTATTTTTTATAGTGTTGAGGTATCCATTGTGTTGAATTTGACTTGGGAATCTCGTGTTAGTTGATGAAAAACCATTGAATGCTATATTATTAGCTAGGCATTTTTGCACCAGGTGGTATGGGTTTGGGTTTTCAGAATGCTCTATTTTCACACAAGGAATAAGGGTGTTTCTATAATGGCAATGTCAAAAAAGTAAATGTTTTTAAATAATATTGGATTATGTTCTACTACAGTTTGCTGATTATATTATTAATAGCATACATTAGATAAATTGTTATACTTTTTTTTCAGTGTAGATGGAAAAATTGTTGGATATCATGTTCCACTATGGTGGACGTTTAAGAAGAATGTTGATGTTATATTGGCTTACTCACCTAACAATAGAAGTTGCTTAGAAGATTTAGATGAGGATACACCTGATATTTTCTTCGTGAGAAACTATTTCAAGGAGTTGGGGTATGACAAGGTAGTTGAATGTTGGTGGCTGGTTCTTGGCAGGAGCTTGGAGGTAGGACTGAGAGCTTTGACAAGTGATGATGAATTACGGAAGTAGTTGATGATGGAGTAGTTGATGTTTATTTTGAACATAGAGTTTCCATACCTAAACTGTTGGAGGGGAAATGAGCTATGATGTTACTTGATTATGAAGCACAAGAGGTTTGTGATGGTGACTTACAGACTAACAAGAACACACCTGAGGATAGCTCAAATCAAACCCCAGATGACAAATCAACTACAAACTCAATTTCAAATAAATCAACTACAAACTCAATTCTTTCTACTCCAACTCCCATCGCAAACAAACCTGCTACTGACCCCCCACCACAAATTTTACCAATGATGGCCCTAACTCCATGGGTGATCCTGAGAATCCCAAACCCAATTAGAAGCCCAACCCAAAACCCAATAGGAAGCCCAACCCAACTCCCATTGTGAAGTATAATCAGAAGCTAACTCCAAAGCCCAACCATATTTCAAAGCCCAACAAGACTCAACCAAAGCCCAAGTCCAAGTTCACTTCCAACCCAAATCCAAATTTAACCCACCTAAAAGAATTACAAGATCTCAGACAAAGGGATGGAGTACTAACAAAGGCAAGTAATCTCTTCATATGGATTTAACTACAAATAAATCAACAAGTGATGATGGAAGCTCAGAGGATACATCTTATGTCCCAGTGCAGGAGGCCAACTCTAGCAATGATGATGAATTGGTTGCAAGAAATTTGAAACTAATTCGAAAAGAAGTCAAGAAGGTTCAAAAGACATCAAGCATGGCTAAAGGGAAGGAAAAGATAGGAAAATATACTATTATGGAAGCTGGTGATGCAATTATTGAGGATTTATCAGATGTAGAGGTGGACCTAAGTTTTCCAGGAACTCCAGGGGAAGGAATTTTGTATGAAGCTCTCGACCCAGGTGTAGAATCTGATGGAGCCAACACGTGGCACTCAGAGGAGATGAAGATTTCTCCTAATTCTAAAGATGAGTTGGAATCTGATGGGGATTCAGATGAATTTCCCATCTTCTAAGAGGGCCAGAGATTTGGTGAGCTGAAACTGCAAGTGGGCATGAAGTTCAATACCAAATAAGAGTTTAGAGATGCTGTGCGAGAGTTTACCATACAAGAGGGTAGGGAGATTAAGTATGTAAAGAATGATAATCTCAGGTGTAGGGCAGTGTGCCAAGTGGAAGAGTGCTCATGGGTTTGTTTATACATCAAGGGATCATGAAGACTGTTGTTGGCAAATCAAGACATTTTATGATGATCATACATGTCCAAGAAAAAATTCTAACAGGGCTGCAAACAGAGCATGACTGGCTAGTAAGTTAGTTAAAAAGGTTAGAAAGTATCCTAATTTCAAGCAATGCAAGGTTGCAGTGTACTTTAGGTCAAAGTGTGATCTAATACTGCATAGAAATTCAATAGCTAGAGCCTTGGCCGATGCAAGGAATGTTGTTTATGGGGGTGAGAAGGCACAATATGCCTTGTTAAGGGATTATAATGAAACGCTTCTGAAAACCAATCCCGGATACACTCTAAAGATTGGGGTGACTCCACTGCCTGATGAAAAAGTAATTTTTCAGAAGATGTACGTTTGCTTGAGTGGTTGCAAGAACGAGTTCAAAGCAGGGTGACGACCATTAATTGGACTCGATGGTGCATTTCTGAAGACACAGATTGGAGGCCAGAATTATTATCAGCGGTGGCCCAAGATGTAAATCATCACATATATGTGATTGCTTGGGCTATAGTTAACGTTGAAAACAAGGAGAACTGGAAGTGGTTTCTTGAGCCACTCCACGATGATTTAGGAGACTATAAGGTTAACGGATGGTGTTTCATTTCTGATATATAGAAGGTAACTAGTTGTATACTATATAACTTGTTGTGTTATTTAAGTAGTTAGCCATGTATTAAAGATTTTATTTTGTTAGAATTAAGGGAATCTGGATTATATGCAGGCACCTTTTATGAATTATATGCTATTATATGAAATTGGTTCATCCTATTATATAAAATTGGTTAATTTCTGGATTATATGTGATGATATAAATATTTCAAAGTGGTTGATCCTATTTAAGTAGTTTGGTTTCTGCTATATGTGTTTGTCATCTGTATGGATTGATTTCCACTGTAGAAGAGGTCATGCCACAGGTCCATCATCGTTTCTGTGTATGGCTCCTATGGCGAAATTTCAACAAAAAGTGGAAGGATCTTGAGCTGAGGAGACTCCTTTGGGATGCTGCTAGGTCAACCACATTCCAAGACTTTATGGATAATATGGACAAGATAAAAAGGGTGAGTGGGGACGCATGGACATGCCTTAACAAGTGGCTGAGGCATTCATGGACAAAGTCTCAATTTAGCCACAGGCAAAAGCTGGATAATATTTGCAACAATGCATGTGAGGTATTCAATGCATGGATCAAAGAGGCTAAGAGCAAGCCAATCATCACATTACTTGAAGAGGTAAGGATGTTTGTTATGAGATTGATTGCAAAGAATAAGGTAAAGTTGAACAAACATGTCGGAAAACTTCCACCTATTATTCAGAGCCGGTTAGAAAAGGTTCGTAAAGAATTAAAGAATTGGGTCCCTATATGGACTAGAGATGAAGACTATGAAAAATTTGAGGTCCATGGACACCCAACAAACATGGTTGTTAATCTAGGCAAAAGACTTTGCACCTGCCAGTTCTAGATATTAATAGGTGATATTATTAACCTTTACATCAACTTTATTTTTATTTTCATTATAAATGGCTTTACTTCATTTATTATGTTGGTTGGTGTGGAGTTGAACTAGATTTGTTTATTTATCATAGGCATTCCCTGTGTTCATGCCTGTGCTACTCTTGCACGGGTGAAGAAGAGACCCGAGGATTTCTGTCGTCCCTTGGTCACCATGGAGTCATACAAGAAGATATATGAAACTGTAGGTCGATCTCGGATGAGATCTTCTGTGTTGGTCGGAGCCGACGTGTCCGGCAGGTGTACGGCGGCCGGAGCTGGTGTGTCCGACTTGTTGGACTTGGTGGTGGTGCTGATCCTTCGTCCCCGGAGGGTGGGGGGTACCTGCAAGGGACTCCGATGCTTAAGTTAGCAAGGGTATTAAGCAGGTATTGAGTAGAATCAGAGTATGAGTTATACCTGGGTGCTCCAGTGTATTTATAATGGTGAGATGTGGCCTTCTGTGGATAAGATAAGTTAGTTATCTTATCTTATTTTTAAGTGAGGTCATCTTATCTTTAAGGAAACCGCCCTTCTCTCTGTAGGCTTAGGCCGCTTTAGGATTTTGGGGCGTGTTCCTCTATTTTGGGCCCTTCTTTGGGCTTTCCTGGGGACTTGACCGAGCTCTTTGTGAAGAGGTCGGGTTGTCCTGACCTGAAGAGGTCGGTCGCTTTGTCTGTCGAACATCCCGGGTCGGACACCTCGACCCAAGGTATGAACAGTGCCCCTACTTGAGCTCGGTCTTCTTTTTGGGGTCGAGTCCTTGACTTCGGTCCTTTTTTGGTGAAGCCGAACTCAAGCATTTTGTAGCTTCCTTCGTAGCAGCTTTTGAATGTAGAACGTTTCCTCTAAAAAGCGCGCGCTTTTATATCGGCGCTTTGGGAACGTGCGAGGGTTTAATGCTTTCCTTAATTTTAGCATTAATTGCCCCGTTTTCCTTTGGCTCTTTATTTCGATTTTGAAAGCCCAGAAACGGTTTCTCTCCTTTTGCCCTTTTCATAACTTCTTTTCTCCGCTCTCTCCGCTCTTCTATTTTTGCGGCGTCGTTTGGCATTTCTGGAGCTTCTGTTTTTGCCTGGAGTTTCGCGTTTCTCCCTGCGACATTGCTCTTTTGTTCGCGTTCTTTTCTTTGCTTGTGAGGAGGCAACCCCAGATTCCGTCTTCCATTTTCAGTTTTCTTTGAAGCTTGCTGCTTTTTCCAGGTTGGTACTAGCTTTCCTGCTTCTTTCGTAGCTTTGTTTTTAGTGTTTTGGTGAAGTTTTGATTTTGCATGTTTGGAAGTTTGAATCTTTTTCGAGGTCCTGTATTTGCTTGTCACTGTACACGCTTTTCCTATCTTTCTTTTATGCATTCTTTTTGGCTTTTTCGTCGAGGCTTTTCTAGGGTTTTGTTGCTTCTGACAGAGAATCTGCATCTTGTTCCTTGCTTTTGGAGGTTTTGCTTTTTGCCTGATCTTTGAAAAAAGGTTGCATCTTTAATGGTCTCTGCTTGGCATGTTTGATGTTTGGGAATGTTTTTTGCTTGGCCGGCTTGTAATGATTTGCTGTGTTTTTCTTTGGTGAAAAGCGTTTGTTGTTTTGAATCCTTTTTGAGAAATGCTGGGATGTAAGCTGTAGAGTATTTCTGGGAACCTTGCTTTGCTATTGCCTCCAAAGGATGCCCCAGGACTTTTGGTTTGAGTCTTGGGGTTTTCCTTTTCGCTGTTTCATCTACTGATCGAGTTGTTTTCTCCCTTTGTCCGAGATGTTTGTAGTAACCCTTATCTTCTTTTCTTACTTTGTAGGATTAGTTGGCCTCATGTCTTCTCACAATAACATTGTAGAGATGTCTTCCAGAGTTCCCGAGGGATGTCTGATTGGCTGGACTCCCTTGTTTTTTGTGTGTTTCTGTTGTGGATGCTGAATTTTGCACAGAGCTGAGAAGCGCCATAGGATTTGTGGTAACAATGCCCGTGAGGAGGATTACGAGCTTGTTGCCCTGATTCTGACGAGAGAGTGTGCTTTCCGACTTCTTTTGAGGGAGAACGCCCCTTCTTTTATGCTTATGAATACTTTTTCAGCCAGTTGAACGTTTCTTTTCCTTTTACTGCTTTTGAGACTGATCTGTTGTGGTCGTGTAATATTGCTCCATCCCAGCTTCACCCCAATTCCTGGGGTTTTATTAAAATTTTCCAACTTCTCTGTCGTGAACTAGATGTAACACCTTCCCAGACTCTTTTTCTTTACTTGTTTGTTTCTACCAAGCCTGGCGGTACTTCAAAAAAGAAAGCTTCTTTGGTTTCTTTCCGGTCCGCCCAGGGCCATAAAGTGTTTGCAATGTATGATGAGTCCTTTAAGGACTTCAAGAACTACTTTTTTAAAGTTCGAGCTGTTGAGGGGGCCCACCCCTTTTTTCTTGATGAGAATGACGAGCCTGCTTTTCCTCTAGAGTGGCAAAAGAATGTAAGAGTGCCACGTTTCACATGGGAAATGCTTAGTGAGGTTGAGCGGGCTTTTGTAGTTGTTCTTGAAGATTTGTGGGGGAAGCCTCCCCATCTGGATACGAAGAGATTTCTGAACGATTCGCCTTTGGTTCGTCCTGCTTTGGGTATTTGTTTGTCTATTGACCCGACTTGTTTCTATATTTATTTCCTTTTTTGTTCCTCTTTTGTAACTCTTTGTCGTGGTTGTTTTTGTGTTTGCAGAGATGTCTAAGAACAATGACACCATGAAGGCCTTCAAAAAGGCGAAGAAGACAACTGCTGCTTTAAACATTTCGGCCAAAGTGGTCGGCGAGGGATCTTCCCAAGCTCTAGTTAAACCTCCTATTCCGGGTTCTCCCGGGCCGAGGAAAGTAATTCCTATTCCTCGGGTCCGTCTGGTCGATCCTCCACAATCTTCTACAGCAGCTCCTGGTGCCCCTCCTAGCAAAAAGCAAAAAACATCCGAGCCTTTTAACTTGGATGCCCCGGACTTTAATGCCATTGAGTTTGTTGACCAGCAAATTGCCCCATATGGTGGGCTTTCCATGGACGACGTGTCTCTTCTAAAGCATTTGTATTTTATCACCCAAAATAGTGTGAAGATGGCCCATATGGGTGCGGCTATTTTTCGAACAATTCAGGGGATTCCGGTTCATGCTACCAAATCTTTTATGGAGGAGGCAAAATCAGAATTTGATCAAACCAAGGGGCTGAAGGAGGAGTTGGAGGTGAAGTTGGCCAAGGTGGAGAAGGAACTGGAGGGTGAGAAGGCCAGCTCTATTGCCCTTGCTGCTTCTTTGAAGCTGGCCGAAGACATGGCATTGAAACATAAGGATAGCTATGTCTCGGCTTATAGGAAATTGATGCGTCTTCGGAAGTTTTGGAAACAGCTCGGGTTAATTATGGTGAGCTTCAGGGTCACCTTGTGGGTAGCGTAACTGCTGCCTCCGAGAATCTGATGGAGCAGTTCCGGGTTGTAGCTCCTGATGCCAACTTGACTCTCATCAGTTTGGACAATGTTGTGAGAGATGGTAAGATTGTCCCTGATGACCAGGATGATGATGAGACTGATCCTCCTCCAGTGCCTTCTCTTAAGGTGTCGACCTCCTCGGTTCCTCCTGTTCCATCTGATCCGGACTGTCAGGTCCTGAACCGGGATGATGGAACTGTAGATGCTGTGCCCCTGCAGACTCGCCCTCCTTCTCCCCATACTGATGCTGCTGGAAGGCCCCTGATTTTAGTTGATCTTTTTTCTTGGATATTTGTGTATATGGCCCGTTTTGTGGGTTTTTTGAACTGTTTATTATTTTGTTTGATTACTGACACTTTTCAGTTGCCTTCTTGGCAACTTTTACAAAAACAATAGTAGCTTTCTGAGGTTGGCTTTTGGTGACCCCTTGAAGCTTTATCGTATTATGCATGATATCTATTGGAATTTTACTGTCTGGCCCCTTTTAGGTTGCTTTCGTGCTTGTCGCTTGTAGTTTGGATCCTTTTGAGGCCGTGTATGTGGGGGGTCCAGCTTGTTTCTCGGTTTCCTTGCTCTTGTTTGTATTTTTAGTGCTTCGTAACCGATTTCTTTATGTTGGTCCCCTTCTAAGCTATTTTTGTAATCCCGATTTTGGATTGATCTTTGGACCGACTTCGTTAGATCGATCTCTTCTAAGTTGTTTTTTGTAATCCTCTTTCTTGGACCTTTGTTAGGTCTCTTTCAGGGATTACTTTTACAACTTGTTTTGTAGGAGACCGACTTCGTTAGATCGATCTCTTCTAAGTTGTTTTTTGTAATCCTCTTTCTTGGACCTTTGTTAGGTCTCTTTCAGGGATTACTTTTACAACTTGTTTTGTAGGAGACCGACTTTGTTAGATCGATCTCTTCTAAGTTGTTTTTGTAATCCTCTTTCTTGGACCTTTGTTAGGTCTCTTTCAGGGATTACTTTTTACAACTTGTTTTGTAGGAGACCGACTTCGTTAGATCGATCTCTTCTAAGTTGTTTTTGTAATCCTCTTTCTTGGACCTTTGTTAGGTCTCTTTCAGGGATTACTTTTACAACTTGTTTTGTAGGAGACCGACTTCGTTAGGTCGATCTCTTCTAAGTTATAGCAATTCCTCTTTTAGGGTTGGCCAGACCTCTTTCCAGGGATTTGCTGATAACTTGGGATGACTTGGTCAGATTTTTTGGTATCGACCAGTCTTTTTTAAGTTATTATATAGCAATCCATAGGACCTCGTCAGGCTCCTTTTTTGGGATCACTTTCGATAACTTCTTGCATTATACTGTGTTCATTTTTGCCAATTTGTAGATGGTAACTTTATCCCGGGATGATCGGTCTTTAGATGAATCGCGTTTTCACCTTTGTCGATCGATCATTCCTATCGAGATCGTACAGTAAATTTTTCTTCACTTTCTGTCGATCTGCTTTATAATCGGACGATGAAAGCTTCAGATTAATGCGTCTTGGAAATTTGTAGAATATCTGAAATGTATTTTATTTAAAGGAAAAAAAATATATATATATATATATTATATATATAATATATATATATATATATATATATATATATATACGTAGGCAGGAGTTTCTGTATCCTTAAGTCTCAATCTTGACGCCTCAATTAAAAACCTTTTTCAGGAAAAAGAGTGCGTCTTGAGATCTTTATACCTTTTCTAGCTATAGTACCTTCTTAGGTTACAGGCATGCCATGATCTGGGGAATTCTCGTCCCTCGAGTTCGGACAGTCTGTAGTAGCCCTTTCCGAGTACTTCTATGACTCGGTAGGGTCCTTTCCAGTTAGCTGCCAACTTTCCTTCTCCGAGTCGAGTTATTCCGATATCATTTCGGATTAGGACGAAATCGTCTTTCGTGAAGTCTCTTGGCACCACCTTTTGATTATACCTGGAGGCCATTCGCCGTTTTAGTGCTTCTTCTCTGATCCGAGCTCTTTCTTGGATTTCTGGAAGCAGGTCGAGCTCTTCTCTTTGGAGTTGAGAATTGGCTTGTTCATTGTAGTGGACTACTCGGGGAGATCCTTCCTCGACTTCTATTGGAATCATTGCCTCCACTCCGTATGCTAATCGGAATAGTGATCGTTTGTAGTAGAATGGGGGGTTGTTCGATACGCCCATAGGACTTGTGGGAGTTCCTCGGCCCAAGCTCCCTTTGCTTCTTGTAGCCTCCGCTTTAGTCTGGCCAATATAACTTTGTTGGCCGCTTCGGCTTATCCATTGGCTTGGGAATGTTCGACGGAGGTGAATTGGTGTTTTATGTTTTAAGTCGGCCACCAGTTTTCTGAAGCCTACCTCTGTAAATTGGGTACCGTTGTCCGTGGTGATGAAGTATGGTACCCCGAACCTCGTAATAATGTTCCTATATAGGAATTTTCGACTTCTTTGAGCGGTGGCGTTGGCCAGGGGTTCTGCCTCGATCCATTTTGTGAAATAGTCTACTCCTACTACGAGGAATTTTACTTGTCCCGATCCCTGTGGGAAGGGTCCGAGAAGGTCGAGTCCCCATTTCGCAAATGGCCAGGGTGAGGTCACGCTGATGAGCTTTTCTGGTGGGGCGATATGAAAGTTGGCATGCTTCTGGCATGGTGGGCATGTCCTAACAAACTCTATAGCCTCCTTTTGTAGTTGGTGGTGCACGAAATTGCAATAACACTTTTGCAATCCCGCACAACTAACCAGCAAGTGCACTGGGTCGTCCAAGTAATACCTTGCGTGAGCAAGGGTCGATCCCACGGAGATTGTCGGCTTGAAGCAAGCTATGGTTATTTTGTAAATCTTAGTCAGGATATCAGAAATTATCAGGATTGATTGTAAAAAGCAAAAGAACA